>NC_081355.1:72292192-72599115 GCF_030684315.1 Stegostoma tigrinum | reverse complement strand
AAATGTGGTAGATTCATTAATTAGGCAGAGAAAGGAAATATACAACTAATGACAGATGACAACACTTTGCTGAATTCTGAGCTGATCTGTATAATGGCTGACTAGAAGAAGCACATTGCTGTGCTCCAGTGATTCCATGCCCTTTTGAGGAGGTCTCTGGTAGTCTTTGCTGGTCTCAGTACTAACTTTGTTCTTCCCTTGGGCCAGTGTAGGAAAACTCCTGGTGTTCTCTATGGAGATGGTGTAGCTCTTCTCCCTTTATCTTGTTGCCCCTTCCTTCCTTCCTTTCTCTGTTAAAAAATCATATTTGGAGCTATCAATCATTTATCTAACCTTTCCTGGCCAATAGCAATATGATAGCTAATTATGAGTCAAACAACAATTATCCCCTTGCCCGTCTCAATTTGGAGGTTTGTGTTTATTCCTTCTATGACAAAAATCCTTCTTATTTTGATACGCTGCATTGATAATGGAGTAAGATGGCGAATGAGTCAAGACCTGAATCATTCTCTTAGCCTCTCTGTTTTCATAGAGAGATTTGCTTATACTTGTGGAGGCTAGCTACAATATGGCACAATTAGATGAGATCTCATGCTACACAGAAAATACCAGAAATGGAATGCTTTGTTAAAATTGGTGCAGGGGGTCCCAAATTCTCAACATCTTTGAGATTCTTATATAATTCCATCATTAGATTGAAATAAAGCCTGGAGATACCTCATCTAATTTGCATTAAATCTTCCCAGGAATATGAAGACATTTTCAAATCACGAACAGCAAAAGATGACAATCACCATGAGCTTATTTTCGAAAATATCAGGGTAAGGCTCCCATTTGCTTTCTACAACAAGGGCTTGACAATCAGCTCATGGAAGATCCAATTTCTTGAGCTCCTGCTGTTGCTCAAAGATTTGGGCAAGTGTGTTGAAAGGAACAAAGTTAGTGACCAATGGTACTTTCAAACAGAGCTTTGTAATGAACTGAAGAATTTGGTTCTATCCTTCAACTCCTGTTAATGCACAGACTGAATGTGGAAAATTATACAATATATGTGTGACCTAACTGTAAATATGTGATTGAATGCTCTCTCACGTCTATTTTGAAGTAAAATTATTTAATCAAAACCCAATTGTTCACAGCTGAAGACCCCCAGGATAAATTTTTAAGAAAAACTTAAAAGATACAGAAAATAAATTATTTGATAAAATTAACTCTCTTATGGTGACCAGCATGCTTTTAGATGTTATTTGTGCACTTTTTTAAAAAGTTAAAGGTTACAACTACTGTGTAAACAAAGGGGAAATGAAAAAGAAGTTTAGTTGACGGTTTACGTTCAAGCTTTACCATGCTTTTCAGCGCCCAAACATAGAAGTACATCACACACTGCCACAGTCATGGTAGAAATGAGTCAGGCAACTGTTATTGGATACAGGCACAAGCAAAAATCTGTAGACACTGTTCACATGGGAATACTGAAAAAAATGGTATATTATCATACATATTTAAGGTTTCATATCATTTTTCGAGGACCCTCCTGATGAAATTTCTTCTTATTACATTAAAGACTTAAATTTTCTAATCAATTGGACACACCCTCAAAGCCCACTACAATAGTAAACACTGACTCCCTTAGAATATACACGCCATAACTCACTAATGACTAAAGAGCTTGAACCCACACCTTCTGGTATAGAGGTAGGAGCACAGCAAATGCACCACAAGGCCCTTCTGCCAATGATAGTGTATACTGAACATTCTAAAGACTGCCACCCCTCTATCCCTGTTCAGTACATATTGCCACATTTTGTGCAACAGTGTATAGGTGAACTAATACAAGCATATTTGTAGCAAACCCCCTTAAAAATAACACTAGTGACATATTTTCTTCAAAAACGGACCATGGCGTTGTCCAGCATTTTACACACTAGCAAATCTATATTCAAAACAGATTGAATGAATTAAATGTAATTTTAAAGAAGTCTTTCTAGAATTGGGCCAGGCAGCGCGAGCGTTCACAAACCCTGGATATTTATTGTGGCTGCCAATGCACCGTGGTTAATGGCTCTGGCTCTGCAAATGAGATTTGGTTTCAGATTGTCAGGTTATTCTTGGTTTGGTCTGAAACACTTGAGCTTTACTGTGTACGAATCCAATGTATTCAGCAATATAGAGTCAAAGCTTCATCCATCTCCCTCTCGGGGAGTTGAACACATCCCTCGGCTTTTCTTTTCAATATGATAATCAGTTTCTAAGTTGAATCTAATCAAGTGGCCTCTTTTGTTCCTTTCTTCCCGACTTTAGCAGCTCAGAAGCAACTGGCTGCTCACTGCTAGCAAGGAAAGCCACTTCTCAGTGTGGCATTGGCTTGCAACGGGGACCAAGAACTTTGACCAGGAAACTCCCCGCACAGTCGGGAAAGAAAGCGATGGAGGTTCTGCATGGGATTCGTGCGGAAGGCAGTGACCAGGCTAAAAGGTCCGTGAAGAACAAGAAAGTGCGCAGGAGGAAGAGGATGTTGACAGGGGTCAGTCGTCAAAGAAGAGCCGCCAACACCAGGGAGAGGCAGCGGGTGCATGGAGTCAATCTAGCTTTTCAAGACCTGCGCAGGTTGTTACCTGTCCTGTCCGAAGTCGAGGTGTCGAAAATCGACATCCTCAGGCTGGCTGCGAAGTGGATCGCTCATCTGACCGCCGTCCTGCTGCAGGACGACCAGGAACAGCAGCAGCAGCACGGCAGCATGAGAGCGGACGCTGGCGACAGGTTCGCGGTGGTGAGCCGCGTCTGCGGGGAACTTGCGACAGATTTTATCATCTGTCGGACTGAAGACCCGGTCCCGCTGGGCGCCGGGATCGCCAGGCTCCGCTCGCTGGCAGCCTGTGAAGGTCCCCGGGAGAATAGCTGTGTGCCTCGGTGCCGGCAGCAGGCGGACGGAGCCTGGTGCTGAAAGTTAGCGAGCCTCTTGTCAGTTTCTGCCAGGCTTCAGCGCGGGGGGCTCCGGTTGAAACTGACGCAGAAACTGCCAAGAGGCTTCCAATCATGTCAAACTCTTGTCAATTTCAAGAGGGCTTCTTCTTCCACATGGAATTGTTGAAATAGATGCTTGTGTGAACCATGGTATGGAAATGTACCCTGGGCGAAACTGAACACCATCACCACGAGGATCAGTTGCTGCTGGATTGGTAGAAGTTCATGAAAATGTTTGATCTTCCGCTGTGCTGGATGAATTAGTTGGACTTAAGTTGTGTGAGCGGGGTGTGTCGGTGCTCACAGCTCTGAACTCAAACATATCTCTCTCCGATTGTAACCACCATCTCCAGCTTTATTTTCCTGTTTTTACTTCCCCTGTCAACGACCAGTCTCTGAAACGTTCAACGATAGTCTGATAAAAATAATGGATAACCAGACACCTGCATCTTCCAACGATCCCTGCACATAGAGTCCATGTGACTTTTACAAAACCTTTTGGCACACTGACCCACTCAGAAGTAAGATCGCTTAGGCTTGTGGGATCGAGCATCTGTTTAACTAACCTGGTGCTACTCTTGTGCAAGATGTATTGGTATTTATATTGATTTCGTAAATCCCTTGTTTGATCTTTTCAACTTCGTTGTTGCCCTGCAGTTTAGGCCCCGGTTCAAGATTCAGAAACCCAGCGAGTGTTAAATGCTCGATGACTTAATTCCGCCGCGTCTGTGTTTCTAAATCGTCATTTAATTCAGCAACATTTTTTTTAAAAAAAAGACTCGATTGTATGTTTTAAGACGGGTCAATACATAAGTAATCCGACTTATTTGTAATAGATGGAAAAGGAAAATTGTAGACTATAGCAACAATGTGCGTACTGGTCGTTTTATTTTTTTTAATATAGTTTTAGAGGTTCAGAGTTGCTGAAGAGTTCCGCCCTTCAAAGTTAACGTTACTATTACCAAGTACGTAAGGAAGGGCTGCAAAAGACTTCAATGTATATTTTCAAAACAAAAAATTTGAATAACATAGGAAAGTAGTTTCCTTTGAGAGACGGACTGGTAAACTGGCACATTTTCAGTTCTGCGTGGGCCACAACTTTGCAGCGTTTCAGCACAGCGTGAAGGCTATTGAAATCTTCAGGGAGAGCTCGGCAGCTTGCGAAGGTTTGAGTGTCACGGAGGAGCTTAAGCAGCACAACACAAAGAGTCGGCCCCATTTCAGTGTCTCCCGACATTCACAAGCAGCGCCCTGTTAAAAATGATCTGATTCCTTTGTGTGTGGCATTTGAGTAGTGCTCCTTTGGTCTACCCCGCAGAAGTAGTTTAAACACTGCGGCCCTCCGCGGGTGAGGAGGTGCATGTTCGGTGCTAACTCCGTGGGTTTGTGTGTCTCCCCTCCACCCCCCCCCCACCGATTGGAAGATGGAAGCTGTGTGCTTGATGTGGCTTTGGTAATAGAGCCTTCGCGTGTTATCAGGCATTGTCACCCTTCATAAAATGAGCAACGGCCTCGCTACACATGATTTCAGTCAGTGATTTCGTACGCAAGGCTTGATGTGAAGTCTTATTTGAATGGAATGCCGCAATTAGCTGGCGCAGTCTGAATCTGACCTTCCCTGACCAATGGCTATCCTGACAACAAAGAGTCTTCATTCTCTTCTCCAATCAGAGATAATGGGAACTGCAGATGCCGGAGAATCCAAGATAATGAAATGAGAGGCTGGATGAACACAGCAGGCCCAGCAGCATCTCAGGAGCACAAAAGCTGACGTTTCGGGCCTAGACCCTTCATCAGAGAGGAGGATGGAGAGAGGGTTCTGAAATAAATAGGGAGAGAGGGGGAGGCGGACCGAAGATGGATAGAGGAGAAGATGGGTGGAGAGGAGAGTACAAGAGAGTTGCAGTGAGAGAGAGATTCCCGGAGGTTGGTCCAGAGGGAGGAGGGTAACTTCTTCAGGCTAGGCATCCAGCTTCACACTTTGTTATCTTGGATTCTCCAGCATCTGCAGTTCCCACTATCTCTGATCACAATTCTAACCTCACTGTGAAGCCTCTTCCAGGGATGCCTAACCTGAAGAAGTTACCCTCCTCCCTCCAGACCAACCTCAGGGAATCTCTCTCTCTCACTGCAACTCTCTTGTACTCTCCTTTCCATCTTCTCCTCTATCCATCTTCGGTCTGCCTCCCCCTCTCTCCCTCTCCCTATTTATTTCTTGATCGGCGCAGGCTTGGAGGGCTGAAGGGCCTGTTCCTGTGCTGTAGGTTTCTTTGTCTTTGTTTCTTTGTCACATAATTTAAGGATAATGGTGTATACAATCTGGGATATGCTGGTGCGATAATCTGACCCTTTGGTTAGTTTTCAGAAACTTGGACTTTCGTAGAGCGCCTTACTTTCAAGAATTTCGAATTAAGGCGTTTCAAGCGAGTTTGAAAAAATGGTAGAAACCAAGTTTCAAAGTTACACTGCTGCGTTACAAACAATCTTGGAAGACACTGTATCTTAAATAAGTAATCAAAACCAATGGTTGATATTGAGCTACGGCATCATCATCTTTCTCAATTTATCACACTGATAGATTCGCCTAAGTTTTGTATGGAGCTGTGCCTTTCCCTGAAGCTCCCTGCCAAGGAGACAATATGCACTCCAACTCAGCAACTGACAGTGAAAAAGTTGACACATGGTCAATTGCGATAGATAATATAAATGATGAAAGCTTGAAACAAAAACAGAAAAAGCTGGAAACTGTTTAGCAGATCAGTTAGCATCTACGGCATCTATGCATTTATGTTTCTAACTGAAATGCTCTTCAGAATTAATATAATAGTCATTTTAGTGTTATCACATTAAGGGGATGGGATACATAGAAAACAGAAAGCGATCACACGTAATAAAGTAACAATTAAATTCAGAAATTGATGGACGCATTAAGACATTAAACAAACAAATGAGTTTGAAATAATTCAAAGTGAGGGCTAAGCTAATGCAAGAAAATGGGTGACAGAACATTTGTAAGATTTAAGGTTAAGTTTGTAAGTTAAACTGTTACACGGTGATGATAAATATGTGCAAAAGAATTTGTTGGAGAGGCCTTTCATCCTGCATCACTTACATTTATACAACAAGGTACCAGGGTATTGACGTGTGAGCCATGTGTCTATCTAAAAAGTAATAAATGGAGCAGCTGAATTGGAATGGGCAGTTCTGCCCCTTAAATATTCTCCAACAAAGATGTGTATAGTCTTGGGATTATGTCGAATTTGGCAGAAATGACGATTGGCAGTCTGGGCATTGGCAGGTAAAAAGTAGCCAAGAATATCTTTGTCACCATTACAAAAGGAGAGAGACGTCAAAGCAGAAATATGGGAAATTGAACAGGCCCATTCAAGATCTGACTACTGCAGAGAAAAAGAATAGATTTGTGGGGCAGAAGGTAGAGTCATCAGAACAGACTTGATAAAGTATGAAAAACGTGTAGAGGTTTATTGACTTTACAGAGCATAAAGTGGGAAGAACTCCAGGGAGTTGCTGAAATTGACCGACATGAAATCCATCCCAAAAGATGAAGAAAGAGAAGTCCTGAAAGGAAGAGTCAGTTGGAGCTACATGAAGCTGAGGAATGAACAAGAACAAAGAACAATACAGCACAAGAACAGGCCCTTCAGTCTTCCAAGCCTATGCAATGCATTTTGGCCTTGCATACTAAAACTGTCTGCACTTACAGGATCTCATTGAGATCTACAGCATAGTAGCAGGCCCTATGGTCGAACTTGCTCATGCTACCCAATTTTCACAATTTAAACTAGTCCCATTTGCCTGTGTTTGATCCATATCTATTCCACCTATGTACCTGTCTAGACATTTCTTAAATAACAAAACTGTATTCACTACCTCTGACAGCCCGTTTCAGACACTCACCACCTTCTGTGTGAAAAAAGAGCCCCTCTGGACTCTTTTGTATCTCTCCCCTCTCACCTTAAGCATATGCCCTCTAGTTTTAAACTTGCCTACCATGTGGAAAAGCTGTCAGCTGTCTACCTTATCTATACCTCTCATGATTTTATATATCTCTATAAGGTCACCCCTCACTAGCCTACACTGTCCAACTTGTAGTTGTGTGGTTCTATAATTGTCCTTTTATTAGCTTTCTAGTTGGTAAATTTTGAGCATCTCAGAGGTGCTTTCTCAGTAAGTTTGTTCAGTTGCTGTTATTTTTCAGGGAGAAATAGTTGTATTTTCCTTACTAGAAATTGTCATTTGTTAGATTCTAAGTATTGATTTATTTAGAATAAAGAAAAATGCTCTTATCAAGTAGGGTCTGACAGTGGCATCCAAGATGGAACTAAGGAACTGGCGATGGTTTTATATTAATAAAGAAATAATTCAGAGAAATAATTAGGTGAATTAATTATAATTGGCTCAGTTTCCACCTATCCAGTCACTACCCCACTCTCCCACAAATCCAACAATCCACCCCAAACCCTGCCTTCAGCATAAATACCAGTTTTTCCTACTTGTTATCAGTTCTGATGAAGAGTCAGCGGACTCAAAGTGTTAACTCTGCTTTCTTCCCACAGATGCTCTGAGTCCAGCTGAATTTCTCCGGCAATTTATGTTTTATTTCGGATCTCCAACATCAGCAGCTCTTTGTTTTATTAAATGAAAAGTTTATGACAATATCTGTCTAACAAGAATTGTAACTCCAATAACGCAGGATTAACAATCCCAATTTTTTTCCCCTGGTTTAGTCCACTTCTGGAGATTGGGGCAGCACAGTTGCTCATTGGTTAGCATCCCTGCCTTACAGTGCCAGGGACCTGGGTTCGTTTCCACCCTTGGCAACTCCCTGTGTTGAGTTTTCACCTTCTCCTTGTGTCCAAATGGGTTTCTTTTGGGGGCACCAGTTTCCTCCGGCATTCTAATGATGTGCAGGTTAGGTGGATTGGCCATGGTATATTGCTCATTGTGTCCAAGGTTGTGTAGGTCAGGTGGTTTAGCCAAGGGAAATGCAGGGAATAGGGTAGGGGGTGGAATGCTGATTGGAGGTTCAGTGTAGACTTGATGGCCAAATGACATTCTTTCACATTGCAGAGATTCTAATGATTCGATGATTCAGCCCACAATCAAGCTACAGGAAAATAAAAATATATTGCCTTTTCAGCATTATGTATTTATAACTTAATAGCTTTCACAGCTTTGATAGTTGATCGTAAGATTTTGCTATGTCTCATTATTAATGTTTGTCTAATAATATTTTGAAGTTTGTTACAAAAACAAAATGCTGGAGAAACTCAGCAGGTCTGGCAGCATCTGTATTCCTCTATTCCCTTCCAATTAATGTATTTGTCCAGGCAACATCCCGGTAAACACATCCTTCTGGTAGTGTGGTGACCAAAAATGTTTGCAATTGGATGGAATTGGAAATGGATGGAATTTGGAAGCATTGTTAGTATAAATCAATGGTGGTGGATGAACACTGCCTTGAGGAGTATCAAGATAAGAACATTGTTCTTAATTCTTTGCATTTTTCATGTTTTGTGGGGTTTTTTTGTTTCAACATTCAAGTTTCATACAGTAACACAAACAGAGCAAATTTCTTGCCCTGTAATTTTGAATCAGTTGTTAGAACTCTTCATTATGAAACAAATCATTTCATTTTACTCCACATTTTGAACACATAATCTAATTTGGCTCATCAGTTCAGAAATGAGAAGTTATTACATTGTAAAAATGCATATGTTTACCTGAGGCATTAAAACAGACTCCCTGGCAGATGAGGTAAACATAAATATTCCATGGTGCTGTTCTGCTCTTTGCACTTAGGAGTGACACTACACATCAAAATGCCAAGAATTCAATTAAATAAAAGAGTGATTTGATCTTTTGAGATTTCAATTAGCTTATGACTCAGGATTTTGGCTTAATTATGACATATTCAACATCTTCATCAGAGAGGGAATAAAATCAGAAGTGATTTAATTGCCAATGACTACTGAATGAGACAGTAAGCTTATTAAGGGTGCAAACTGGGTGTTTTCACTGAAGATCTCACGATAACAACTAATGAGACTGAACCCAAAAAATCTAACAATTTCTACTCTTGCATCAAAAAATGCCTAAAGCTGGGGATACACAATAATTCAGTAGTCCCCTGAGGCTCAAAATACCTGATCAATTAACTAAAGGCAGAGAAGAAAACCTGGCATTTCAACAGGTTGAGAACGATTGGGCACAGTTTTAAAGGATTTTGCAAAAGAAGCAAATTTAGATGATAAACAAAACATTTCACACAGTGAGTAATTTAGGCTTGAAAGTGTGAGGGAGTTAGATTCATTACAGATCACAATTTGGTCACTCCCCAGCTTTTACTTTACTAGGGAAATGAACAGCACCTCATATTCCTCCTTGGAAGCCTACAATCCAATGGTCTCAATGCGGACTTCACTAGCTTCAAAATCTCTGGACCGCCGACCTCATCCCACAACCAGTACCCCCTCTTACCCCCGCCTCCTTGACCTGTCCAACTTCTCTCCCACCTATCCACTCCACTATCCACCTGCAATCACCTCCTCCCTACTCTCTATTTATTTCAGAACTCCCTCCTCCTCCATTTCTGAAGAAGGGTCCTGACTCGAAACATCAGCTTTCTTGCTCCTCCGATGCTACTTGGCCTGCTGTGTTCCTCCAGCTCCACACCTTGTTATCCCAGCTTGTTCGGTCTTTCTTGATAATATTAATATTACAGTTGTAATTTCTTTGTTTAGCAGTTTCTATTGATAAGGATTAGAATTGTACAACCTTCTTAAGCATAACATCAGTAATCATCCTGTGATGAGCAACTTCATAAATAAAATGGCAAAAATTATGAGATGCTGCCTGAAGGATCCAGTCAAATAAATGCAATGCAGTGATGACTACTGATGCAGACATGTTGTTCTCCTGGTGAAAGTGGGCTGCAGATAGTATTTGATATGTCTCCCGAATTGTCACTGGATAAGCATAGTCTTCCATCACTGTCTATCTGAAAAGCCTACCTGAGGCTTTCTAGATATGTAGAAACTGATTGCTAGGTATTGTTATGTTCCCAGCAGATGTTATTAATGCACAATTTGGATTACAAACTGAAATCTGATTGATCATATTTTGATTAAGTTTATTATCAATAAAGTGGCCTTTGACTGAAAGATGCTATTTGCAGATTCAGCTCTAATAAGAAAATGTAAGTTTAATGTGCAAAAGAAATGAAGATAATGTGAAATAAAACAAACTATTTACATATAACACATTTTAAAGACTCCAAAACATGCTAGAAAAAAAAACAAATTCACAAAACTAGACCCTTCTTTACAGTATTCACACTAGGGAGAATTATTTTCAATTTCACATCTATAAAGCTTAAATTAACTGTGCCTTCAATACTCATTTTTCGGAATCTAATAGCCTCTTCATGAAGCTTTCATACAATTGAGCTTGGACTTTCTCAGTTTCAAATACTCCATTCATTATTTTGACCAAGCATTTTTCTAGTCTCGAACTCTGTACTCTGAGGTAATCTTTCTTAACAGTCTTAAACTATGTGCCTGTCGTAAGAGCCAAAGTGTTACATAAGCTGCTTCAGTCAAGACTTCTGCAAAACCGAACTGAACATAAAAAGTTTGTTTTAAAGCTGTGGATGTCTCTCATGAGGTAGACACCACAATCCCCCAACCCACATCGCAAAATGCCAGAATTTCCTATCTGAATGCCTAATACACCAGACTGTTTATTTCATTTGCTTATAAACTCTCCCAATGTAAACAAATTCACATTAATCTTCAGACGATTTCCTTATCATTGTTTTAAAATAAATTACCATGACAATAAAAGTACTTATATACTAATCCAGTACACCCCTTCAGATACAGAGAACTGAAATGTTAACTCTGTTTTTCGCTTCATAAATGCTGCTAACCTGCTGAGCTTTTCCAGAAACTTCTGTTTTTGTTCCTGACTTAGAGCATCTGCAGTCCTGTTTTATTGTTGAGGGCTCTAACAACTATGGTGGATGTTGAAGGAAGTCCTCAGTTGAAGAAAAGGGAGAACATGTCAGAGGCTTTCCTGTGTAATTATTATTGGAACAGATGTAACAGAGACAGAGAATGGGAAAATGGAATGGAACCTTTGTTTGAAACAGGGTATGGGGAAGTGTTATTGGGGTAACTGTGGGAGTCATTGACTTTGTCGTAGATGTTGATAGGGCAGTCTGTGTGCAGAAATGGAAACAGTGAGGTTTGTGTATAAATATATGTATATATTATACACACACATATATATCTTTATTTCAATGCTAACTCAAGAAAATCATTTGCAGTTTTTCTCAAAGCAGCAGTTGTTCCACTGTAATCTTTTTGTTTTGTTTGTGAGTTCAAATCATGAACACAAGCCATCCATTTGTTGCAACCATTACTGGATATCCTCCAACTTATTACAACTTGTCCCCAGGCGAAGTTCTCCAAATTATTACCATTCAAGATAGGATGCCCCAAATTGTTAAGCTCCTGGCTGATGACTGAGGAGGAATGAACTGGCTCCCATCTTTATTCAATAACCTTCTCAGTAAGTACAATAAGGTTAATTTCAAAGGGTTCCTTTCTTTCCTTTCCAGACAGAATTAATTTATGGTTTAAAAGAACCTAATTAAACAAGCGATAAACCGGGCTTTCTTGAGTTAACACAAGAGGTAGTTTATTCTTTATAAGCACGTGAAGAAGTGATAATGTGATATAGATGCATGTGGTTTAGAGATAAGAAGTGGGTGCTTGTTTTGCAGATCCCTGAATAGACACAACCATGTTTGATGCAGATGGCTTCCTGCTGAGAAAGATGTGGGTAGTCAGTCACTCAATGCCACTTATGTTTTAGTCTTTATGTTTGAATTTTACCTAATTTTGTATAGGCGTGACAATCCATTGGATCACATAGGGAGCAATGTTTAGGAAAAGAAGTGAATAAATTAATTAATGGCAGAGATAGTGTTAAATGTTACAGAGACATGGTTACAAGGACTCAATGGAGTCTTGTTGCGCACAGGTACTGTGCCTTTCTCTGGATCCAGAGGTTAGGGTTCAAATTCCATCTACTGCAGAGGTACGTAGTAACATCCCTGACCAGATTGAATAGAAAATACCTGCAAAGAGATCAAATCTGGTAACAAAATATTCAGGAATATTTGACTTTAGGAAAGGCAATTAATGAGCCAGGTAGGATTTTACAGCAATCAACAATGGTTACATGGTCACCATTTGGCTAGCGAGAGCTCCCCTTGATTAAATTTATCTTCATAGTGTCTGTGCAGTCTTCCATCTGGGGGCATTGTTTAGGTGTTAGTTCTGGTCACTGCATTCAATTTTCAACAGTCCTTGAACTATAGCAATAGCACTGCACAGAAGGGGGCCATTTGTCCCATTTTTTTCCGCACTCAGTCAATGCAGAGTTGTGTGGTGCCAGTGGCTTGGGCACATGCATGAGTGGGGAGCTCCAGCTACTGCTTCTAAGCTCCTGTAGCTCTCCTTGTGAACATGGGCCAGATTCTCTGGGTCAAGCCAAGAGATGTGTTGGCATATGAGAGGGTTCTCTCCTGCATCCACATCATGTAGTTCTAGAATGTTGCAAACTGTTCTTTTCCTGAGTAAGCCCTTAAATGTAGTGCACAGCTTTGTTAATACTGCTCACTGTTCTGCACTTAGGTGAAAGAATAAGGAGTTTACGTTTGCTAGTATTTCTGAGCTAGTTATCTCAGTTTTACAGGGTTCAATATAGGCCTCACCTATGTCTTCCTATTTCATCTTCTTGGTTGGGTGCAATGGGATAGATTGTTACCTATGTGCGCCCTTCTCATCAGTGGTCCCACTTTATCATATTGACATGGCAGTCTTTGATTCTTTCTCCAATGTAGGATCACTTTCCTGAACTTTTTGGCTACTGTATATAGTCCAATAAACAGGGGTTTGAATGGTTCACCTGATATCGGTAGGAGTAACAATGCATAGTTGCCTGGAGGAGCGGTTTGGGATCTGCCATGTTTGCCTGCCTGTTCTTTTTCATCACTGACTAGGATATTTTTTAGTGTTCTCAGTGCACTTCACATCATTCCACCCAGGAGTCTGCCAAACAGTCTCTGAATTTATATTTGTAATTGATACGTTGTAGCACATCCATTAAAATAATGTTGGAATTAGAAGCTCAATAAGTGTCCAAGTACTTTGGTGTTCTGAGCCAGCGTCAAAACAGAGCCTGTAGTAAATATAATGAGGTCAGCCAGGTGGACCTCAGAAACTATGAGTTCCCTATTTGGGGCTGTTAACATGGTCCAGTCAGGGAGCCCTAGCTGACAGATTAAAAACAGCAGTGTCAGACATCCTGTCACACTGGGAGTTGATTCTGACAAGGTTGTACCAGAGTCGAGAACTTCCCACATGTAAACAAGGGTGATTTGGTGACTGGATACTAGCCTGTGCGGAGTTATTTCAGAGTCAATGAAATTAGTTCGCAGATCAACCACAGTCTCTTTTAATGATTGAACAGGTTTGAGTGACTAAATAACTTGCCACTTTCACCGTGTTACCACGTTCCTGTTATACTCTATTTTTCTTCGGGGAAGGTTTCTTCAGACCACAAAATGTACTTGTTTTTGTGAGAGCATTACACATTTGCAAACAGTAAATTTATTTCTTTTACTGTTGGTCAGGATTCACAATGAAATTGCATACCTGGATTCTACAGCATGGAAACAGACTGTTCAGCCAAGTAGTTTGTATTGGTATTTACACTCCAAATGAGACTGTTTCCATTCAAAATAACTCTTTCCAACCTAGCCCCAATATTATTTTATTCCCATTACCCTCATATATGCATCAAGCTTTCCCATAAATGTGTCAATACTGCCTGATTCAGTTTCATATGGCAACGAGTTCCATGTTCTCACTGCTCTGTGAAAGAAAATTGTTTCTAAATTCCTTATGTGGTCATTTAATAACTACCTTGTTACAGATTCATCCACAGGTTGAAATAGTTTATCTACATCTATAATGAGAAATCAATACAATCCTGTTTGGTTTGCTTTCATTTGTTATTTTTATGCTGCAAGTCATATTCTGTTTTGACAATGTATTAATGACTTATTCTCTACACTTCAAATGTTGTGTCTTCTTGCCCTGTATGAACATAATTTTGGTGGGAAATTGTTTGTGGAGTAATGATGAAATATGCACTTGCACTATTTGTTTTATAGTAACACATTAGTAAGAGAAGAACATGTATTTAATTCATCACTTAAAAATTGAGTATTGCTGAAAACAGACACATTTTGTGACTTATCAGGACAGTTTGCAAGAATACAAAATGAAGGGGAAAATCCACATTTACATTATATATACATCAGAATGCTGCTTGGTTTGCAAGTGAAATTTGGTTCATACAAGCATTGCCATGTAGAATGGATTCATTAACGGTGTTTGATATTTAACAGCCAGGTTTTGCTAAATTTTAAAACAGGTAGGTTGAATTTGACTAGCCAGGAAATTATCCAGGGATAATCCAGAAAATGTTATTGCATGTTCTGTTGCATTAAAGTAGGCACAGTGCATGTACTTGCTGTTTTTGTTGGCAAATATCAGGGCTCTGTGGATTATTACATGTAGCCTCCAGAACAAGGAAGTGTGCCATACTGAAAGTCTGATTGACAGTCCTGAATTGGTGTCTGGAAAAAAACATATTTTGTTTAGGGTTATTCAATAAATTGTACTCATGAGTGCAAGACAGAAAACTTCAGAAGAATATGTGTGTTTTTTTTTCAGCAACACACATGCCTAATTACAATTATGCAACATTTCCCTCTGAAAAATGTTGGTTTATTATCGAACTATAAATAGCCCACAAATAAATGTCTCTCCTTTTTTTGTTAGGAATGATTGTTAATTGTGACAAGGATGTGAAATGAGCTCAGAATGTTTTTTTTAATGGTCACTTGGATATAGCATTTGCGCCAGACAATTATAATGTCTGATGTGACACATGCTATTACTCAGAAACATCCATATCTCGACACAAGTTCAGAGCAGATGCATCTATATTATGATTGAATAAATATGATCAATGTTACTTTTTCATCAAAATGTCAACACATACTTCAAGGATATTTCATGAGCAGCCTCCACAAATGGCTACATTGCATCAGCTTGTTCTACTGTCCTCTACTGGACAAACAATGAATGATGCACCCAGAAGCTTTTGTTTAGCATTTCTCCAAGTCCATCTGCATTTCTCTGGAGGGGCATTATAGTTCTTTCATCTCTTTGTGACATACTATTGAGCTCCTTCTGATATTAGAAAAGTTGTACAATTTTCTCTTACTTGGGATATGTTGTATAGAGTGACACAATCAAATCAGCCAGCATTTCAGCAGTTATAATAGCAAAATAATTGAAAGTATTTCCCTACTCGTTGAATTGTGCAACAAGATCTTTTAAATTCACTTGGATAAGCTGATAGAATTTGATTCAACTTTTCATCGAAAAGGCAGCACTTCTAGCAATGAAGCACTCTGTTGTAATCAGACTGAAGCAGCAAACTGGGCCACGTGCCTTGCAGTGGGGTTTGAAACAAGACCTTTAAGGGGAGAGGTGAAAATGCCACTACTGGGTCAAACAGAGGGAAGAGACGTTTGGAAAAAAAAGACTGAAAATATCCTTCATTCATTTTCTTTGCCTCATTTTGCGAAAGGAGAGTTTTTCCCCTAACCTCTGAGGCCAGAAATAATGTTCAATTTTGAAAGATTGAAATTTTTGAGGGGAGAAGTTGTTTGGGTGGGTGCAGCTCACCTTACAGAGCATATATTGGTCTCAAGCTGGCTGACTTTATAAAGACTGCCCTTTAACAG
Source organism: Stegostoma tigrinum (assembly GCF_030684315.1). Classification (NCBI taxonomy): domain Eukaryota; kingdom Metazoa; phylum Chordata; class Chondrichthyes; order Orectolobiformes; family Stegostomatidae; genus Stegostoma; species Stegostoma tigrinum. The sequence goes on along the minus strand of NC_081355.1, from coordinate 72,583,235 downwards.
CTAAACAGTGGCCTTGACCATCTGAGGGTCTTGCCCTTGGGTGCTGCTAGTTGATCCAGCTATGCCAGGTGAGAATATTGAACACAGCCCTGACTAAGAATAAGTCCACAAGTAAACACCATGGACAACAAATCCAGGTAAATCCCTAGTACTTTCAATAGGGAGAGATTATACACCTTAACAGGGGGGGATGAGAAGGTGGGGTTTGAATTTTGAAGACAAGACAGATAGGCACAACGTGGAGGAATAATTACAGAAGGGGGATGTCCCTGAGCTACAGAGAGAACAACTCCCACTCTGCAGAGGAGACACTGCCTTCCTTCCTCACTTTTGCCAAAACTGGTGATAAAACAGACTTCTCACTCTCTGCCACGTACCACCGCTAAGCATATTATGGAAGTAGAGAGAGACTGAGGTCCTTAAGTGACCATTAATTGGTCACTCAATGGGCTGAATAGACTGGAGCACAAATTAGTCTGTGGGCACTGCATGCAACTGTATATCATGGGGACAGAGTCAAGGTAGGGAAAAATATGTTGGATCACCCACCCTTCATATTTTGCTAGCTCCTTGTCAAAAACACACTGGCCAGAGAAGGGGCCATTAAATCCAGCCATGTCTCTAATTTTAACTCATTTCATAATTCTGAACATATTATTCTGCAACTTGCTGATTGTTTCCCTCCAGAATATAGATGTAGCCAGTGTGCCTGTATCATTGTACTTATTTGCTGGTTGGGACATAAGGCTTGCACCTTATGTAATAAATGGGAACTAACTACAGTGATATTGTTCTCTCTCTCTCTCTCTCTCCCTCTCTCTTTCTCTCTCTCTCTCATATGCATGCTTATTCACACACACAAACACGCACAAATGGTCCTGTTGGAAATGGTATTTTCTCATGAGCTGAAACTTACTAACAACAATATTACAGATTTGATGAGTTTTACTTTGCCTTTTGAAGTTATATTTATATCCATTCATTCATTCAACATCATGAAGCTCAGCTAGCTTCCAAATTTACAAATACAAAGTGCCTTCAAAGGCACTGAATAGTCATAATGAGGTATCTGTATCTTTCTCATAAGTTTTTGTCTATTTAAGTATTACATTAGAACAGATAAAGTAGGAGACAATTTGGTTTATTTTGTGCAGTATCAGTGCTGTCCATAGGTGCACACAACTTGAATGGATTATTCAGACAGTGAACACAAAACAGAAAGCATTGGTTCCCTAGCAACTCTGATACTGTTTGCTGAATGACCTGGCATCACACGTCGTCTCCACTTTGGTAGGGCCAGTCAACAGTGGCTACAACTCTACCTTTTCATGATGAATTATTGTGAATATGATATTTGCTTCCTCAAATCACTGAAAAAGAAATTCCCTCAGTTTTCTTAGATTTTAGGTTGCTAATAACAAGCAAGATCAGAATGTAGGAAATATGAGAAGCATGTGTGAAAGACATTTGTGAGTATATGTGTGCGTGTGCATGTGTGTGTGTGTGTGTGTGTGTGTGCGCATGCATGTGTGTGTGTGTGTGTGTGTGTGTGTGCATGCATTTTTGTGTGTGTGTGTGTATGCGCGCGCGTGTGTGTGCGTGTGTGCATGTGTATGTGCATGCATTTTTGTGTGTGTGTGTGTGTGTGTGTGTGTGCATGAAGCATGTCATTTCCTATTGAAGCTTTCTGATGTGGAGTGTGATTCACCGAAAAGATCATTATGACCTCATAAATTCATTAGATTAAACAAAATTCAACTCTTCCAAATAAAGGTACAAGAAGATGTGTTTTAGTACAAGAATCCAAGGCTTTACTGGGGCTTTCCAAACAGGAGTATGATAAACCAGACTGTTTACCTTGAATTCCTATATTGATTAGACCAATGAAAATTCAGCCACTGCAATCACCCATTTAAAAATAATTTTCTTTGTGTTCATTTCTTAGCACTGCATTAGCTATTAATGTACTGGACCTAGAATAGCGCCAAATGTAGGAATGTTTAGGGGAACAAAAATCAAGCTTTTTCAAAATTATTGATGTGCAAAAAGCTGGGAAAAGAGCGTATCATTTGCTTCTCCCAATTAATGGTTCTTTTCAATCAACGTTTGAAGAAAATGGAGCATGAAATCTTCCAGATGATCTCTACTGTGTGGAAACAGGATCTTCAGCCCAGCACATCCACACTGACCCTTGGAGCATCCCACCCAGATCCACTGCCCTGTATCCCCCTAATCTACACATCCCTGAACACTACAGGCAATTTAACATGGCCAATCCACCTAGTCTGCACATCTTTGGACTATGGGAGGAAGCCAGAACACCCGGAGGAAACTCACACAGACATGGGGAGAAGGTGCAAACTCCACAGTCACCTGAGTGTGCAATTGATCCTGGGTCCCTGGCACTGTGAGGCAGCAGTGCCAACTACGAGCCACCATGCCACCCCATGGCTATTGAAAAAGATTAAGAAGGTACAGGATTGTCCATGACAACATCCTGGAACTGTACAGCCCTGCTGCTGCTGCATCTGCTGCACAACCTGTCCTTCCTGACACCAGTCTGATCGTTGGTGCTGTGCTCTGATCATTCGGTGGAAAAATCAACACTATAACTTTGGCCCAATGGACTAATGACTAGTATGTCTAAATTAACAGCTTTGCACAATTATTTGTACTGGAGTTGGGGTGACTGTACATCATAAATATAACATTCGCAGTTTAAGCACAGTACTTTGTGAGGTTGTTGTAACCAAATGACTTTCAGAGCAGTGACATGTAGGCTCTCAAATATAGTAAGTTTTTTTTAAGTTAAATATCATTGATTATGAATATATTCCAGTTATAAACTTGTTATTACATAGGGTGGTGTATCAACATTCTTCTCAGCTTTCATAACTCTAAATTCTAAACTTGACTCTAAACCAAAGGACTGCACTTTGGGACTTAGTAAAAGGGAAATGGGGCAAAAAAAAGCCCTGTCCCATTTATCACTTACTTATTTAGGTTTTCATTCCCTGATAGTGTCATGATAACACATTGATCAGAATATAGATTTCAGATAGCTGTTAATGATAAACTCATAATAATTGTCAAGTACCAATATTTCAAAGCAAATTAAATTACTTTAGTTTTTACAGTCAAGTTGTAAGTTGACATTCTTAATGTGTTTTTCACTTGTAATTAAACTCTACAACGTTTCCAGAAACAAAGAAAAATGCAATGAATATACAGACATTTGAACTGAAAACAAAGGCAGATGAACATTTGGAGCAGAGAATTTTGAATAGAACAGGTCACCAGATAAAGGATCAACACCCAAAACACTGACCTGTGTTTTCACTTTACAGATACTAACTGGCCTGCTGCATGTTTTCAGTATTTTCTGTCTTTTTTAAATTTCTCATTCATAATATTCATTGCTTTATTTGATACTTGTCTTATTTTTAGAAGGTATTGGAGTTGATGATGGAAAGGAAGCATGTTTTTACAATGACATACCAGATATTCTTTTGCTTATTTTCTAATGATTCAGAGAGTGACTGTTATTTTCCTCTTTATTCTATACAGAAAATTGCACATTTTATTCCAATGCTTTGTCTTAGCTCATGGATACATTATAGAAAGAGGCTACTTGGCCCATTGTGCTTCTGCCAGATCCACATTAACACCCTTTCCCAGTCTACCTGAATAGTATTTTTCCCTTTTCAAGTCAGCGTTAAATTCCCTTGTAAAGGTTTCTCTTGCATTTATTTCTGCCACCAATTTAAGGAATGTGATTAGATCATTGATTAAACGTGTATACTTTAAATATATTAATATTATATTTAGTATTTGGATATCAAAATAGAGACAGCTAGCTGTCAATTATTTCTGTAAAGGATTTTTGAAAATATAACAAGGTCATCAAAGTCTCTTGGAACAAAGACCTCAGTCAAGTATTTGTCGGAAAACAGGTCACTTCTAATCTGTGATCTCCATGGAAACGTCCTTTTCTACGACTGTGTTTACGTCCTGTCAGGTATATAAGGTCATTAGCTTTATTTTCTGTTCAGACAACTCCAGGAAGGAATTTCTTTTTGATTCTTTTCAGAAGCAGGTTTACTTTCCCTCCTAGAAGAAGTTCATGGCAATTCGAGGAACCACTTTCTTCAGCAGATGGATTTAGATTGTTAGCCTTCCAAACTTTCTTTGTAATTTTATTCACTTCCAAGATGTGGACATCACTAGCTAGTGATGGTACATGTTATCTGTTGTTAACTGCCCAGAGGACACTTGAGAGTCAACCACATTGATGTGGGTTGGAGTCACATGGAGGCTAAACCAGATAAGGCTGGCAGATTTCCTTCCCTAACAAACACTAGTGAATCAGGTAGTCATCATTTGACTCTTAATTCCAGAGGTTTATCATTATCCAACACCTGCATTGGCAGGATTTAAACCCAGATCCCCACAACATTAGAGATAATGGGAACTGCAGATGCTGGAGAATCCAAGACAACAAAGTGTGGAGCTGGATGAACACAACAGGCCAAGCAGCACAAGGAGCACAAAAGCTGACTTTTCGGGCCTAGACCCTTCATCAGAAAAGAGGGATAGGAAGAGGATTCTGAAATAAATAGGGAGAGAGGGGGAGGCAGACTGAAGATGGATAGGGGAGAAGATAGGTGGAGAGGAGAGTGTGGGTGGGGAGGTAGGGAGGGGATGGGTCAGTCCAAGGAGGACGGACAGGTCAAGGGGGCGCGGGATGAGGTTAGTAGTTAGGAAATGGAGGTGCGTCTTGAGGTGGGAGGAGGGGATAGGTGAGAGGAAGCACAGGTTAGGGAGGCGGGGATGAGCTGTGCTCGTTTTGGGATGCAGTGGGGGGAGGGGAGATTTTGAAGCTGGTGAAATCCACATTGATACCATTGGGCTGCAAGGTTCCCAAGCGGAATATGAGTTGCTGTTCCTGCAACCTTCGGGTGGCATCATTGTGGCACTGCAGGAGGCCCAGGATGGACATGTCGTCTAAGGAATGGGAGGGGGAGTTGAAATAGTTTGGGACTGGGAGGTGCAGTTGTTTATTGTGAACCAAGTGTAGGTGTTCTGCAAAGCGGTCCCTAAGCCTCCACTTGGTTTCCCCAATGTAGAGGAAACCACACCGGGTACAGCGGATGCAGTATACCACATTGGCAGATGTGCAGGTGAACATCTGCTTGATGTGGGAAGCCATCTTGGGGCGTAGGATGGGGGTGAGGGAGGAGGTGTGGGGGCAGGTGTAGCACTTCCTGCGGTTGCAGGGGAAAGTGCCGGGTGTGGTGGGGTTAGAGAGGAGTGTAGAGTGAACAAGGGAGTCACGGAAGGAGTGGTCCCTCTGGAAGGCAGACAAGGGTGGGGTTGGAAAAATGTCTTTAGTGGTGGGGTTGGATTGTAGATGGCAGAAGTGTTGGAGGATGATACGTTGTATCCGGAGGTTGGTGGGGTGGTATGTGAGGACTAGGGGGATTCTCTTTTGGCGGTTATTGTGGGGGCGGGGTGTGAGGGATGAGGCGCGGGAAATGCGAGAGACACAGTCAAGGGCATTCTCGACTACTGCAGGGGGAAGATGTGGTCCTTGAAGAACGAGGACCTCTGGGATGTATGGGAGTGGAATGCCTCTTCCTGGGAGCAGATGTGGTGGAGGTGAAGGAATTGGGAATAGGGGATGGAATTTTTGCAGGAAGATGGGTGGGAGGAGGTGTATTCCAGGTAGCTGTGGGAGTCGGTCGGCTTGAAATGGACATCGGTTTGTAGGTGGTTGCCTGAGATGGAGACAATCTCCCCTCCCACCAGTGCATCCCAAAACCAGCCCAGCTCGTCCCCACCTCCCTAACATGTTCTTCCTCTCACCCATCCCCTCCTCCCACCGCAAGCTGCACCTCCATTTCCTACCTACTAACCTCATCCCACCCCCATGACCTGTCCGTCCTCCCTGGACTGACCTATTCCCTCCCTACCTCTCCACCCATACTCTCTTCTCCACCTATCTTCTCTTCTATCCATCTTCGGCCCGCCTCCCCCTCTTCCTATTTATTTCAGAAACCTCTCCCCATCCCCCTACTCTGATGGAGGGTCTAGGCCCGAAACATCAGCTTTTGTGCTCCCAAGATGCTGCTTGGCCTGCTGTGTTCATCCAGCTCCACACTTTGTTATCCCCACAACATTACCTTGGTAACAAAGTGTGGAGCTGGATGAACACAGCAGGCCAAGCAGCATCTCAGGAGCACAAAAGCTGACGTTTCGGGCCTAGACCCTTCATCACCTCTCTGATGAAGGGTCTAGGCCGGAAACGTCAGCTTTTGTGCTCCTGAGATGCTGCTTGGCCTGCTGTGTTCATCCAGCTTCACACTTTCATATCTTGGATTCTCCAGCATCTGCAGTTCCCATTATCTCTGATACAACATTACCTTGGTCTCTGGATTAATAATGTGGTGATAATACCACTTGGCCATTCCTTCTCCAGTCTGCAGGTTATGAGAACTGATTAAGTTTCAGCCATCAAATATGTGAAAAGTTCACATCAACAGACTTGGATAAATGTCATTAAATTATACCCACACCCCAGGCAATTGATCTGCTTGAAATTCATTGAGGAGAAACTTAAATAATTGAGGTAAAGGTGTAATTTTTCTGGACTTGAGACTCTGTTACAGATATGGTCAAGAAATGGTTTGAAACGTCGTTTTTCTATTTGTTTTAAGATATTCTGACTCTTTTCTAAGTGTAGATTGTTTTGTTTTTTTAAAAATTCATTTTTGTAATAAATTTCAGTTGTTTTAGAATTATTTGCAGCCTCATGTGAATATGTCTTTGTGGCTAACCATCAAGTTAATTGACTAAATAAAGGGAAAACATAAGGTGGGTTGACACAGTGAGGAACTGGAGGAACACAACAGGCCAGACAGTATCAGAGAAGCAGGAAAGCTTGCATTTCGGGTCGGGACCCTTCTTCAAAAATGGGGGAGGGGAAGGTGACTCTGAAATAAATAGATGTGGGGTGGTTGGACTGGGGAAGGTAGGTAGAATGGTGATAGGTGACTGCAGGGAGGCAGCGGTGGGGATTGGTCACTGATGTGAGAGGAGCAGATATGTGGGAGAGAAGACGAACAGGTCAAGGAGGCGGGGATGAGAGGGAGAGTTGGTCATGGGATGAGGCCAGGTGTTGGGAGATTTTAAAGCTAGTAAAGTCCACATTGAGACCATTGGGCTGTAGGCTCCCGAGCGGAATATGAGGTGCTGCTTCTCCAGTTTCCGGGTGGTGTCATTGTAACATTGGATGAGCCAGGCTTTGTTATGGGATCTGACTTATCCAGTAGTCCTATCAGCTGGGATCATAATAACTGCAGCTTATGCCATTATTAAATATTCTCCTCATATCTTTGTAAATTATCTTACATCTATATGCCAAGGTTACCAAATCCTCTTTCTCGCAAAACTGTGTCTCCCTATTTCATGTAATGACACTACCTGTAATTCCAGACTTGACGAACATTTGGTCTTAACTTTCAGTTTTCTCAGTCAGACTGCAAGCTTTTCCAGTCTCTGCAAATAAGTGAGGTCACTCATTACTGATATAATTTTGGTAAGTCTGTGCATGCGCTTCCAAGCAAGGACATCCTTCTTAAAGCATGATGTATGGACCAAATATTTGAACTGAGACCTAACAAGTGATTTATAAACATTAACAAAATGCAATGGTCACCTTACTCACAGCAAAGTTCCACAATATGCATTGTGATGGCAATCATATGAACATTTTCAGCGATGTTGCTAGAAGGATAAAGCCAGGATGCTGGGGAAATCTCACTTGGTGTTCATAAATAATGTTGTGGGATCGTGCAAATCCACCTAACAGAACAGACACCAGTTTAACATCTTGCCCAAACCATGTCTCCTCTTTAAGTACTGAAATGTCAGTTTTGACCAGTGATTCCCAAAAAGTGGGGTCATGTGTTGTAATTTTGGAGTTGTGAGCTCAGAGGCAGCAATAGCCATCATAGTGCATTACATACTACCTCCTGCTCTTGAGTTTTCGCTAAGGCATCATGATTGATTTTCAAGCCTTGAAGTACAATCACGGTGAGCAAAGAATTTGTAGCACAATCCTAGATATTTTGAAAAGTCCCTGGAATGGGATTTTAACCTGAAGTCTTCAGGCATAGAGCTGAGAGTGCTACTATTGAATCATGGGGTATCAAATCAAATAATATGCAGTCGATGCTAGCACAAGCGGAACAAAAAAAGCAGTTACCTCAAAATTGTTATCACCAACTACTTCCAATGTTGTCCTCAAGCCGGACATGAATGTGTGCGCAATATCACTCTCGCCTTGTATTTTAGTTACAATAAATGGAAGGTGTTGTCATCAAGGAATAATTGCAATAAAATGTTTGTCACTGACATGTACAGTGCAGACCAAAGAACCAAAGGTTGCACCGTCTCTTTCAACAAGTTTGCAGTAAGAGATAAGACGTTTTAAAAACTCAACTCGCTTCAGAGAGGGGCCCATACAAAGTGAACAGCAGGGTTTTATACCACACTTGATCTGATTGTGTGAATTAAGTGAGGTTAAATTAAGATCATACAATATTACTTCAAAATATATTGTGAAGAAGCAATTGGATCAAACTATAAAAGCACCACTTAAATGCCCAAAAGAAAAGCACATTGTTCCAATAAAAACAAAGTCCAGGATCTCTGCAGCATGAAAATGGTTTCCTTTCAGAATGAACCAGTGCTGCAACTGAACATTAACTTCAAACATTTCTCTGGAATCTGTCTGTCATGTACCGACTTCTTCCCTGTCCTGAATTATTTCTTTCCTAAAAAATAGTACAGAAATTCAAACTTGTTGAGGAAGGAATGTCAGACTGTCTTCATCAGAAACTGCTACCAGATGAGTAAAGAAAATTGAAGTTACAAAAGATTAAGCTTAAGGGCAAAATACTCATTCAAAAACTAATGATGAAATCATTCTTATAGTAGCAAATGAGGAAAAATAACCTGAAAAAGATATTTGAGAAAAAATGGAATGTAACAAATTTCCTGAATATCCCTTCAGATAGATGGATGAGTAGGTTAAAGAGAATTGCCAGAATGCCTTGCTAAAGTTAAGAAGTTGCTTCATCACAAATATGAAAGCATGAGAAAATCGGCAAGCTGCTTGAAAGTGCAGGAAAAGACGAGGTCATTACCTTGAGGAGTCAGTGTTACATATAAAAGAAACCATTTGGCCATTAAAGTCTGTGAGGGTATTTTTCTCTGCATGAGCTATTTACTTTAATTTGATTAATTTGCCAGCGATCACCAAAGTTACAGCAGCGTATTGACAGAGTCCTGCCTGAAATCCCCCCTAACTTCTGTAATGCTTGGCAAATCGACATTAAGAGCTTCTATTACTTGCTTTCTAACTTCCCGTAGGATCTTGAAATGTTAACAACAAGTTCTTGGGATTTCTTTGAATAATAAGTTTCACTGAAGGCTTTAAACCTACAAAAGCAAAATACCAAAGAAACTGGGAATCTGAAATGAAAACTAAAAATGCTTGAAGTACTCAGTAGGTCCAGCAACAAGAATGGAACAAGGAGAAGATTAAATACTTCAGGTGATAACCTTTCATCATAACTAGAAATTAGAGAGATAACTTAAGCACCATGGCTTCAAAAGCAGATCGGAAACTGGGAATTCAGTGGGAACTGACTCATCTCCAGGCTTCCAATGCTTTTTAACAGGCCACAAGACACTAGTTAGTGCCTGGTGGAATGCACTCCAGTTGCCTGAATGGCAGCAGGCCTAACAAAAGTCAAGAAGTTCAAAGCCATCTATGGCAAGTAACTGTTTGAGCTACACCCCTCCAGCACATTCAACAATACCTTCAAACCTGTGAATAGAACCAACTGAAAGAATAAAAGCAGCAGGAACAAGGGAACACCACTACCCGCAAGTCCTCATCCAATTCACATAATATCTGATCTAGCACTGTATTACTGCTTCTTCACTGTAACCAAGTTATGTTCTTGGAACTCTCTCGCAAACAGTATTGTTGGCATGCTGCTAAGTCATGTAGTGGAGCAGTTCAAAAAGGCAACTCTTTACCACCTGCCCAACTTGATATACAGTGAGCTAGAGGTGTAAGGAAATGTTTTTTTCCTTTCAGTCCTCATCTCATCTCAACCTACCATTAATGGTGTTTAAACTTATAGTCACCCAACTACATACAGCCTTCTTCTGCCTCTTTTTCAAGATCTATGAGCAGGATTGCCTTGGAATACCAATCTTTTCAGCCTCTTGGCATCCTATGAATTGATTTGTTCCTGTCTCAGTTTCTTATTCAAACTCTACCCACCTACATCCAGGAATCATTGCACAATTTCTTTAACGGTTTCTCTTGGTTCTAGGTGCCTCCCTTAAATGATGCACATCATACCATAAAGCATAAGAGCAGATGTAGGCCATTCGGCCAAGTGAATCTGCTCTGCCATTCGCTGAGATCATGGTTGATCTGACAAACATCAACTCCACTTTCCTGGCTTTACCACATAAGCCTTGATTCTATTACTGATTAAAAATCTGTCCTTCTCAGCCTTTGATATACTTAATGACACAATTGCTGCAGTCCTCCATGGTAAAGAATTCTACAGATACACTACACTCTGAGAGAGGAAATTCTTCCTCCTCCCTTTCCTATTGGGTGACCTCTTATTCTGTGATTATGTACCCTGGCCTTAGACTGTATCTCAAGAGGAAACAGTCTTCTGCATTTACCCCGTCAAGTTGTATGTTTCAATAGTGGGTACTGGACCAACTTACTCAATCTCTACGCAAAAAAACAATCCCTTCACAATCTGGAATCAAGCTTAGTGAGCATTTTTTGAACCGCCTCCAATCTTGATATATTTTTCCTTTGATAAAAAGACCAAAGTAATGAACAGTAACACAACTGTGGTCTGCCTAGTGCCTTATATAATTTGAGCAAGACCTCCCTATTTTTATACTCCATTCTCTTTAAAATAAAGGGCAATGCTTCATTTGCCTTCCTATTACCTGTTGAAGTTGTATGCTAGTTCTTTGTGACTTATGTATGAGGCCTCCTAAATCCCTCTGTGCTGTAGCTTAATGGAGTCTTTTTCTGTTTAAATGATGTTCAGTTCCCCTGTTCTTCCAAAGTGCACAATCTCACATTTTCCAATTCTATATTCTACCTGGCAAGTTTTTGCCCACGTACTTAAATTATTTATATACCTGAGCACATTCTTTATATCATCTTCACCACCTGCCTTTCCACCTATTTCCTGTATCACCTGAAACCTTGGGTTTTCCTCATCCAGATCATTAATATCACGCAAATAATTGTGATCCAAGCACTGATACCTGTGGCCTCCCTCTAATTACAGGTTGCCATTCTGACAATGCTCCATTTATCCTAAATCTCTGTCTTCTAATAGTTTAGCCAATCCACTGCCCACACTAATGTACTATGTTCAACATGTTCAATTTACTAAGCAGCCCAACATATGGTTCCTTATCAAGCACCTTCTGAAAATCAAAATATATTGCATCCGTTGCTTCCTCTTTATCAATGCTGCTTGCTACCTCCTCAAAAAATTCTAATAAATTTGCTGGACATAATTTCCCTTTGTGAAGCTGGACTGACTCTGCTTGATCATAGTATATATTTCTAAATACTCTGCTTTTGTATCCTTTATAATAGATTAATATTTCCAAATGATAGATGTTCACCTTGCTGACCCACAATTAACTTTTTGTTTCCTTCCTTTTTTTAAAATAAAGATGTTTACCTTGGCAGTTTTTCAGTTCTCAGGAGATTGCTACCAGTAACATCCATTATCTTTGTAGCTACTTATTTTAATATCTGTACAATACAGCACAGGAACAGGCTTTTCAGCCCACCAAACTTGTGCTAATTCCTCATCCTTATTTAGAACTGCTACTTGTTGCCCATGTGCAGTTTCTATCCATCTATTTGCCTCCTGTTCATATGTCTATTAAGATATGACTTAAACATCGCTAATGTGCCTGCTACCACCACCTCCAGGCACCCACCACCCTCTGTGTGAAACATTTCCCCGCTCTTCACCCCTCTCACCTTGAACCTGTGCCCTCTTGTAGTTGACCTTTCCACCCTGGGAAAAAGCCTCTGACTGTCTACCCTATCTTTGCCTCTCAAAGTTGTGTATTCATATTTAGCCTCTGTCTTTCCAGTTAAAACAATCCAAGTTTATCCAACCACTCCTCATAACTAAAACCGTCCAGACCAGGCGACGCCCTGGTAAACCTTCTCTGCACCATCTCCAAAGCATCCACATCCTTCTGGTAGTATGGTGGCCAGAACTGCATGCATTATATTCCAAATGTGGCCGAACTAAGGTTTTGTACAATTGTAGCATAACTTGCAATTTTTATATTCAATGCCCCTGCCATGAAGGCAAGTGTGCTGCATGCCTTCTTGACCACCTTATTCAGCTGTGTTGCCACTTTGGAATCTGTGGAACTGTATACCCAGATCCCTCAGTACGTAAATGCTACTAAGGATTCTGTCATTTATTGTGTAATTCACACCTGAATTTGATCTTCCAAAATACATCATCTCACATTTGGCTGGATAAAACTATAGCTACCATTTCTCTGCCCAAATCAGCAATCTGTCTATAGCTGTATTGTTTGCCAATTTTCCTCACTATCTGTGGCTCTACCAAGTTTGGTGTCGTCTGCATACTTACTAATCATACCACCTACATTTTCCTCCAGATCAAACAGCAAAGATCTCAGCACAGAACCCTGCCGAACACCACTAGTTACTGATGTCCATTTTGAAAAGTACCCTTCCACTGCTACTTTCCTTCTTCTATGACCAAGCCATTTATGTATCCATCTAGCCGGCTCAACCCAAATCCCATGAAACTTTACCTATTGTACCAGACTGCCATGAGATGTCTTATCAAATGCCTTGCTAAAGGCCACGTAGACAACATCCACTGCCCTTTCCTCATCAATCATTCTTGTCACCTCCCCAAAAATCTCAATCAAGCTGGTGAGACATGATCTTCCCTGCACAAACCTATGCTGCCTATCACTAACAAGTCAATTCACTTCTAAATGTGAATAAATCCTCTCTCTCAGAATCTTCTCCAACAGCTTCCCCACCACTAACTTCAGGCCCATAATTACCTGGATTATCTCGGTTTCTCTTCTTTAACAAAGGACCAAAATTAGCCATTCTCTGGTTCCCTGGAACCTTACTGGAGGTCATCTATGATGTGTCCATCAGGTCCAAGAGACATATTAGTCTTTAGTCGCATTTGATTTCCTAGCATTTTTTACTTATTGATAATCATTGTATTTATTTTTTGCTCATTCACATGTCCTTTGATTATTTAATATTTTTGTCATACTATTAATGCATTCCAGAGATAATCCATAGAATCCTTGCAGTGTGGAGATAGCCATTTGACCCAACAAGTCCATTCAGACTCCTTGAAGAGCATCCCACCCAGACTTAAACCCACCACTCCCCAACTTATCCTTGTAAACCTACATATGCCATTGCTAATCCACCTAACTTACACATCCCTGGACACTATGGGTATTTTAGAATGGCTAATCCACCTAATCTTCACATTTTTGACTGTGGGAGGAAACTGGAGCACTGGAGGAAACCCATGCGGACACAGGGAGAATGTGCAAACTCCACACAGATGGTCACCTGAGCCTGGAATTGAATTTTGGTCCCTGGTGCTGTGACCCAGCAGTGCTAACCACTGACCCACTGTGCCACCGATACAAAGACCAATGCAAAGTATTTTTCAATTCCTCCGACATTTCCTGGCTCCCCATTATTACTTCCCATGCTCATTCTCTAACAGGCGTGTATTACCTATGGTCTCCCTGTTATATATTTAAAGAAAACAAGCTCTTGCTGTCAGTTTTGACATTACTTACAAGTTTACCCTCAAGATTTATCTTCTTCCCCTTCATTATTTTGTAGGTCATCTTCTGTTGGTTTTTGAAACTTTACAATCATCTGTGTTACGACTAACTTTGCCATGTTGTCTTACTTTTCTTTTGATTTTATTTAACTTTAGCTCTCCTGACTAAGCATGGTTGGCTTATCTTATTCCTAGAATCTTTCTCTGTCACTGGGATATATCTTTACTGTGAGCCATGAACTATTTTCAGAAATTGTTCCTCAACCATCTTTGCTGCTAAGCTGCTTTCCAGTTTACTCCAGCTAGCTCTGAACTGATTCCTTTGTAATTACCCTTACTTAAGTTTAGTACAGCTGTTTCCAAACCAAATTTCTCTTCTCAAACTATGTTATCATCACTGTTGCTTATTGGATCTTTTACCCTAACATTAGCCTGTCTCATTACAAATCACCAACTCCAAAACAGCCTGGTTAGATCCACAAAATATAGTTCTGGGAATCTGTCCCAAATGCACTCTATGAATTCTTCCTCATGGCTGCTTCTTCCAATCTGACTATCCCAATTTATATGAGTAAAGACATTTATATTAATGTACTGTCTTTTCTACATGCAATCATTATCTCCTGTTTTATTCTCTGTCCTACAGTATAGTTACTGTTAGGGGGCTTAAAGAACACACCTGCCAAGGGCTTCTTTCCATTTGTATTTATTATCTCCAGCAATTTGGATTCAACATCTTTCGATCCAAGATAATTTCTTGCTATCATACATATTATTCCTGTACCTAACAATGCTACCCACTTTCTTCTCCTTTCTGTCTGTCATTTTGATACCGCTAAGTATATAATTGTCAGTTTTTATTTTCTTGTAACTATATTTCCATTATGGCTACAGGATCATGCATGCTAATCTCTTTTTGTACCATTTATTCAGTTATTTTGTTCTGAATACTATGCCCATTCTCTTATAGAGCCATTAATTTTGCATTTTAACTTTTTCGTATTTAAACCTTGTTTAATACTGCTTTATTGATGTTTGCATGCTCTGTCCCATCCTGTCCCACTCTACGCATAATTTACACAAACAGCAGCCCTGTAATTCTTCCATACTCTATTGCTTTTTAATCCTACATTTCTCCTCCCCCAAACTCTTATCACCACCCCTCACTACAAACACACACACACACACACACACACACACAGACACACACACAGACACACACACACACACACACAACACACACACACACACACACACACACACATACACACACACACACACACACACACACACACACACACACACACACACACAATTGTTTTAAAACTCTGTCAATGGCCCTAGTGATTTGATTAACCAGGACACTTATCCCAGTGTGGTTCAATTGAAGCCTGTCCCAAAGCTACGGCTTCCTTCCAACGCTGTAGCCAGTACCCAATGATCTGACATGAGTTCCAACAGCATTCATCATTGAACCACACATTTGATTACTTAACTTTATTTACTCCATGCTAATTTGCCTGTGGCTTAGGTAATAATCCAGAGTTTGTTACCTTGGAAGTCCTGCTTTCCAACTTACCTGCTAACTTTTCAATGTCTTTCAAGAGAAATTCCTTTCTGGTCCTTCCAATGTTGTTGGTATGTATGTGGACGATGATAACTGGATTCCTCCCCTCTCACTTCAAGTACTTGTCCAGTCCAAGAGCTGTTCTTAACCCTGGCATCAGGCAGGCAACACAACATTTGGAATTCCCAATCATGCTGCCGAGAACAGTACCTATACCCTTAATTATACTGTTCCCTACCACTACTACATTTCTATTTAATCTCCCACTTGAATAGCACCCTGTACAAAAGTGCAATGGTCAGTTCACTTACCTTCTCTGCTATCCCCATTCTCATTCACACAGCTTGAAAGAATCTCATAGTCATTGGGCAACTGCAGGGCTGACACTGCAACCCTTATGTTCTTATTTATGCCTTGCCTACAGTCCTACCCTGATACCCCAGTCATGTCCCAGATCACAGACCAATTTTAAATGATCGACTCTGTGCGGTGTGGACATCTTAAACAATATGTGTAGGTAACTTCTTCCTACCTGAATGTGGCACAGTGACTGCAGTTTAGATTCCAGCTCCTCAACTCAGATCTGATGTTCTTTGAGCTGTAATCTTTTACTACAGATATGTTTGCTCTGGACAACATTGATGTCCAACAGCCTCCACACACTGCAGTAGCAACACATCAGCTATCCTGCCATCACTATTGTATGTGGCTTAATTTATAAATGAATTACTCTCAATTCCCTGCACTTCAGAGTTTACTGTAATTAAATTTTGTTTAACTTTAAAAGATCAGCATCAATCTTATACTTAACAAGTTATTTTTAAGAGAAAATAAAATCACTGGAAACCTGAGCACAAACTGAGAACTTTGACTTTAAAGATTGGAAACATTCACCAGTTCCTGTTCCCTGCAATCTCATTTCCCTGCACTTGTATCACACTGTGTTTCATGACATCATTCCAACACTAGTCTCACAGCAGATAAGTCTCTCAATCCATATCTTTTATTCTCTGGCATTCACCTCTCATTTTGGAGTGTTTACTTCTTGTAATAAACATTAGTTAAAGCAGCTCTGCCCAAACATCACACACCCCACCCCCACTCCTACACAGTACCAAATTCTCACTTCAACGTAAATTCCAACATGTTACTCACTCAGCCTGTGTCTCACTCTGCTGAAATCTTGTGTAATGTGGCGGTACTGGTGTTGGACTGGGCTAGACAAGTTCAGGAATCACATGAAGTTATAGTTGTCTACTAACACGTGAAGAAGGACAAAAGCTGTGAAAGTTTGCATTTTCAAATAAATTTGTTGGACTTCCATCTGGTATTGTGTGATTTCTGATAAAGTATCTTGTATGCTGACCATGTTCCTTATGACCATAATCTAACTTTTCTACATCTCTATTCCCCACAAGGGTGGTCTGATGGCTCTCTACATTTTCATTTAATGGTGGATCAACCAGCCTCTATCCAGCACTCACCTTCACACCGGACTTGATGTTCCATTGAGTAACTTGTCTTTTGATTTTGCTTGCTTCTTCCATATGAAGCTGTTGCTGTGGGAACTCATATGGGTCTTAGCTGGGTCCTTTTTTTGTGTGAGATACGTAGAATATGCTTCCTTGCAACGCTGCTTGTTCCCTCACTCTTTTCATTAACTGGTATAAAAATTACTGCAGTGTGGATTTTTCCAGCTTTCATCCTAAACTGGAAAGAGTCTTCAACTTTGTTTACAATTTTTACTCTTTTCTCATTTTCACATAGTCAGTCTCAGACTCTTCCTCAAATTCCCTGTTTTCATTTCTTGTGATTGGATATTGAGCATTATTCACTTTATCTAATGAATCCACCATTGATGTTAACTATACTTCCTCCAATCCCACTTTCTGTAAGGACTCAATTTAATTCCCTTCATTTCTCCATCTAATGAAAACATCTTCTTCACTAACTCTTCCAATACGTCAATGTTTATCCTCAATTAATGGTTTCCCTTCAGAGACATTGACAAAGCCCTTAGTTGTGTCCATTCCATTTTCTGTACTTAGACTCAATCTTTCCCTCCTTCAGGGAAATTTCAAACGGTTACTTATGTCCTTGCCCCCTGGCTTGACAGGATTTGACCAATTGTTCTCTATTATTTCCATCCAACACAGTGCTACCATCATATCTTCGATCTCTTTCAGCGTACCAGAGAACTTTTATTTGCAGTATCTTCCTGATCCACTCCTTAATCATTCCCAGCACCCATTCTCTTTCGAATGCATTTTCCCATGTAAACACAGGATACACAGCATTAGTTCTCTTACTTCTTCCTTTTCCAACCATCCAGGGCATTAAGTGTTACATTCAGGCAAGACAGCAATTTCCTGTTTTTTTTAATATTTTGTTGTGCTCACTGTTCACAATGTGGTCTCCTCATCATGGAAAGATCATATGCACATTGAGTGACTGGTTTTCAACCTACCTCCATTCAGTCCATATGCTATAGCCTTGAGATTCCAGTCATCTGTCACTTTAATTCTCCACTCAACTCTCACTTGGATCTCTCTGTCCTTGATATCCTACATGTTTCTTCATATATTGATTAGATACTTTACACCTTCTAACTCAGCACTGTGTTTAACTTTTATGTATGTCAGCTGCTGGTAAAGATTCTGTTATTGACTTTAACATCCCAAAGTGTCCCATCTGTTTCTTTTTAATTTAATTGTACCATTTCTGTCACATTTGTTCTATCATCTCTTTGGCATTTAATCCTCCCATCTCTACTCTACGTGGCCCTTCCCTTTGGCTGTTTCCTGCTCTCCCATGATTTAAAACCAGTTCCATCTCCAACTTTTTGCAATTCTGAATAAAGATCAGCACCAAAACATGAACTCTGCTCCACTTTTCGGACTTGTTGAGTATTTCCAAGATGTTCAAGGCTTTTATTATTATATTCACCACTGGCAAACACAATTTGCAACAAACATTGCAGATTAGAAATTATGTGCAAACAAAAGAAGCTACTGTCGTAACTCATGGGGATAATGCACTGGAAATCAAGCCCCACTATTGCTGAAACATCACAAAAATGAAATGATTTAACCAAACTATCTAAAGTCCTTAGTTTACCTGACTGGTGAACGCCAAAATACAACAAACATCAGTTTTTTTCACTTAGCAAGAAATTATTTATTCCAAACAGATAGTATATAACCAATAATAGAAAAGAAACACAAATTAACATCTTATAATTTCTATAATAACATTTCTACAATGTAACTTTGCCCATTTAAAAAAAAACACAGACATGCACAAACAGCCCCACACAGAGAACACATGTTACTGATGGAGAAGAAACAGAAAGTCTACGAAGCACAGTTTTGACACCAGTCTGGCGTGGATGAGATATTTTCCTTTAGTTCACTTCTGGCTCTTTGAGAAGGAGCCAAGGTTGTAGACACACTGATTCTCAACTTTTCATTCATCATTGCAGATTTGTCCTTTCCATGTCTCTGAAAGTGGGTTTGACCTTTCTACCCTTTCAATAAATTTGCAGAAAAATGAGCAGTTAGCTGCTTAAAAGTTTATTTTACTTCTCCACTCCAAGAAGGGAGAGAAGTGTTTTCTCCTTCACAGGCTGCATGTTTCTCCTGAAGTGTTCAAAATCAAAACTGTAGCCATTTGTGTAGGAAGCAATCAGAAGTTGTTATTACGCTGAACATTCCTGAGAACTTGGAAACAGCTCCCGGTTGATCAACCAATCAGTAGTTTGTCAGTGGGCAAACTGCCCTGGACACACAATACAGAGTCAAGGTGTTTAATATCTTCCCCCACTCCTTCAATAAGGTCACTTTGCAGATACAACACACAAAGAGTTTAAGTAAACTTTGTAAAAGGAAACTGCAACATCTACTTCTACACTGTTGTGATTTAAAACAGTACCTTTCACGACTTTGAAGTCCACAATTTTTTTTAAAAATGGCTTTACATTTCTTTCTCTCCAGATCAGTAAGACCTGTGCAAAATGCACAGCTCTTTCAGATAACCCACACTTTCCAACTGTGCAGTTATTTACTAATATGTGCTGCATTATTGAAATTTGTGGGAAAAGATACATTGAATGGCTAGTTGGAAAATATGAATGATAAAACAAAACTGTTCTGTTGCTGAAGATGGGAATATGGCCCCGTGACTGAACAATTAGATTTTGAATTGATTCATAAAGAGTAATTACTTGGGTAATTTGAGCGTAACTATTGAAAAAAATATTTAAATCAAACAATCAAATTCCAGGAAACTATGCTGATATGGAGGTCAAAAATCTAGGTGTGTCAGATCTTGGATAGTTTAATCGTTACTGATATGCTAATTGAAATTAGAATGATAGAGGGATTTCTTTTTTAGTGAATAACTATGATTTTACACACAATCAGCTGGCATAAAAAGCACAAAAATGACACCTTTATTTTAATTTGTACAAATCTATCTGAAACAAGTCCTAATAATGAGGAATATTTGGGACTAATGAAGCCCCCTTTTGAACATGGACAGCAAATGCACACTCATAGCATGAGATTCTAACCCATTCCATAAACTGAGGACTCCCTGTGAAGTGGAACATCTCTGATAGCTGACTTAATTCTAAGAAACATAATTGTCCCATGTTGAACATAAAGCAGACATATAAGATAAGAGTACGTCAATAATGTGTTAACACTTAATAAGTTCATGACTGCTCTAACTTACACCTATCTACTGCAATTTCATAGTCTTACATATACTATCAAAAGCCTTAAAAACCCAAGACTTTTTTCACCTTGTTCAACGTCTTAGTAAAATCTTTTTAACATCTATCCTTTTCAAGACTAAAATGCTCAATGTTTATAAAGGTTGTTGTAATGAAGGGCAATTAACCAATTGTGAACCTTTCTATTGGCATGAACAGTTTGATTTAAAAGTGTTAATTATCATGCTATATCTATAAAGTGAAATCATATTAGTCATTGTTGCCTGTACCTGAATGAAATATTCACCATTTTCAAAGGAAATGTAATGTGGTGGAATTCTGGCATAAATTTGGGCTAATAAACAAGTGTTCGCGGTTATTGTTTGTTAGTGTCGAATGCAGCTTATGTTTAAGAAAAAGTCGTTACAAATATTTGACAATTAATCTTGATCTTGTTTGGTGCACGTAAATACAGTTTGTCAAAGCCGGTATTGAGCCTCGAGTTCCTAACCCTGGTCTAAGTATATGCCATAAATAACAGGGCAGACTGTAACATACAAAGGGGCCCCAAGGAAGATTTACTCTGGATATGGCTCCTGACCCGCAACCGCCTCCCCTTCTAGTAGCAATAAAAATTGGCAAACGTGAGTTTAGGATACAAAAATTTGGTGGAAACCGAAAATATGAGAGTTTAAACTGTAGCCGAGAAACCGACTGAACGAAAGTTTAAACGTAATCTAGCAGAGTAAACAACATTTAAGGGAAAAAGAACCCTTCATTTTAATTCGTGTGTGGAAACAGCCCAGTAGCAACCAAGCGGCCGTAAATGTAACAATCCTCCCAAGCAAAAAGTGAATGATTTGGAGCAGAGCTCCTCTGAAGTGGTAAAGTCCCAGTGGTAACAATGGAGAAGTCAAACGGGAAGTTAATCACTAATGGAATCAAACTTACCCTTGTAAACAACTCACCTGAGACAGATATGCAACTTGGTCTCAATTAACTAACTTTGATTTGCAAGTATTACATGTCGGAAGTGATTTTTGCATTTAAATGGTTTCGACAATTGACAAGCAGCTAAAACTGGACGAAGGCATTCAAGTATTGATTCAAACCATGAGGATAAAATGCCAAACGGCTCGAACCGCATCACCGATGACAATGTTGTACAAAGTCTGTTTCAGTTATTACTCAAACAGTTCAATAAGCAATTTAAGAAACTTTTTTAAAAGATAGAAATTTATAACATAAACTAAACGTAGAATAAAAATTTCCATGGCGCCCCGGTTGTGTACCAAGATAAAACTTAATATATAAAGAAAATCTTGGTTCTTTACTTTGGCTGCTACTTGGAGGGATTCGTTTGCTGAAGAAAGCTGCCTGAAGGGAATGTTATATACAACCCTTTCATTGCTTGGTTAGTATAATGGAGATCCCATTATTCAGTTTCCATTGCACTCGGTTACAACGTCAACAGTTCACGGTGACCCTTTGTGTGCAGGTCCTGTCTTCTCGACATCGTTAGGCTATACATGCACTTGTTAAGCGGCCTGGAGATTTCAGCAGAGTTTACCAGAACAGTCCAACCAGAAAGGGAGACAAACTGATTGCTGTGGAAAACACGAAATAATTGCGTTCCCAAGTATGCTAAGAAGATTTAAGAGCACACAGCAGGTAAAATCTGGGGACTATCGCCAAGAGGATCTAAAGTTGATGGGTTTGCATGGATGCTATCATTTTTAAAGTGCTCCTAGAGGTATCCACGCGCCTGAAAGTATCGGTTGTCTGCACTCATCAACGTTAAACTCAGCTGTCTTCTTTTATGCTCTCTATTTTCCCTTTTTAATCCCATTAGCGTTGTGGTTATAAATATTGATGTCCTCACACACAACAGGCAACAACAGCAACCGGGTTTGTGAAATGTCGCCACCTGTTCTGCCGGTCACACTCCTGAGCGCTATGCTTTGAATCGACTCTAAGACAATGGAATTTCAAGAAAACTTCGTGCATTCTTCCGCCCTTGACTCTCCCGTCCTGGACTTTGTTACAGAATCAGATTTTGGCCTGGAGTCCCCAGGATCAGACCAGACCGAGATGCACAGCGCGGATCTGTGTCACCGGCTCTGCGGTTTTGCAGGGATACCGGAGTTTCCCGATGAGTCTCTTCCATTTGGAGACGACAGGGAGCAGGTGAATTGCTTAGGAAGCCAGGGAAGTACCGGTAAATTGGGATCTCTCGATTCCCTGATGGCCAGACCCCAAAGGAAACGTGTGATCACTCATGCTCAGCGTCAGGCTGCCAATGTCAGGGAACGGAAAAGGATGTTCGGCCTCAATGAAGCGTTTGATCAGTTAAGGAAAAAAGTGCCCACCTTTGCATACGAAAAACGTCTGTCTAGGATTGAAACCCTGCGACTTGCGATTGTATATATCTCGTTTATGACCGAACTTTTGAATAAAGAGAAAAATCCAATTCCAGAATAGTTTTAGATATAATCACAAATACTTTATCCTGACACGCAAGGGAACTTTTCATCATATTCGTGTTTATTAGAAAGATGCGGCAATTCTAGCTCAGATCCTCAGAAGTAACGACAATGCTTCAGTACTAAAGAATTCACTTGATGGATATGGTTTACAATGGACGATTTAAGACTTCACGTGTAATATCATTATTTTTGATCATGCCAGAACAAAATGCTAACCGTTTACGATCTGAAATATGTTTAAAATTGTGCCTGACATTATGTTTTGGATATGAGAGATTTCATATCAACATTGCAATACACGAAGAACGAATATTTCACAAAAGAACATTTCACATGTCACACAGCTCAAATCTTAGAAAGTCCAAACAATTCATAATTACTCGAGGTAAGCTCAAACGTTTCGCCGCATTTATGACGATTGTGTTATTTTGGAAAGACAATAGATCCTAGTGGATATACCCTTTCAGATATACCAACAATTACCGTGATGGTACAAAGGTTGATTCAAGTTACAGCGAGAGTTCTATTTATTGTAACTGTATAAATAAAGGACGGGGGTGCGGGAAGGCTATTGAACATTCTGATTTTCGATTCGGAAGTGTGAAGAATCTTTGAAAACGACAAATGTTGTGATACAGGGAGAGAAAGAGCGAAATACAATGTTAGAAAATGTGCATGCCACTTATCCAGCTATTGTCCTCAAGCATTGCGGCCCGGGTGCCTTAGAAACGGCGGCTCTCCTTTTGTTGGAGGTTCACACGGGGACTAATTGGCTTTTGATAACTGTTGATTCTGGCTAGTTATACCTGCAGGTGGGAGGGCTTAAGCCTCACAGGAAAAGTTAAACGAATCGCAAGTTTAATTATTTTGGCATTAACCTTTAAAACGTATTTCAGTTAGACCCAGTTACAGATGGATTTCCTCAAAGACGGGTTACAGCAAATCTTCGTCCGCACAGCGTTGTCTTCTTCCAACAGAAATTGATGTGTCTTGGACTGGTTGCTACTTGTACATGGAATTAGCAGCCGTTGAGGGGCATTCTTATTGAAATCACATTGTAACAGAAATACACTTTGGCACCTGTTTGTAAGCGACGAAGTAAATAAAGAAAACTCGAACCAAATTGTCACTTTGATGCGCTCTGCCGGCTTTGTATACAGTGCGATCATTATTTGTTTCGGGATGTGCTAATGGAACTTCCTGGAGTGTTTTGTCATGCTGATCCTCCCCTCCCCTTCTCTCTCTATCTCTGACCGGTACTGATGCAATATTGCGCCTTAACCAAAATATAGAGTGCTGCGATTTATTTCAATGTAAAATGTCTGCTGCACTTGAGGTTGCCCAAAAGCAATCCCGTAACAATCACCGTGGTGGATTCTAGGGGATTCCAGAAGTGTCAAGCAACTGCAGCAAAATATATCCATTTCACTTGCTTCCACTTATTTTGGAAATCATTCCAACTAGCGCCAAACAGTCGTATGACTGGCTTCTGTCAACGGTTTTCTACTATCACTCAACGATTCGCAACAATTCCTGCTCCTGTGGTATTATTTCTCCTATCATTGGCAATAGTTCAACCCTTTTATAGAATTTGTATGAACAGGAAAAAAGTTGTACTGCTCCGTGTGAATCTTCCTAACCACTACCCGATTTCCAGTAGATGTATGTGCCGGTCTGTGTGCACGTATATGCATCTACGCGTTAGTATATATGTGCGTATGCACGTGTATATGGATGTTTGAGAGTATGTGTGTGTATATGTATGTGTGTACAGGTATACATGTATATGTGTGTATGTATGTCCTTCTCTTCACCTCTCAGATACTGCATTAAAGAAATATTAAATCAATGCTAGTAGTCATAGTTCTGGTTCACCAGGCCACTAAAGAGAAAGAAATAGGTTTTCGAAACTCCTGGTGGGACCTCACTGTTAAGACAGTGAAAGCAGATCAACATTAGTTCCGAATGCCAGAATTTAGTTCATTACCCCTTCAAGGCGTGGCTGTAAATGTAAAGTGGACAATTGCAACCTATTAACCAGATATGGCGGTCTTCACAAATTTATTGCTAGCGATTGAGTTCAGAAGTGAACAATCGGAAGCAACACTGATCACAAGTTTGAGCAATTGCATTGATCATTTTCTAATTCTGGGGCTCGGTCAGGATTTGTAAGGTGTTCCATGTTGACTAGTGTCCAATTGGAAAGTTAGACTGAGGATGAAGGCGCGCATATTCCCACGGAACGCTACAGGATGACATATCCATACCTTGCCTGAAATGTACACGGCATCAGTAACCGAGGAAAGGCTGTTTTCAAGTGCACACTCATCCAAAATGGTAAGTGGGTTTTCCTTGTAGGCGTGAAAATTCACAAATTAAATTCATGCTTATGCTATGAGCTGCCTTCAGGCGCAAATTTTGGGTATCAAACGTGACGGTCTGGTACCAAATGTAATCCTAACGCAAGAGCACCTCCTACAGCACAAGGACGGCACTTCTTTCATATCGGTCCTCAGGTTTCATACGACCTGAAAAGAGGTTTCCTTGCATTTAGTTTTAAGTGAAAACATGATTAAATATATCCATAATCTATAACCAGGTTGCAATCAAACATATGCTCGGATGCTGCCACACCGGGGAATTCCTTGAAAGCAGGGATCGAACCAATCCTTTTTTGCTGTAATCGACGAGTTAAGGTTCTAATGAAACAAAAATAGAAATTTGCTGGAAAAGTTCCGCAGGTCCGGTAGCATCTGTGAAGAGAGAAATCAGAGTTAACGTTTCGGGTCCGGTGACCCTTCCACAGAACTGATGGTACCGAGGAAAATGTCGGTTTATATGCAACAGATAGGATGGGGGGAGGGGGCAAGGAGAAAGCGATAAATGGGGATTGAGCCCAAAGAGAGAGGGAAGCTATTAGATAGACAAGGGTGATTTGCTGTTGATGGAGACGATCAGTAGCTGACAACAGGTAATGTGTAATGGCAGACTATGTGATAACAAGGTCTGGTGTGTGGAGTAAGAGGCTAGGACATGGGAGGGTTTACGTCAAATTATTGAACTCAAAATCGAGTGGGGAGAGCTACAAAGTCTCCAAGGGGAAAATGAGGTGTTGTTCTTCTCACTTTCGCTGAGCTTCACCGGAACACTAGAGTCAGTCAGAGGCAGAGATGTTAAAGTTGCAGGCAACTGGAAGTTTCGTGTCTTTTTGTGCGAGCAGAATGTAGATGTTCTGCGAAGTGGTCACCCAGCCTATGATTTGTTTTCCCAATGTAGGGGAGACCACATTGCCTGCACTGAATGCAGTTGATTGGATTCTGGGAAGTTCAGGTAAACTCCTGCTTCACCTCGAAGGTATGTTTGGGCCCATAGATACTGGGGAGGGAGGAGGTAAATGGACAGGAATTACAGCTTTGGTGGCTGCAGGGGATGGTGCCGTGGGGCTGTGGGGAGGTGTTGGGGGTGAAGGAAGAGGGGGTCCTGGAGGGAATGGTCCCCGTAGAAGGGGGACAAGGGAGGGGAGGGGAATATGTGTCTGGTGGTGGCATCTCACTGGAGGTGGCTGAAATGGTGTCTAATGATCTTCTGGATGTGGATGCTGGTGAGGTGGTACTTAAGACATGGGGAACCCTATTGCTGTTGCAGGACAGAAGAGAGGAGGTGAGGGCACAATTGTGGGAGATAGATCAGACCCGTTTGTGGGCCCTGTCAACAGTGATGACAGGGAATCCTTGGTTGAGGAAGAAGGCGGACACATCGGAGACTCCCTTTTTGAAGTTGGCCTCATCTAAACATATGCAAGGAGGCAGAGGAACTTAAAGAATGGGGTGGAGTCTTTACAGGAAGCAAAGTGTGACATTGTAAAAGAGAAGTTGTTGAGGGTGTGATCAAGCTTGGCCAAGCTGAGGAGGTTGGTGGTGGGTGGGGATGGTTCAGGCCTTTGCTCCAGGTATATGTGGAGAGCCCTGGGAACATCCTGGTGTTGAATGAATGTGGAAGGGGATTACACATCCATGGTAAAGAGGAGGAGGCTGGAGTCTGCAAACTGGAAATTCTGAAACTGGTATAAATCATTAGGGGATTGCGGATGTGCATGAGTAGGGACTGGATCAGGGGAGAGAGTCAAGGTAGGAAGAAATGTGTTCTGTGGGGCAGGAGCAGGCTGAAATAATGGGTGTGCCCAGACAGTCCTGTTTGTGGATTTTTAGAAGAAAATAGAAGCAAGCTGTGTGGGGCTGGGGAACTATCAGCTTGGAGGCAGTGGGGTGGGGGGAAGTCATCAGATGAAATGGGGTCAGTTCCGTAGTTGATAGAATGGCCTGATGTGCCATGGTGAGTTCATGGCCTGGGGAAGATAGGAGGAGGTATCTGAGAGCTGGCGTTCAGCCTCTGCAACGTAGAGTTCAGTACGCTAGACTATAATAGCACTAACTTTATCAGCAGGCTTAATAACAAAGTCAGGGTTAGATCTAAGCTCACGGAGTGCAGTCAGTTCAGAGTGAGATAGGTTGGATTGGGTGAGACGGTGCAGAGAAACTGAGGCGACTGAAGTCATGTTGACAGTTCTCAACGAACAGATCAATTGCAGCTAAAAGGCCAGAGGGAGGGGTCCCGGTAGTCGGAGCATGTTGGAACTGGGTGAAAAGGCCACTTCACCAACTCCATTGAGATGCCACCGCCAGACATATTCCTCTCACCTCCCTTCTCCACCTTCTGCAGGGATCATTCCCTCCAGGACACCCTGGTCCACTCTTCCTTCACTCTCAACACCCCACCCCTAACTGTCCTATGGCACCAAAACACCCCGTCTCCCAACAATCCCATGGCACCTTACCCTGCAACTACTAAAGATGTAATACCTGCCTATTTATCTTCTCCATCCTCACTATCCAAGGACCCAAACATACGGGCAATGCACTTTCCATAATCAAGTTTATTGCATTCATTGCTCACAATGTGTCTCCAAATGGGAATGAAGCATACACTTGGTGACCACTTTGCAGAACATCTGCTCACAAAACAAAAATCCTGAGCTTCCAGTTGCCTGCCACTTTAACACACTACCCTGTCCCCTGGCCAACATCTCTGTCTCTGCCTTCCTGCAGTGTTCCAGCAAATCTCAGTGCAAATTGGAAGAACAACACCTCATTTTCTCCTTGGGAACTCTGCAGCCCTCTGGACTCAATATCGAGTTCAATAAATTTAGAGCCTGAACTGTTCCCTGTCCCAGCCCCCTAACCCATGCACCACGCCTTGTTATCACATTGTCTGTCAATACGCTATTTATTGTCAGCCACTGACAGTCTCCATTAAAAGGTATTCACCCTCCTGGCAGATCCTGATCAATCTTTTTGTCTTTCCAACTGCTCTTCTCTCTTTTGGGGCTCTATCCGCACTTATCGTTTACTTCCTATACCCTACTCCCAATTTATTTTCAGCATATAAACCTACATTATCCTTGGTATCATCAGTTCTGTGCAAGTGTCACTGGGCACGATATGTTAACTCTGATTTCTCTTCACAGATGCTGCGAGACTTGCTGAGCTTTTCCAGCAACTCCTGTTAAGGTTCTAATGATCTCGTGCAGATCTTTTCGATTTGCAGAATTTGGACTTTATCAACGATCACAATGGGAATTAAACTCGTGTCCTCTGTCGAGGCTCCTAGATACCCTCAGATTAGGAACTGTGCATCATTAACAGTAAACCACTATCACCCCTAGACATTTCAATGTCGCGACGTGCAGATTTTCTACGAGCCGGGAGATACATTATCCAGCAAGGGTTTTAAAACAAAGTCCAATTTGTGTCAAAGAAAACCCGGGGAAAGTTCGAGATGGGAAATAGCCGAAGAGATCACTTTGGCCAGAACTCTTGGAGGAAACGAGACTAGAAAACTGGACAGGGATAATGGGAGCTGCAGATGCTGGAGAATCCAAGGTAACAAAGTGTGAAGCTAGATGAACATAGCAGGCCAAGCAGCATCTCAGGAGCATAAAAGTTGATGTTTCGGGCCTAGTTATCCTGCGATCTCCCAGCCTGTTCCTCATAACCCATCGGTCTCTCTAAGCCCCAGGCTGGTGGTAGCAAAGGGCTATTCCTCGTGCTGCAGTCCAAGTCAGTTACAAAAGCTGGAGATTAAATTTGACCCTGAAATAGATCGTTGAGGATAGCATGACCTGTCCAGTTTTCTAGATAACAAAGTGTGAAGCTGGATGAACATAGCAGGCCAAGCAGCATCTCAGGAGCACAAAAGCTGACGTTTCAAGCCTAGACCCTTCATCAGAGGCCCGAAACGTCAGCTTTTGTGCTCCTGAGATGCTGCTTGGCCTGCTATGTTCATCCAGCTTCACACTTTGTTATCTTGGATTCGCCAGCCCCTGCAGTTCCCATTATCTCTGGGAGATAGCAGGGGCGTGTCGACGTGTTTTAGAGGACTGGGTAGCAGAGTTATGGCCTAAATGAGATCTCAAGGAGAAAGCGCAATGAGGGAGGTATCCATACGCCAACGGGCAGGGCAACAAGTGATCTTGATTGTATTCTCCCTATTGACGCTATTGAACAAGTCTATCCTGGATTCGCAAAGAATAAATGCCGATTGCATGGCGCCGTTTCAAGAAATACGAAGTACATTTCTCCTATTGTCCTGAAACTCCCCATGGCTCTGCGAAGTTTTGATGAGGGATTGGAGAATCCCTCAGATCAATGGCCAAAGTTGATCATTTCAGTAATTTGCACCATTCCACCGCCAAACGTCTCGTGGGAAGCTGGAAAAACAACCCGTGGAATTTCACAGTGCTGGTAGACCAGGCAATTGCAACGAGATTCAGGCTTGTGTATGGGGCGAGGGAGATTATTATAGTTATACCGAATTTGTTTAAGGCATTGTCAAAGCCACATTAAGAATATCAGTTGCAGTTCTGGATATTTGTTTGGGCGGGGGTTGGAGAAAATAGAGGGAACACAATATAGATTCGGTAGAATTATGTGAGAACTGCAAGTTTTGATAAAGCTTGGAAATTCGAACAGACAAGATTCGCTGATATCTCAGCTACATGTAGAAATTATGATTTTATAAATGGTAAACGCAAAATTGGTAGCACCGTTGGACAATAAATAAGAAGGAATAATGAAAACAGAAAGTGTTGCAGAAACTCATCAGGTCTACCAGCCTCTGTGGAGAGAGGCACGACGGAGTTGCTCATTGGCACCATACAGAATTCTCAGCTCAGCGGACTCAGTAGGGATTGCATAGGAAACTGACACTTCCATGAGAAATTGCCTGGCGTTTTACCCTTGGAAACGTCGCCAATTCCGAGTTAGTGTCGGGGCCCTGTGATGCTTCTGACTGAACTGTGCATTTATTCATGGACTGTTAGAGGCATTAAAAGCTGTTCAAGATTCTGACTTGCTACTAAATGGACCCATCAGTCATTACGGGCCCCCACCGATAACCCCCATCAATTAAGCATCTGATTCCTTTCCCTTCCCCCTCCACCTACCCCATCACCTCCTCAGTTCAATTCTACCCAACCCAAGCCTCAGTCCTCCACACACCACCATTCCCATTAATCACCCATCCCAATCTCACCGCTCCTCTCCAGTCTTCACCCATTTTCCCAGGTGCCATCACATCACAACCAAAATCCCAACCCTGGCCCTCATCCCTGAAAACACCCCGTACTTCACACATGTAGACCTGACAAACCCCAGACTCACTATCCACCTATTCCAGGATGCTACTCCCTCATCAACCTCCCACCTATAACTTCTCATTCATCTGGCAACTTACCCTGTCACCCAGAGATAATGGGAACTGCAGATGCTGGAGAATCCAAGATAACAAAGTGTGAAGCTGGATGAACACAGCAGGCCAAGCAGCATCTCAGGAGCACAAAAGCTGATGTTTCGGGCCTAGACCCTTCATCAGAGAGGGGGATGGGGAGAGGGTTCTGGAATAAATAGGGAGAGAGGGGGAGGCAGACTGAAGATGGAGAGAAAAGAAGATAGGTGGAGAGGAGAGTATAGGTGGGGAGGTAGGGAGGGGATAGGTCAGTCCAGGGAACATGGACAGATCAAGGAGGTGGGATGAGGTTGGTAGGTGGGAAATGGAGGTGCGGCTTGAGGTGGGAAGAAGGGATAGGTGAGAGGAAGAACAGGTTAGGGAGGCGGGGACAAGCTGGGCTGGTTTTGGGATGCAGTAGGGGGAGGGAATGAGCTGGGCTGGTTTTGGGATGCAGTGGGGGAAGGGGAGATTTTGAAGCTTGTGAAGTCCACATTGATACCATTGGGCTGCAGGGTTCCCAAGCGGAATATGAGTTGCTGTTCCTGCAACCTTCGGGTGGCATCATTGTGGCACTGCAGGTGGCCCATGATGGACATGTCACCTAAGGAATGGGAGGGGGAGTTTAAATGGTTCGTGCCTGGGAGGTGCAGTTGTTTATTGTGAACCAAGCAGAGGTGTTCTGCAAAGCGGTCCCCAAGCCTCCGCTTGGTTTCCCCAATGTAGAGGAAGCCACACTGGGTACAGTGGATGCAGTATACCACATTGGCAGATGTGTAGGTGAACATCTGCTTAATATGGAAAGTCATCTTGGGGCGTGGGATGGGTGTGAGGGAGGAGGTGTGGGGGCAAGTGTAGCACTTCCTGCGGTTGCAGGGGAAGGTGCCGGGTGTGGTGGGGTTGGAGGGGACATCAGCTTTTCTGCTCCTGAAATGCTGCTTGGTCTGCTGTGTTCATCCAGCTCCACATTTTGTTACCCTGTCACCCAGTCTATTTGTGACCATGAAACCAGCATTACAAAAACCCGTCTGTTTCAGCAATATCAGGAAAGGAAATTTGCCATCCATACCTGGTCCGGCCTGTACATGATTTCAGACCCACAGCTTGTTGGCACTTAGGGTTGAACAATAACTGCTGGCCCAGCAAAGCCCACCTCTCAAGAATAAATACAACAAATGAGAATTATAAACCAGACAGATGATTTCAGCCCATGTTTCAAGTCTAAATCGGATTCTTCTTTGGAATCTTTTCAGATGTAAAAGGGTGACATTAATTTAAGATTATTATGAAAATAATGAGAGAGGAATTCGAAGTTCTTTATTCCATTTAGAGGGTAATAGGAACACAAAATAATTTATCACAATAAGGCAGTGGATGATATAATCTCAGCTTAAAACTGCCGGCCAAATAAACAAAGAGATATAAACTAAAGTTGCCTGATTACATAGATCAACATCACAGAAAAATAATTAATCTAAACCACCCCTTCGTCTCCATTGCTAACAGCAATTGAGGTGGATTTACTCCTTTAACACCATAAAGCTTCAAAAAGTCTGAATAGATCAAGAGCACATTTATATGAAAGCAGTTCGTGCATTACTGGCTGAATTGTCCTGAACTGATTGAGTCGGTCACAAGCTCACAGGTTGCCTGACAATATGAGGCTGAAGTTAGAATAGTTTGGTGGATTACTTGTCTCAGTGCCTTCATTTAAAATGCAATTGGATAGTACCAAAAATACATGGAAGTACATAACAAAAGTACAGGAACATTCAAATATATGTACAGCTCAAGTTAAGAAAATACTAGCACAGGCAAATTAAATGAACAGGTTGCCCATAACTCATACACTGCAATTATATTTGTTAATGTACCATAGTGTGTACTTACTGCATGGTATGCTTTAACTAAATGATACAGAACAGAAACAGATTATTCAGCACATTATGTTTATGATTTTTTTTGGAACAGATATTCAGCGTAATCTAATCCCTCATATTTTGTTTCTTTTGTCATTTTTAATTATTAATCTAATTTCATTTTAAAACTCTGATCAGAGATAATGGGAATTGAAGATGCTGGAGAATCCAAGATAACAAAGTGTGGGGCTGGATAAACACAGCAGGCCAAGCAGCATCTTAGGAGCACAAAAGCTAAACCTAACTTTGTCTAGGCCCGAAACGTCAGCTTTTCTGCTCCTAAGATGCTGCTTGGCTGGCTGTGTTCATCCAGCTTCACACTTTGTTATCTATCATTTTAAAACCCTTTTGGATAAGCTTCCATCACTGCTTCTGACAAGGTATTCCATGTCCTAATAACTGATTTAAAATAAAACTTCTAATAGATTCATCTTTTTTGTTTTAATGATAATTTTAAATTATTGTCCTTGCTTTATGAT
This sequence comes from Stegostoma tigrinum, assembly GCF_030684315.1. Lineage (NCBI taxonomy): Eukaryota > Metazoa > Chordata > Chondrichthyes > Orectolobiformes > Stegostomatidae > Stegostoma > Stegostoma tigrinum. The sequence continues at coordinate 72,550,327 of NC_081355.1, read as the reverse complement.
TCAATAGCTAGAGAAATCCACCCTTTGATCAAAGCCTTTTATAATTGTCATTATTTGGATTTGTTTTCTGTTTTGGGCTCATTTTGGATTTTTAAAATTTGATTTTATATCAACATGAAATTTGAATGTTATCAATGCATGATGAGTTCCAAATCTAAACATAATCACTGTACTTTATTAGACTTTACCCTCCAGTCTTCTCTTGAAAGTAGAAATACCGAAGACAGGAACATAGGAAATAGACTAGGCCATTTATTCCCTCAAGTGTGCTCATGGTTGATCTATGATCAGACTCTACATACTTTTTGCCTGATGTCTCTTAATAACTTTGATTAGGAAGATCAATCCAACTCAAATTTTATATTAAGAATTGATCTAGAATAAACTGACATTTGCTGAAGCAAGTTCCAAACATGTACAACACATTGTGTGTAGAAATGTTTCCTAGTTTCACTCCTGGATAAAAATTATGTTTCTTTAGAACTTGCTAGTCCTGTAATTGTTTGCTGGAGTGGTTATTTTGCAAACATAAGCCAAAACAGTGATGGTAAATTGACTATCTAACTCTAAGCATCATTGTGCCACACCCAATGCTGATCCTGAGCTTAACCACACAGCCACAAATGCATACCAGAGCAAAATATTATAATTCTGAAAATCTGAAACAAAAGCAGAAAATGATGGAAGCACTGAACAAAAATGGCAGCATTCCTGAAGGTACAAGAGCGAATGCTTCTGTTTAATGGTCCTTCATCAGAACTGCTGTTTCACTTAGCCAAAGAATACCACTGTTTCTTTTACTTCAAGTAAATTTTAGATATTACATGGTGATGTCATCATTCATGCAGTTCAAAATTTTCTAACTTTTTTTTACAGTGCATAACAATACAAAATAGGCTGCATGTATGTGTAATGCCAATGCTAGATAGAGCATTGCAGCACTGTAGCCCATAGGTACAAATTCAATTAAAGGACAGCTGTCATTGTAAATTGTAAGTTAACTCAGCACCATCTCCCACAAACCGTATTGAGGTGTTGCAAGGCAAAGTCTGAAGTCAATACTTAACAAATGAGAACTTTGAGGTTAAAAGATCACCAGCAATTTGAAGTCAGGCATTAGGCAGAGATGTACGCACTGCAAAAAAAATACTGTTAAATGCACAAAGAAAATAAAGCAATTTCATTTTCAACTTCTGCCGAGGACATGTGTGTTAAAGTGGTTTATCACAAAGTATGGCATTGATTGGGAGAAGGGAGAACGTGTACTTATTGGGCTGAAAGGCCTGTTTCCACACTGTAGGGACTCTATGATTCTAATCTAGTGAGTTTGGATGCTCATTTACTTTAACTCCAGTCAACTGACTGCATTGCTGAACAAACAAAATGATGTCACAGTGCAACTGAGGCTGTGCGATGGATCACAATGACCATTTTTTGCTGGAAAAGTATGATTCATAATAACTATTGTTAAATAAAACAACTTGCCTGAGGAAAATATGATCAGACTATGTGCATCCTTGCTCTTATCCACATTTTCAAAAGGTGATGAGGAATTGAATTTTCCTAGCTTGAGTTGTTGCTTGCAGTATATTTTGAAAAGATATTCAAGGGATAATGTTATATGTCAGAATGGCATTTGAACTGCTTCCAGCTGCATTGAACCTTTACTGCAAAGGAACTCAATTCATTATTAAGCCCATGTGTTTTTGTTATGTCAATAAAAAAAACTTCAGCTATTTCTTCCTTAAAAGTAAGCAGAATACAACATGTAGATTCAATGGATGTGTTTTCCATTTCAAGTGATGTCAATAATTTACTATTTTAATAGATGATATGTAGATGTCACTGGCAATGAGGATATTTATTAGTCAGCCCCAATTACCCTCAAGAATATGGTGGTGAGCTGCTTTATTGAATACAACTGAATAACTCGTTAGGTGGTTTCAGATGAGTTTGGAGTTAACTTCATTTTTTGGGAGTCTGGAGCCATATGTCAGCCAGAGTGGGTAAGGTTATGCCAGGTTTTTCTTCCCTAAAAAATGTTAGTAAACCAGATGAGTTTTCACAACAATATCAAACTCATGGTATTAATTTAAATTCCCATGGTAACTATGGTAGGATTTCAACGTTATTTCTGAACTATCAGCCCAAGGCTCTGAATTTCTAAGTGCAGTAACAAAACCATTCTGACACCATAGCTTCCCACTGCTGACTCAGTAAAATGTTATAATTTAATGGGAAAAAGGTAGACAAAACAGAAACTTATGAAGAAATGTAGAGAAAATCTAAATTCAAGATGCCCCTCATGATGTAATGGCTTGTTTACATTCATGATCATACATGAAAATTGGCCATGTGTACAAAACAAAAGGGAGGTTTGCTCTTATCTTCTGTAACTGTTTCCCAGAAACAGTCAGGAAAATTGGCATTGGAACTGGGAGATATTGAGGGGAAAATAGAAACAAAAATAAACTGAGTAGTAAAAATCATGAAGTAAATAGTACAGCAAAAAAGGAGAACACCTAAAACTCCAATATTAATTTGCAATGTTGAATAAAATCAGCACCTATCACTATATTGCAAATTTTTGCTCCACACAAAATACTGTTATTTCTGAATAAAGTATGGGAAGTCCTTCTGAAATCTTCTGACTACGTACAATCATAGTTCAGGATTTCCCTGAATAATTATAGGGAGGGTGTGGATCAGAAGAGAATTTGGGTATGAACAAATAATTAATGATTCCCAGCTTCTGTATACTTCATTGAAAAGTAGTACAAGACTGTAATAGAATTCTGCACGTAAGAAAGTTGTGATTCCCCTGAAAATATTTTTATGCACCTGTCCCCTCTTTGAATTATTTCACAGAGTTGTGATGAATATTCTTACAAGACAATCAATAAGAATGAAATTGAAAAAAAAACACAACTGTTGGAAATTAGAAATAGTCCAGTTAGTACCCTTGAGAAATTATATTTTTGACTATACGTCCATGACCAGAATTGTTGACAGCTTGTTCTTTTATTTCATCATTTTCACACTTTTTGCTCCGAGTTTTCCAGATGAAGTTATTTGTATTTTCTTACATCCCCATTTCACTGATAATATTTTATATCAATTAACAATTATTTCATGACAAGATTTGCAAATATTAACTATTTCTTTCCAGCTGGCCTATCCACTTCATTTCTTCTGCTTTTCCAAACTTATTGATTGAGTCTGTTTGAAATTTGGTTATAACCTATCTTTTACTTACACAGACATCACTTATCTGTTGTGCATTTCTGACATTTAATTTCAGATTGCAAACATCTGCAACTTTTCTTGCACTTTCCAAAATTATATTTTGCATTTTGCACAAATGTTTACTAATAAACCTTCAACATCTATCACGGCCTTACAGTATACTTTTGATGTTCACACATGTCCACATTTGTTTGTCAAGTTAGGCATGGATGGTGTGAGGTACTGGAAAATTTAATGTGGAAATGGGAATCTATTGTCATTTTCAGGAACAATCAGAGAGTTTCAGGTGACATGCAGAGCGCCACCTATTGCTCCAAGTGAATATGCTGCCTGTGACCTCTGAGGCCAATACTGCTGAGACATGGAATGGGCCATTTACTGGGACAGCTGGCAAATAGGAAAGAACTCTTGTCCTCTCCATTTCTTTCTTCAGTTTTTCAAATTTGGTCATAAGACTGACTTTATTCTTTATTGGGTACGGTAATATATTTAGAACATCTCCATCTGTAAAATCCTATTATTTATCTCACCAGTTCTTCTGGAAACAAGACTGTAATCACACAATAATGAGAGATAACAAAGTGTAGAGCTGGATGAACACAGCAGGCCAAGCAACGCCTTTGGAGCACAAAGGCTGACGTCTTGGGCCTAGACCCTTCCCGAAATGTCAGCTTTTGTGCTCCTAAGATGCTGCTTGGCCTGCTGTGTTCATTCAGCTGCACACTTTGTTATCTCAGATTCTCCAGCACCTGCAGTTCCCATTACCACTGTAATCATATAAAGCAGTTTTGGCATGCATGGCTGAGAGATAAATCAACAAATCTCAAAATTCAGGACTAATAGTTATGGTAGCTATTGCTATTAGCATGCTACATAGGAGCACCAAGGACCTGGGTTCTATTCCACCCTCAGGTGACTGTCTATATGGAGTCTGCACATTCTGCCAGTGCATGCGTGGGTTTCCTCCAAGTATTCTGGTTTCTTCCCACAGTCCAAAGACGTGCAGGGTAGGTGGATTGGCTATGCTAAACTCCCCACAGTGACAAATGATATACAGTCTAGGTAGATTCGCCATGGTTAATCTGGGGTTACAGGGATAGGGTGGGTTGGAGTGGTCTGGCTGGGATACTCTTTGGAGGCACAGTGTGGGTTCCGTGGGCTGAATGGCTTGTTTCCACACAATAGAGATTCTATGATATACTAAACCAAAGCCAGAATGCCATATGTAAAATATAGAGATAGTCTCTGGATTTAGGTGAGCACTGTGCAAACGTAGCATGCTACAAAGCCAAGCATTTTCAGATGAGTTATTCATTAGAACATAGGAACAGGCCACTTGGCCATTCAAACATGTTCTGGCATTCAATGAGATCACATTATATTTGTGGCTTAATTCGATACATTAATATTTGCTTCTATATGTTAATAAGTTTGGTTTGCAAAATTAAATTAAAATCTTAATTAAAATCTTAATTAATCTTAATTAAAATTAAGAAAGAGTTCCTTATTTACACTTCTTTATGCTTGCAGAAATAACCCTTAATTTTACTCCAAAAGATCTGATTCTAATTTTTAGATGATGATCTCCATCTTAAACAACCGTACTGGTGGAGCTATTTCTCAACATCTGTCCTATCTGTTCCCTTAATAGCTTCTAAACTTTGATCAATTTACTCATTAATCTACTAAATTCCACATAAAACAACATATAATTTCTCCTCAAAATTTACCCTTCGGAATGTAAGCATCTTTCTGATAGACCTGTTTTGCGTCCATGGCAGCACGGTGGCTCAGTGGTTAGCACTGCAGCCTCACAGCACCAGGGACCCGGGTTCGATCCCAGCCTCGGGCGACTGTCTGTATGGAGTATGCACGTTCTCCCTGTGTCTGTGTGGGTTTCCTCCAGGTGCTCCGGTTTACTCCCACAGTCCAAAGATGTGCAGGCTAAATGGATCGACCATGCTAAATTGCCTGGAGTGTTCAGGGGTGTGTGTGTTATAGGGAGATGGGTGTGGGTGGGATGCTTCAAGGGGTGGTGTGGACTTGTTGGGCCGAAGGGCCTGTTTCCACGCTATAGGGAATCTAATCTAATCTTTCAATGTGAGATGTCCAGGAATGTTGACAGGTGTGGCCTAAACAGAGGTAGACAACCAGGAGGCTAGAAGAATACAGCCATCCAGGCCGCACCTCGAGGAAAGGATCAGTCAACATTTTGGGTATTACCCTTCTTCAGGACTGGATGTGAGGGGAGGGGAAGCTGCAGATAAAGTGGGGCGGGGGTGTTAGCAGAATGGTGGTGATAGGTGAACACTGGTGGTAAGTAGGACCTGGTTGTTCGATGGGAGAGATGAATCCGGTTGGTAGCTGGAAAGGAGAGTCAGTAAATGGAATGGAAGCGAGGAGGCAGGGGTGGCTAGGGAGCCGGGTGATGGTTGGAAAAGTTATTTGAAATTAGAGAACTTAATGTTGAGTCCTCTGGGCTGTGGGGCGCCTGGGCGGAAGATAAGGTACTGTTCTTCAAATCTGCATTCCAAATCGCAACAACACTGGAGGAGGCCGAGGACAGACATGTTGGATTGGGAGTGGGGGCAGTGAGTTGAAGGGGATGGTGACCAGGAGGCTAGGTTGAAGGTGAAGATGTCTGGTGAAATGGTCAGCTAGTCTACGTTTGGTCTCATTGATGTAGAGAAGACGACATCAGGAGCACTAGATGCAGTAGACTGGATTGGAGGAGATGCAGGTGAAGCTCTGTCTTGCCTTGGAGGGCTGTTTACGGCCTTGAATGGAGGTGAGGGAGGTGGTGTCTGTGGGCAGGTGTTGCATTTTTTACAGTTACAGGGGGTTGGAGTAGTTGATGGGGAGTGTGATGCGAACTAAGGAGTGGTGAAGGGAATGGTCCTTGTGGAAGGCAGAGAGGAGTGGGTAGTGGAAGATGTTCCGGGTGGTGGGGTCTAATCAGAGTTAGCAGAAGTGTTTCAGGATGATTAGTTGGATGCAAAGGCTGGTGGGCTGGAAAGTGAGGCCTAAAGAGAGTTTTGTGTACTTGTAACATAACCTGTACTCCTGTTAAAGATCAGTGGTCCATTAGTCTTTTTGATTATTTTCTGCAATAATTCATAATATTTTCATGATCTATGTACATAGACAGTTTTCCCACCCCTTAAAAAGTCTCTTTGGACTTTCCATTATTATAACATTTTCACTTTGTATAAATACTCTGTTTAATTCTTTTTAGGTCCAATGTGGATGCCTTCACATTTAACTACATTTGCCACAATTTTGCCCATCTTCTCAATCTATTAACATCACTCGTTATTTTACACTTCCATCTCCACTAGATGCAATGCTGCCTATCTTAGTGCTTGTCGTGAACTTCAATATGTGGCCTTCTATGCCATCACCAATGTTATTAATAAATACAATAAACAGACATCAAAATAAGTCCTTGCAAAACACCACAATCATATCCTGGCAATTAGTGCAATTATTTCAACCTCATGCTGTTCAACCAATTTCCGAAACAAGTCAATAATTTTCTTCAATTTGATGAGTTTCAGAATTAGCTGATAATTTCTCAGAAGAGGCTTTATCAAATGACTCCTCAAGCAATGCACAGGTATTTCAGGCTACCTGATGCAATAGGACTCCCCAGGTATTTTAGTTTTGCTGCATTGCTATTTTTCGCTTTAACAATATTTACATTACTTTATGTTTCAGCACCACCAGGGCACAGTAGGCTATGGGCCAAGCACAGGTAAATGGAACTACTATAGTTTGCATTTGTTGGTCAGCATGGACATGGTGGGCCAAAGAGCTTGTTCCTATGCTATGACTCTACGTCTGTATAAATAACAACTTTAGACATTCCTTCATTCACTACATGAGTTATCTCTTCAAAATATTCAATTAGGTTCACCAAGCCTGACCAATCATTTACAAATCCATGCTGGATGTTTCTTATCAGCAGATTCTTTAATGTGATTGTTCACTTGATCAGGTGAGGGACATGATCCTTCATTCAATCAAAAGGAATGGTTCTTCATTGAGAATACAATTAAGGTATCTGCAATATTCTCACTGCATTCTTTTAAATTACTGGGGTGGAAACCATTTGCTTGTGGGCACCTGGTGCTCTTTAGTGCCATTATTTTCTTCAGTGATGATATTTTCTTCATATTCATTTTGGCAAATCCTTGCCCCGCTGAAGTATTAGCTTTGTTGGAATATCCAGTATGTAATCTTCTTCCTCTGAGGGATACAATGCAAACAACATGCCTATTAGTTCCATATGTTCATTTGAAGAATCAGAGTTATCCAGTTTTAAAGGATCCACACTGCTCCGGCTCATCATTTTTTAAATACACTCAGGGATATTGCTTACATTAGTTTTGATATCCTTTTTAAGTTCCTTCTCATACTCATTTTTGGTGTTCCCACAGTTTCGCTTATCCTCCAATTGCCTGGTCTGTTCTTGTTTTGCATTTTTGCATGGTTTTATTTCCTTTCAGTTTTATGTTACAGCCTTACTCATTAAGACTGTTTCATTTTTGGTAAGTGGAGCTTTTGCCTCTTCAAAATAGAAACCCATTATATATCATGTTAAATTATTTTTGATTACTTGTTATCTGTGCCCCTGAACTATCACATCATGCTTCCCTTTGTTTGACCACTTTACATATTCTCACAGGCATTTACACATATACACCAATTTGCAATCAGCATTAAAGCAGTGGGCAACATTTAGATACTTATTATCTAAATCTTACATGGACCGATCCAAGTATTTTAAGAGAAAAAAAAATTCTTCCCTTCTGCACCAAATTCTTGTTCTCACTAAATTTCCAACTTTTCACTTTTTGCCATCGGTAAGTAACATTTTACACGAATAGAGCATTCTTTTTTACCACACCCAAATTGGCTCAGTTTTCTTTTCACAGTCAATAGTCTCTTGAGGTGCAAGTGGTAAGTCCCTAAACATGGGCCAAGAGTCTAGGCTCAAGTTCCACCTGTCCCAGATATGCGTTTTTCCATGTTCAAATAACCAAATAACTAAATGAAAGCTATTGTGGATGTTGGAAATCTGATATAAAAACAGAAAATGTGCATGCACTCAGCAAGTCTTGCAATATCTGTAAAGAGAGAAACATTTATTGTATTGAGAGGCAGTTTCTGTGACTCCAGTGTAGTTTATTTTTTCAACTTCTCCTCTGAGAATGAGAAGTCAAAAATCCTGAATGTAACAAAAGTGTGAACCTCAGTTGGTAGCACTTTTACCCCTGCATCAGATTATGTGTTTGAGTCCCATGTAAGGATTTAATCCAGGGTGATGCTGCAGTGTAGTATAGCAAATGTGGTGAACTGGTGGAGATAATGCCAGGTATGTCTGTGTGTGTGTGTGTGTGTGTGTGTGTGTGTGTGTGTGTCTGTGTGTGTGTGTGTGTGTGTGTGTGTGTATACGCATGCGTGCACGCTGCATGTATGCATGTATGCATGCTTGGGTAGACTTCAAAAGCAGTGGTGGGATGATTACATAGTGTATACAGTACAGATACAAATGATTTATCTGAACTATTCCACATCGGTGTTCACACTGCACCAAGCCTGATGGAAGGATTGGTACTTAAAAGGATGGGATGAAAACAGGCAAATAACTTACTTTATCCAAAACAAATTTGCTAAAGATGTTTACAAATTTTAGGCATTATTTAATTGCCATCTGCAGCAGTTTCAGTAGAATCACAAAGAGGAATTACTTGAAAAGTTAGCAAAACCATTAAAAATACATAAAATAATCAAGATGGTTCCCATGGCTTAATGAAAATGAAATCATGCTTGTAAATTTTATTCTTTGAAGAAGTAACAAACAGGGTAGAACTGGTAAATGCAATATATTTGGCTCTCCAAAAGATGTTAAGGTATCATGCACAGGACTATTTATTTTGATAACAGCCCATGTTTGTGGGGTGGTATATTACTCGGATAGAGAATTACTTATAGAAAACTTATAGTCCTGGGATGGGGGGGGGGGAGCAGGATATTTTCAAGATACCAGTTGGAATGTCACAGAGATCAGTCCTACGGTCACAAGTATTTACTATATCCTACATATCTGACTTGGATGAGAGAAGTGAATGTACTATTGTTAAGATTGCAGATGTTACAAAATTTGGCAAGAAACCACGTTGTGAGGATGACATATGAGCTTACAGAGAAATATAGACAGATTGAATGATTGGCAAAAACTTGCATATAGAATATCATGTGGGTAAACATGAGATTATTCAATTTGGCAGCAAATGTACAGGAGATGAATATCGTTTAAATGGGGGAACTGCAAAAGCCACAACATAGGGCTTTAGGGGTTCTTGTTCTCAATTCACAAGAAGCTAGCATCTGCATTCAATGGGCTAAAAGGAAGGCAAGTGGAATGTTGGTCTTCATTTGAAAGGAAAGAGTAAATATAGCTAAGACCTAATAAAACTGTACAAGGCAATGATCAACCCACGTGTGAATATTATTGGTCCTCTTATCCAGGGAAAGATGTATTGCATTGGACACAGTACAGAAAAGAATCACTAAATTGATCTTGGCTATGGAAGGATTTTCATATGAGAAGACTGGGTTTCTACTCATTGGAGGTTAGAAAAATGAGAGATGATCTTATTGAAACATTTAATGCTCTTAAGGGCTTGACTGGGTAGATGCTGAGAGGTAATTTTTCCCCTTTGTGGGAGAATCTCAGGCCAGAGGGCATATTCTCAGAATAAGGGAATGATTACAAATTTCTTCCTTCAGACAATAGTGAATCTGTGGAATATTTTACCACCGAGGACTCTTGAGGTGAGGTCATTAAGTAGAGTGAAGGCTAAGCTGGACTAATTTCTCACAGGAAGGGAATCAAGGGTTAAGAGGAATAGGCAGGAGAATAGAGTTGAGGATTACTAGTTCAGTCATGATCTCATTGAATGGCAAAGCTGGCACAATGTAGGCTGAATTATCTATTTCTGCTCATACAGCATATGGTCATTTGTGTTCTTGAATGAACTACTTTCTTGAACCCCTTTCTTTGTCCAACCTTACCTCTGACAAGAAGTGTGAGGAACTCCTGGACTCCTTTCTCAAAAATGTCAAGACAGTCCAATAAGCTGCTTTTGCAATGCCCACCTAACTGCATTTCCTTTAATGCTTTCCCCTGAGCTCACATCTTTCTTTAGTTTCTCTCCCATTTCTTCACACACTGTGAGCATATTTGGTCCATTAGACTCACCTGATATCACTGTAATAGGTGGAATTGTACTTGGGTTTTTCCATTTTTACCTAAATGTGGCCAAGGAACTGCTCGCAACAGTTTCCCTCCTCCTATTTCTTGAGTAGAGATATTTTTTACAGCAACCTTTTAGAGATGTTGTTACATACCTCTGAAGCAGGTGGGAGTGAATCCACATCTCTTGGCTCAGAGATAGTGACACTACCACTGGATCACAAGAGCCCCAGTATTTCTTATCGACATGCTGCCCCTTGCCAACATGAATGGAAGGCAGGACGCTATAATTCACATGTCTTCTGATGAAATTAAGCTCTCCCATACCAAATCATTTTTCAACTCCTCTGGCCTGCACCATATGCTTCTGGTCTTCATTCTCCTCCTTTTAGACACCTCTTGAAGTTGTCATTTTTAACTAAGTTTTTGAACATTTGACCTAACGTTAATATTAACACTGATTTCTCTCCACAGGTGCTGTCAGACTAACTGAGCTTTTCCAACAATTTCTGTTTTGGTTTCTTATTTAAAACAACAGCAGTTCTTTAGGTTTTTATCAAATCTGATACCTCTGCTAAAACACAGCAGCAAATTATTTGGAGCTGTAAATATTAATTACTTTTTACATTTATGATACAAAAAGTATTTTTTTCATTCCTAAATTTATTATTCTGATTACTGCTGGGTTATTTGAAACGGCAGAAGAAAGCTCAGAGGATGCTAGGATACATTGTAAGCAATTTTAATGACCCATTGAGGCGATAAACAGAAAGGCCCGGGCCTCAATACCATTTCCCTGTTCCCTTTTCCTTGGATTACCATCTCACTTTATTTCATTGACCACGCCTAAATCCCCCTTTCAGTAATTATGCCTTTGCTGCACATTCTCTGTTGTAATTAACCCCTCATGCTATTAATCCAGTCTTTTGCTTTTGCTGGAGATCCGAAATTTTAAAGAAAGGAAATATGGAAAAAAACCGGCAAGTCTGACAGCATCAGCGCAGAGAGGGAGAGATTCGGATTAAACGTTTACAATCGAATACGGCTTTTCAGATGCGAAGAAAAAGCGTACGGTAGCCCATTCGAAACGTTGACTCTCTTTCGCTTTCTATTTTACTTGTTACTTTTGCTAGCAAATTGCGCCCTCTATCATTCATAAACGGTCGCTGCATTTGTGAATGAATGCTTCCAACATGTACACATTGAAATAGTGGCGCTTAAAGCATGATGTAAAATGTTTGCACTGCAGACCGGACAAGTACTATTGTTAACGGAGAATTTCACACTTCCATTTTTTTAAAAAAAGTTAATGCTTTCTTTAGAAGCTCTTCAGAATATTTTTTCAAAGGAAAGCCAATATTGTTACCTATGTTACTTCAATATTGTTACTGGAGAAAGGCGAACTGTCAACAAGATTATAAAATTACACTATCCAATGGAACAGTTAGATTGCCAGGAGAATTGGAATCTAATATTAGATCAAATTGGAAAGGTATAAATACACGCGGTTAATAAATCAAAAATGCAATTAATTTATAATTAGAATATCGCTACCTGTTCAACATTTATTTGTGGATATCTGTGCATATCTGCACCAAGAATTGTTTTATTTGATTGGTACGAAGAAGCTCCACGGGGGAAGTTCAATGCCCTGCTGAACAATTACTACTGGTCATTTAGAAATACTTACAGCGATTAATGGCATTCCATACAGGCAACTTTAAACGACACCAACTCACATTAAACCGTTTTATGTGCTGCTCTTGGATGGCTTTCCTCTTTTTCTCTCACCAGGTGATGTTTATGTTGCATTTGGGCCTCACAGTTTGATTGTTGCTCGGAGATCCTGCTGTGTATGGAACTTTGCACGAGAACTCCTTGTCCCTGAAGATTCAAAATTGATGGTTTCGGCTGGGGATTTCCATTAAAGCATTCAATGGAAGTTTTTGCACTACGCAGGTATCCTTTCTGATATCCGGATTTGAAATAGGCTTGACTTTGGGCCTAGTTTTTTTTTGGACTGTTCTAAATCTAGATTGCAAATCGTCTTTTGATAACCGAGAGCGCTCTGCTCTTGCATAGTAATTATTTCCACTCGTTTGATGTTATCTCTCCATTTGCTCAGCCGAGCTCCTGTGCTGACTCCACTCTTCACCACTTAATTAATTTAGCACGTTGCGTTAAGATTTCTTTTCTTGCTACGATTTACAACTTGCACGATTTACACTTCGTGTCTTTCGCGTTTTTAGCAACTCATTTGTCGCTATTTTACTTTACAATAACGTACCTCGTGATGGTGTAACCAGCTTGCAGACACAATCATCGCACCTTCGGGTAGATTGTCTGTCCACGCGTTTAACTTTGTCTCAAAGTGTAGATGGACCATATCACTTGAATTGAACAAGTGTCTTATTGATGGAAGGGTTATGTTTTGCAGGTATGCTTTATACTATACTTTAGTACTTTCGTATAAACTATAATGATTCCCTTATAGATAAAATGTTGATGAAGAATGTTTTGTTTTTAAATGCGTTTAATTGTAAGGGGTATGTCAAATATGATACCAACACTGGGCTTGGCGGGAAGGGAATAACTCGCTGTTGAACTATTAAAGATGGCAGAAAATAAAAAAGATCAAAGTTCCGCTGCAGAAGTCCGAGCTTGTCGCAAGCTGTGGTGTACTTAGTGGGTCATCTGCAAAATTCAGTTTTTCACTAATATTCGCAGGTCTAGAGATAGATTTGACCTAAATGCATACGGTTCTTCGAAGTAATCAACATCGCAGTAAATATCGCCCTGATTTTTTTTTCATCTGATTGATGTACAGTTCATTACAACAGTACTCATCATGCCATGAGCCCACCGCAACCCTCTGAAGACTACATCAAGCAGCAGAGAAGGATCTGAAATAAATACTATAGCACATAATTATTCGTTTGCATTCATCTGCAAATCTGAGTTGTTTTCCTTTTTCAAAAAAAATTCTATGTGCAAACATGGAGCCAGCAGCCGCTTTAGAAGCTCGTGTTTAAAGTATTTGCTGCAGAAGATATGTTAACTGATGGTCTTTGCAACAAGGCTCCACCTCATTTCGTGATGAAAATTCATATTAGCCAATCAGATCGATCTCCCAAAAGGTCCAGGGACCCAGAGCTATATTACCCCTTTGAAAAGTTTCCTGTAACACAGAGCCGTCTCTTAGAAGTCATCGTTTGGTTAAGTTCAGTTCCTTTTCATTATTCATTATTTAAATCGAATCCTGTAACCGCGTTGCGGGCGTCAGCTGGTTATCCCAATATTATATTCTTTCGTTTCTTCAAACCGATGTTAGAAGCGGTCATGCAGGACGAAGAGAACTCCCCAGTCTCTCCAGTAGAGAGCCTGAGCAACAGTGAGGACGAAGGAGACAGGCAACTAAAAAAAAGTGTCAGAAAGAGGCGACCGAGCAGGAAATCTGGAGAGGAAACAGACAGCCCTGCGTCAGTGAAAAGGGGCAAGAAGAGGGACGGTAGCCCCCAGTCTTTCGAAGAACTGCAAACCCAGCGGGTCATGGCCAATGTAAGGGAACGCCAGAGAACGCAATCCCTCAACGAAGCCTTCTCCGCCCTGCGCAAAATCATTCCGACCCTCCCGTCAGACAAACTGAGCAAAATCCAGACCCTCAAGCTCGCGGCTAGGTACATCGATTTCCTTTACCAGGTCTTACAAAGTGACGAGCTGGACAACAAAATGTCGAGCTGCAGTTATGTGGCCCACGAAAGACTCAGTTACGCTTTCTCAGTGTGGAGGATGGAGGGAGCCTGGTCCATGTCCACATCACACTAGCAGCTACCCTGAGGACAAAGGTAATCATTAAATTGACGTTTAAAAAATAACAAATGAATAGTTTTTACCCCTTCCCTCTCCTCCCACAAACAAAAAAACAAACTCATCTTCAATGAGGCAGGGAATGATCTTCAAACACCCTGCTTGTACACCCGGGTCGTTTTTACTTTTACTAAAGTTACAAATCGAATATATTAAATTCGAGTGCACCATTTTGCAGATTTATGTTGGCACAACGGTGATTAATGTTTCCCATCATTGCTGGCTTATACTTTTAAAAAATTGATTCATTTACGTTTCCGGATCATGCCTTGCAGTGTCCTTTTCCTTATTTTCTCTCTCCCTTCTGCCTTGGCTACTTGTGTTTCCAATTCTCATCGATTAATGGATTTTCCTCAGTTCTCCTCCCACATTGCTGCACCACCTTGATCTGTGAGGCTTCAACAAAACTTTCGCTTTCTGTCCTATCTCGAGGCCACTTTCCAAGCCAGTGCCTGAAACGCCACAGTCTGAAAGGAGCAGTTCCGCAGTAAGAAGGGCTAAAACAGAACGTGTAAAAAAAATCCCCAAATGCAGGATGTAACACTTTATCGAAAGTGAGATTTTACACTTACCACCCACCAGCCCCAAAGCATCCCACCCCCCACAACTCCGCCAAACCCTTACAAATAGAGGTGCCAAAAGCAGTCCTCCTTGGTTCGCTAATCTCAGTGTAATCCATTGCTGTTTTCCTAGGTGAAAAAGATTTGCCACAAAGGGCCAACGGCTGGACAGACAACAGGGTTTGACGTCTGGATACTTA
The DNA here is from genome assembly GCF_030684315.1 of Stegostoma tigrinum. Taxonomy (NCBI): domain Eukaryota; kingdom Metazoa; phylum Chordata; class Chondrichthyes; order Orectolobiformes; family Stegostomatidae; genus Stegostoma; species Stegostoma tigrinum. Next base: position 72,535,193 of record NC_081355.1, on the reverse strand, counting down.
AACGTGTTGATCTTTGCCACTGATGGATCATAAGAGAATGTTTTTTTCTTTATTAACCCCCCCAAAAAAAATCTCGTGGAAGGAGCGTGGGAAGCACTTACAGAAAGCGAGCCATGGATCGTGGAACCATTCAATCGTGCGGCTATACAATCGTTTGTACATCTGAGGTGTATTTTGCCATTCGCATCATTTTATCCTGACGATGAATGTTGTTGGAACTCATCCCTCCCTTTACTATGCATGCATTCAACAATCATGTCTATATCTGCTATTGAAGACGCAGGAAAGTTGAATTATTTTGTTTTGTTTTTTTTCCCCCAAAACCTGCTACGGCGAACCAGTCTAGAGTGACAATAATTTTTAGAAAATGGACCAAACTGTTATGCAAAGTCCAGTTGGTTAGTCTTTCCCCTCGAAAAATCATTTATTTATTTATTAATGTGCCATGTCTCAATGCATAAAGATCTGGTCTCTAAATGCATTCATATTTTTGTGATTGTTTTGTAAATAACTTTGTATATTTTCTGCAATAAATACCTATGATCTAAACTTTAAGGCAAAGTTATATACACAAACGGCTATTTTACGGTATAATTGGGTTGTTACTTAAGGCGGTAAACTTGATGATGAATAGTTGTTTGTAGTAAGTTATAACGGCCCCGGGGGAGAGTGGAATCTTGCAAACAAACGGTGCACACAAGACAAACAGAAACCGCTACTGACAGACAAAGACGAGTGAGTTAGAATAAGAGGGAGAGTGGATGAACACCGTCTAACACGGGGTGATTATTGACCTTTTAGAGGCCTATAATTAAAAACATGCACAGCAATGTTATGTTGCTTTAAAGATCTGGATTCATGTCAATACTGCTCTGTTTGCTTGGACATAATCACTGGCTGAGGAAAAAAACCCAATACAGCATTTTGCGCCCTACCATTTGTGAAGAGAAAATTAGATGGGGAGGGCATTTTGATTTAACGTTATCTTTCACAGGCTAATATTCACATAGTGGCTGTGCTGTGGAACAAACACCCAGACATCCCCAAAGCACGTGACAGAATAACGTTGAAAGGGAATTAGTTGCAGAATTCTCAGGAACGAAGTGATCGATTTATTCGAGCACAATATAGGTTCTTCTCTGTACCTGCTGAGAACGGGTTGTACAATTAGGGGTGCATTTTTCAAATTTCTTCTCCAAACTCAGAATAAAAATTCCACCATATTTATTTCGCTGATAATGAAATGAGATATTTATGTGTTGAAGTTTTATAAAAATAGCTTGTTTAAAACATTTGTCTTTCATGATGCTTGTGTATGCCGAACACATATCGTTTAAATGCCTCTAAATTAATCTTATCCGTTCGCGCATTTGGCGAGGTGATCATGTACAAAGAAAGACGTAGACGTTTGGCTTTGCGGACAATTATTCCAAATGGTGTAACATAACAAATCCCGCACACAGTAGATCAGAAAGTCCCTGGAACAGGCGAGCAGACGCTGTTCCTACTTTCTTACAGCCCTCGACTTTTTATTTTCCCAATAAAGAGCGAGCCTGTGGTAATGTGTAACTGAAATATTTTTTTTGTAATGTTGTTCTTGCGCTAGGTATTACCACACAGGCTGTTGCCCCACGTTGCTTTCTTATTGATGGATTGGTTCTAGAGGCATTTCATCCCCTTACAACCTGGTGCTTGAGTGTTCTAACTAAAATGTCAAAAAAGCTCAATACCTAGCGCACTTTTGTCAGTTAAAAAAGGCTTTCGTTTTAATGTTTGATTATTGCTGCTTGCCCGGATAATGCACGAGCTAATTTTCTTTTCGGTTCAAAGCTCACATAGTTTGGTATTGATTGTTGCATCTATAGGGTAACCTCTATGCATGCATGTAAAGAGAGAAAGCAATGAATTAGGATCAAGTCGAGATTAAAATGGTACATTTGAGTTATTGTTGGATACAGTAATTCCCACATTCCTGTCGATCCTGGGAATGTGAGTTCCACGGCTCGATTTTATATGGACCTCGGCATCAATTGCTGTTCGTCTGTCTCTGACATTTCATCATACATCAAAGACCTGTCCAGAGACCTACATTCCGTCACACTTTTCAAGTTGCATTGAATCCTCACCCCTCCCCCATTTGTAGGCCCAAAGGCTGAATTTCAACCGCTTCAAAAAAAACCTATCCAAAATATAAGCCTCACTGAATTCCTGCCAACCATCCAGCCTGCAAAAAAACTGTTTGTAGAAAATATATTGTGATAAAGTTCACTTCAGGGAAAAAAACGAATCAGTTGTTCCGCTGCACCAAGGGCTAATTGTTCTGAAACAGTGAAGGAGATTCACCGTTTCTTAGAACATGATTACATGATATTGAATATGGAAAAAACCAGAGAAAGGCAGCGACTGACCTCGGGAACATTGGCCATTATTTTCCAAGAGATTGAACAAGTTGGGGAAACACTGGGCTCACAGATAACGACCAGTGGATTGACTATTCCATCTCTGGGCCTGTGGAGCCTTCATTTAAAGCCTCAGAACTGGACGTCCGCGGAGGTTTCACCTCCTCAGATGTGTTTTTTTTTAAGAATCCTCTTCAAAGTCGACTGTTGAGGCAAGGAAGGAGAGGGGTTAACCCAGACAATAAATTTGTTTTAAAAGGTAATGAAGTAATGAAATATAGTGGGAAAAAAATCTGGCAAATCTATGTTTAAGCAAGAATTCCGTAGAAATGAGTGCGCCTTGATGCCCAGCGAAAAGGGTTGTATTCAATTAAGAGTTGCTGTTGTTTATGGGTCCCACTAGCTTGGACTACAATGGTCATGCGCACTATGAGGTTTAAAAACAGTTTTTGTTTATGGTTGTATGAATAATCCAGTTAACCTTGTGTACTAAATGAGTTCATTATCCCAAAGGGTAACCTGCTTCAAAATATGAATGCACATAATTTTGGAGCAATTTATTTAAAAAGAATCGCGTGTGATATAATTTGCCTACACAGCCAGAGGGAGTTGCAATTTGCATTGTGGAGTAAATGTTCCAGTCGGTATTTTTATAAGTTTCTAGCTGAGCAGTGTTAGAATGGGAAACCCATATTATTGTTCAGTGAATAACTCCTCCGCCCTGCGTTCCCCTGAGCGAACCCAAGGCTATAATATTTTCAATGATTCACCAAACAGCTTAATCTCGGAAAAAATAATGGTGAGTGTACTTTTTTTTTAAGTGGGCAGTTACATTTTCATTCGTTTGGTTTTTTTTTGTTAACTTGCATCCGCGCCAATAGTGATTAAGACAGCCAACCCGTTGAAGGGCTTCCTGTCGGGCTCTAAGCAAGTTGTGTAACGCCATGAGTGGATGAACACTGTTGGGCGCAGGTCAGCATTATCTTCCAGGATATTGCTGAGGCTTCCCTTGAGTGTTCTAACCGCGCTGACAGACAGCTGCTGTTCGTGGTGATCAATAACAGTGACAGCACCGCGGGCTATTTAACAAACTGCAGCCAAAACCAGCTTTTTGTCAAAATGTTACTGCGAGCGAACCTGCTCCCTGAACGAAGAAAATCGCGCTCTGATCCGTAAGTTGCAGTGTTACTTAAAGGCTAGGTTTGGAAATGTGTGTTGTTCTGTCAGCTCTTGGTTTTGGCAGCTATCCTGACCTTGTACAGTACCGGATTCTTCCAAGGCACATGATTTCACTTGAAGTGCTGCCCAGGAATCCTCTGAAGTGAACGCTTGTCCCAATAAAATGATGTCAGGCTTTTCTTCTTCCATTCCGTCTCATAAACAACTTGAGCAGAGGCTGAGCAGGGTGGGGAAGGTGAGGGTGGCGGCTGTGGGGCAGGACCAGGGGCTGGTGGTACTGGAGATGGAACTAAAAAAGGCATTCTTCACCTGAGAACTGCACGCAAACCACAGCGGGCCGCTGGAGAGGAATGCTAGCTATTATAGCGTAACCCTCCCCCACTCCCACAACAAACACGCACGCAAAAATAAACAAGTTTCCAATGACACATGGGTTTTTCAATTCTCGCAATAGATGTCTTTATGCGCGGCTTTTAAAATTAGAGTGATGCACCTTTCTGGAGAAAGTGGATGATTCCAGTTTTAAGGAATCCACGGTATTTCCAGATACCGTCAGCGGCAGCAGAAATACCAGAGAACGGATCTGCTCCAAGCATTAAAATCACCTACAAATATTTCCCGCATAGGAAAGTGGAGGTGTTTTTAATTCTGATTCTGTTCTATACAAGAGCTGGTGATTTAATGAGAAGACACTCATCTGTCTGTTTTCTACTTATTGTGTTATTTAATGAAACATAAACAACATTGAGTGGACGAGCATTAATGCTAATGAGATTTAAACTAAGCTGGATATTTACTCGAGGTAGTTTTGTAAAAGGGTAAAAACATCGCTTAACAGCAGTAATGAGATGACTGGTGCTGCAGTTTGTATGCACACCTGCTTCAGGTTTGTGCTAACTGAATGAATACCATGTGTTGAAGATAGTGGTGACATCCCTACCTCTGAGGCAAGGGCCTTCAGGTTTAAGTCCGACCTGCTTCAGTGGTGTGTCCTGACATTTCTATACCGGTCGATCAGAAAACATTTCGTACACAATTTATTTATGTAAAGTTATTTGATCCAGTCATCTTTGAGCAGTCAAACAAATATGTTCGCATGAGGCAACATTAAACCTGATGTAACGGGCATTCTTTAGGTTCCATACCCTTTTAGTTTGATTTATCTGACAACTCCTTGTTTATCGAAATATACAGAAATAGCAAGTGTACAATCCGTTACGAGTTACCATTAATTTTGAGCTGCCTTGTCCTCCAAAGTAAAGCTGAAAATCTGTTTTCCCTCTGTACATTTCGGGCCTTAAATGGTGCAATGTAAAAGCAAATGAGGAAGTTAATGAGCGATTATTATCGAATCAATATGTTCGCTAGCACAACCTACCTGAACGACTTTAAGCAGATGTTATAGATGGTGCAAAACCGTCATGTGCAGCAGCCCAGATGTGAGGGTTTGCAAACACCACGCCTCTTCCACACTTGCACACAAAATGGATTGAGATGGTACGATAAATCACTGGTCAGAATCAGGGAGAGAAAATGTGATTTTTATTTTATGGGATGCCGGTGGCATTAGCGGGAGCAGATTATATTTTCCTTTTTTTTCTCTCTCCTCCTTATTCATTGCTAGAACTGGTGGTTGTTTGATCCTTGGGAAAAGTATCGGATTCGGTGCCAGAAGGCTGAGACTAATCGATTGCCGTTTGATGGGGCTTGAGGATGATAAGACGAGAGGGAACATCATGAAGAAGGAATGCCAGTACTGACAGCCGCACCAGCCGCAAGATGCATGGATGTTCTGAAAGAGACAGCGGTACGCTTTATAAATGTAGCCAACAGAAGCCCCAATTCCAAAACTTTGTTTAATTTACGTGTCAAAAGTAATATTTAAGAGAGTAACAATGGTTGGTTCGATTTTCCAATTAAAGTAGACACAACGTTCCTGAATCCTATCAACTGCCTACATAGTTCTCGTTGAATGCCAGTTTTCTAAAAACTTAACCCACCAAAACAGTGCATTGCTAGACTTTGAGAAGTAGAACATAAAAGTAATAAATTATGATCAGTCGTACAGAAGTATTGGTTTACCTGGTAAATAAAGCTTTCTTGTGAAATGTTGCAGAGGTCACCCACAACGATTCAAAATGAATATTATTTCATTCAGGCTTGTTGATTAGTCTGTACATGTTGCCAGGACTGACAAACTGTTCTTAATCAATGGAGTCTGTGTGAATGGTATTCCTTCTATTGGAGTTAATCGATCCCTCTGCACCACTCCACAGTAGCTTCTATTAATCGTAAGGTTATAATGAAGATGTTCCCGTGTGTTCTGAATTTCCATTAATAGGCGATGGTTTCGTTTGTTCTGATGTGTTTGTTTAAAAAAGTTTGAGGCGCGTTTTCGATTGCCCACCCCCACCCTTCGAATTTACTGTCATATCTAATTTGTTGGAGCTTCTGACGAGGATCTGCAGGGACAAGGATGCATACATTAGGATGACCAAAAAACAACTTAACACAAACCTAACACTATCGGCATGTTGCAATGTGCTAACTCTGTTTCGGTGTAAAGATGATATTGCAACATTTAGCCTCCAACTGTTAGGACATCTTGTTTCACTTCATTAGTATATCAAGGAATACCTGTAGGATACAACAAAATCTCTATCCGCCTCTGTAACTATTGCGCAATTTCTCCTCTTGCCCCAAGTCACCAGCTTAGCGAATCACCTGTCCAGTTTTTTGATCCAGATAGGAACGTTCTTATAAATTATAACTTGCCCCAGTTAAAAATTCACAGCTTCTTAAGTGTTGGGGCAGTGTAAATATTTGATAAAGTGCATATTATTCGGTAAATAGGGCCTGTGCCCTCTGCAAAGGCAGCAGTTCTCGATTCTGGATAGGCACAACTTAAAGTATACGGTGTATCCAACTTGTGTTTATTTAGGAAGGCGTTATTCTTTGTGTTGGTATGTGAAACCACTGGGGCTATTTGATTGACAGTTTTACAGTCTTTATGAGCTGATGTAAAATACAAACATGAGAAGTATACAGAAGGCCTAGCGTATTCAAACTATTCGACATAAATCTGGCTTGCCCCACAAAGTAGATGGAAAGAAATACTCTCCTAGATTAAGGATATTTCTGAGCTAATCTCTTTAGCAGCCAAGCGGGCTCCATCATTCCATATTGAACACCCACTTGCTCTGACATTAAGACGGGGAAATCGGCCAATAGTTCCCCGGAGAATGCTCCCTCCCCATTCACAGTTTGTTTAAATAACTTAAATTAGCCGACAAATTATGATCACGCGATATTAAGCATGTCTTCCTGACGATACGAGGTTTGGTTTTCTTTCTGAGGGTGTAAGAAATGCTGCCTTTAAGTGTAAAATGTGACAGTGTATTGAAACGTTGAGAACCACTTCAACGTATTTGCTGCAGAAGGATTCCAAGCAGAAATTAAACCAAAGCAGGTTGCGTCTCAACAAAACTAAAACGCAGTGATGTTTGCCTAGGAAGACCACTCTCTGGCTGGAACTTTTTTTAATAATAACACGACTTAAATGTGATCATTTCTGCTTGCAGTGGTCAGGTACAATAAACGCTCACATTACGCGGTGTCACGGGCCGAAACCAGCGAATGCCGGGGCAAGGGGAACAGTGGGAAAGGAATTGGTTCTGATCAATGGGTTTCCCAAATCACCGTGACACTTCAATTCTCCACAGTAAAACACACGTGACTGTGTTATGGTAAACTTTGAAACTGTTTGCATTCCAATTTGCTATATTATTGGATCGCCTTTTGCTCAATATCATGATTGACAACCTTCCCTATCTTCATTCAGAAAGCAAAGGTACTTCCTTAACAAATCAGTAGAATGCTTCCGGATCTTGAGCTCATTCTATAAACGGATAGAGTAGCCAGCGCCTCGAAGAGAACAGCCCGTGCTGTTTGTGATGATTCTGGAAAAATGAGAGGAAGTCAGGTTGGCTTGCAAGGCGCCCTTTCTTTCTCTGTCTGCTCCAAGTCTTCTCCAAAAGGAGGCGTGCCTAAAGCCTGTTTAAACGGCCTTATGTCTTCTCTAATTATTTTTTGTTACATTCAAGATTTGAATTCGCGCACCACGAAAGGCCAGACTTACCTGGAATCGACCTGAGCGCCCCATTTCTTTCACGTTGCTGTCTGTTATCCCTAGCCGCCACAGTCTATACCGTGGTCCGCCGCAATAAGCTAAATTTCTTAATAAAAACCAAAAGAATTGCGGACGCTATAAAAGGCTTAATTAGCTCTAATGAGCTAAATTTCTTGATCGTTCCCACTCTCATCAGTGAATTAGAAAGGCAGATGGACTTTATACGATTCATCTCTGAGTCAATGTTCTAATAAAACTGGGGTGGGTCTTTTTGTTTAACCGTGATATACGCATTAAACAGTAAAAAATATTTTTGCTTGGTTTAATGTAAGATATGTACCAGCGCAATCTACCCGTACATGAGAAATGCAATCAGCAGGGTGTTATATTCACTTAGCTTTTGCTCATCCAGTTACCGTGCAATTCGCTAAAATGTCTAAACGATTGAAATTGAAAAAAACGTTTTTTTTGTTCAACCTGTGGAGGTTATCCGTAGCCGATCTGTGGGGCTTTAAAGCACCGATTTTGTTCTCCGATCAAACTGACTCGGGTGTTATCAGGATACTGGGTTTATGGCTCAGATACACAGCTTTTGATCGCCCAGTTCCTTTTTTTTCACTTCTCTTGGAAAGGCTCTCGGGACGCTCGTTCAATTTGGAGCGCTGCAGCATGATTTATGGCAAACGTTTCTTTATTTGTCAGCACCAGATGTCAGACTTCAAATACCGCTACCTTCCAAAATTTTAGCCGAAGAGATAGCTCTAACAGCCATGAAACCACTTCACTGGCCTTTAAGGGATTGGAAGGGTTAGCGTATGTGTGCCTGCGCTCTTTCTTACCAGTGCTTGGTCAAGGCAGTGCTGCGAACATCCATATTCTAGGTTTGTGCTATGCGTGGCCTGCAAAGTATCATCCCTTGCAGTTTAATATATTGTTACAGCTGCAGTAACATCAAGCGCTGGTCGGATATGCAGCATTAAATTAATATTGCATTAATGCTGGAATTCCGGTCATCGTCTCGACTTGATCACGTACAGCACTTCTCCCTCAATCTGAAATGTAGAAGATTTACTATTTCGGTAGCGAAGCATGTCCATAATTAAATTATCAATTTAGTGGGCAATATGGTGAAGTTCTGTAACGTTTTGATGGGTGACATTCCTGTAATAGGTAAATGCAACCTTTGACCTGCGTACCAGAACGGTACATTTGTTTTAACCAAGACAATTTATTCAATAAATATCTCGTCTCTCAGCGGGAGATCAGTAAATAGATATTTGGATTTTCCAGATGGGGACGGTGTCCAGGTGAAGGTCTGAAGACAATTTCATTCGCCTCCTCCAACTGGAACGAACGAACGAAGCGCCAGTCATTTTTTGTGATTGTTCGTCATCTTATATGTTGCTTTGTGCTATGATGCTACACCACAAGGAAACAAACCAAGGTCCACTTTCTAATTAAATTGCAGTTATTGCGCAACCGCTGTCTTAAGAGTACACGCGGTCACCTGAAGTTATGCAATCATTTAATTAATTAAACAAATAAACACCATTATGCATTGTTACAAACCTGAAGAACACTGCATTAAGAACTGATAAGAGCAGCAGAGAGAAAAAAATCAGTTCTGAGGAAGGGTCACCGGAACCGAAATTTTAACTGTTTTTTCCCTTTACAGATACTGCCAGATCTGCTGAGCTTTTCCAGCAACTTTGTTTTTCTTCCTGATTTACAGCATCCGCAGTTCTTTCGGTTTTTGTTCTTCGACCAGAAAAAAAAGGGCAGGTAAAATCTAATACTGAAAAATGTGGAAATAATGAACCTTGGATCAAACTAAAGACTGGAAATGCAATGTCAAAGGATATGAATGATCTGAGATCTACAATCTCAAATATTTACTGGTGTTTTTTTTCTGGAAATGCAGGTAGACAAAGCTCTAACAAGAACAATGATAAGTGTTCTAGAATTGGAGCAACATAATTAAATTTTGTACAAGGCAGTGATTAGATTAGAGATAACATTGTGTATAGATTTGTTTCCTGGTGTAGAAAGAGGGCAGGATGAAATCACTATGATTATAATTGAGTTGGGAAGCAATTGTTAATAAGAAGATAAAACTACTGGAGACTTTTCCTATTAGAGCAGAAATAGCTAAGGGCAATTTAGTGGAAGATTTTATTTTAAGTTGAATTGTTTTTATAGGGTTATAAGCGAAATATACTTTTTTTGGATGGGAGGTCAGTGACAAGGTGTTAGGAATAGTTAGCAACACAAAGTATATAACTCTTTCAAAGATATAGTTAAGACAGGATGGGTAGTGTCACTCTGTGATTCAGCAGTATTTAGGGATGAGGTGTAGAGAAATTTCTTGATGTAGAAAGTTGTTAGCGAATGGTATGGGAATACTTTGAGCAGATACAGTTGCATCTCTGAAAAAGGTCGCTGAAGCCTAAACATTAACTCTGCTTTCTCTCTACAGATGCTGCCAGCCCTGAGTTTTTCCAGCAAAATTCTGTTTGTGATAATAGTCTTGGAATTTTTTTTTGTTTTGCTTTTATTCAACTTGTAAATAGCCCATAACTTTCACCTCTTATAAAACAATGCACATACCGTTGACTACCTCTCTTAACTGTGGCTCCCATTCTAAAAATGATGAAAATATAACTACACTCCTAATTTTGAAATCATCACAAGATGCAGGTTGATTTGCATTTATCTGCCGTTTGACTTATGAAACTCCTGCTTAAGCCCCATGATTTTTCTGTAGTTGCTATGCTTGTATCTTCATTTCTCATTAAACTCCTGCCAAAAATGTTAAACTTATTAAGTAACAGAGTAAGCATATTTCTAACAATATGAAGATTGTTGATGACCATGAATCACCTGTTCTTGCTTAAAACGTAAATAATTATAAGTATCAAGTATCATGACTTGATATTTGATGATGAATTGACTTTAGATCTTTCAAAAATGTAGTAGCTTAACGGTTTTGTTTTGTTTTACTTTCCTTTTACGTGTTTTTCTTTCTTGTTTAATTCCTTTTTCCATACCTTATTTAGTTTCTATATCTGATTAGACATTGACTTCATTCATACTAATTGATCTTACTTCTTGGTTCTTCCTGTGATAACTTCTGATTCATCAATTTCATTCTTCCTCCTTTTCCTCAAAGTCCCATTTTCCCTCACTATATGCTTATCAGATCCTGCAGTAACAGTTTGAGATAATTTATTTAAAAGTTAAGGTGCATGAACATGCCTAAGTAATCAGGCATTTGGTGATATTGAAAACTTGTAATGAAATGTTTGGCCAGCTTCAAATATGATTTGCACTGAAATGCAAGTGACAGTTTAATACAGCTCACAGATGGAATTATTGTAAATCTTGCAATAATATTCAGTGTTGTAGTTTTTAAAATTATTCGGCTCTAGCTATCTGATAATTGCCAGAATTTCAGAACAGTAACTAAAGCAAAACATTCCTGATGAGATTTACCATTTGATAACACTTCAGTGTAAGACTGAAATCTAACTGGTTAAAAGTCATAATTTCTAACTGACAAGTCAAGCTAAATTGGTGGCATTTCGGAGATATCATACCATCAGTATTAAATTATATTAAATTCAATCCAAATAAATAAGGCTCACAGACATTAAACTGTTGAGAAATATAATAGTGATCTTCAGGCTGTGATTAAATGGTTATAATAGATGAGCTTGCAAAACCAAGACATAACTGACTTAAATCACATACATGAAACTTTGGCCTAACCTATCCCTAGCTGCAGGAGACATGATTATCTTCTTAACATTTACTGGCTTTGACATGTTTAATGGAATTAAACATCTGTTACATTAAAAAAATAGGTTTTACCTAACATTTTAAAAAGCAGAATCTCGTAAAGTTATCTACTAATCAGGTTCCTGGGCACCTGTTAGTAATGGTGATTTCCTATGGTGAGGAACTGGTCAGATATGTGTGCATGGTGAAGTCAATATGTTAGTCATAAATACAAGACAGAAAAGCTGCAAGTACAGAGGAAATACCATTTTGGACTAACTTTTATGTAGAGTTATCCAAATCTCCAAGGTCTATTCATGTGGTAATAAAATGAATGCCAGGCAACTGTCTTCGATTGTAGACATTGGAGTTTTATTCTCATGTTACAAAAACATTCCTTCCTTTTTTTTCTAGAAATGTCTTAGCTTTATATATACCTCCAGTCCTTTTTTTTTGTTTAAGCAGAATTTATTCTAAACGTTTAAACATTGCCGCTTTCATTATTGTCTCTGATTCATCAGCTTGTTTATGCATGACAGATAGATTTCGGTCATGTGCTAAATCAGGTTTTGTCACTTAATAGCTTTATATTATTGCAACATAAATAGTTTAGTTTGGATGCAGAACTGCATGAAACAAACAAAGACTAAAGGCATGAGACTGCTTCTGGAAAGCATTTTCACAGTGCTTGAGTTTCACATACGCTGTATTACAACCACAGCAAATATAAAGACATTTGTAAAGGTCCCTTCTATGTCTACACAGAAATTAAGAGAGTAAGAGAGCATGGAATGGCCTGCAAAACCTTGTCCATCCAAACAGGTACAAGTTTCAACGGTTTTACGATGATTAATTCTTTCTCTTACCACAAGTTTATAGAAAAATGAAAAACCAGTAATTCTTTTATATTCTGGCTTACTCAGTGAAAGGCTAATGTCCTCCTTATGTAGTTTGTGATAATCATATACATTTTTTTTCTGAAGTAAATGGTTAGCTAAGATCTGATAATGTTTTTCTACATGATATGAATAGGCTGGATATAATTGTGACTCTAAAATGAATGAGAACATTACTATTATCTTGGTCCTGTCTATGTTTCATGCATTTGATGCCTGTGGAAGTTAATATTTAATTCTTCATAATCCTTTATTGCATTAAACTGCACTCAACTCAGCTGCCTGCAATTTTGTTCTCTTTCTTTCTTTATAAGTTAGCTAAAATATAAAGGAATTCAGACATTATTTCCTCCACCTGAAAATTCCAATAAATAGCTGTTTCTTTTCTATCCACCAAAAATGGCAGAAACTTCCTCCTCATCTGCACTGCTATTTTTTACATCAGTGACTGGTATCATTTTATAAATGACTTCCTCACTGAATTTTATAACATCAGATTAGGACAGTTTTTGCTTCACTGCTGCTGCTGCTGCTTCAAAATTTTACTTTATTTCTTTGCTTATCAAGTACAATCTTTGCAACCTCTACTAATGGTCTACTGTCACACAATCTGCACCATATTCATGAAGTTCTTGAATGTAAACCAACTCAAATGGTATCCTGGGATCAAATCCAACATCAAATGTGCTTTGAAAATAAACCCTGTACTGCCATCCTCAGTAAAAACTGAAATATGGCAATTTGTGGCCTATTACTGAAGATGTTAACATGGAGATTGAATAAACAGTAAAATATCCTAAAGGGTATATGATGAAATGTTATCGTGTCATTGTATATTTTGTGAGTCAAAATATAATTGAAATTTTGGGGTATTGTTTCTGAAAATTTACATGCCTTATTTTCATTGTTGCAGGATAAATTATGCACTGAATAAGGAATTTGAATATAACAATATGCATAAAATTAATTAGCCTTCTGATCCAGTCACCACATGATGTAAAGTTATATGTATCATATTACATGGAAATAATTCCACAGTTATTATTTTAACTGAAAAGAATTGCGAACATAATGTATTTTTTAAAAATGCACTAACAGTAGTGTAATTCTTTAGCTTTTTTTAATGGCTTTTGGAAGCTTTGCCTCTTGCTTAGATATTTTCTTGGTACACCGGCACTAAAGAAAGCAGTCCAGTTGTGCCTATGCCGCTTCATAGCTAATTGTATGATAACTTGTGTCCAGGGTATAGAAATACAATAATCTTGGAATTGGAATTAGAATTTGTAACCTTTTTCTCATTCATTCTCCAAACATGATGGTGGACTGTAACACTGTTTCTGAAAGGCCAGTATGAAGTGTTAAGAGTGTTTTAACTGACAAACAGTAAGTTAATGTATAGTGTGATTCAAAATTTAAATGGCTTATTCTCCACTTAGAGTCAGAGAGCCATAGAGCTTTACAGCATGGAAACAGACCCTCCTGTCCAACTCATCCTCACTGAACACACATCCCAACCTGATCTAGTCCCATTTGCTAGTATTTGGTCCAAGTCCCTCTAAGCCATTCTTCTTCATATATTAATCCAGATACCTGCTAAATGTTGTAATTATACCACTCACCACCACTACCTTTGGCAGCTCATTCCATACATGCTTCACCTTGGACATGAAAGTGTTGCCCCTTAAATCCCTGTGAAATTTTTCCCCTCACACCTTAAATCTATGCCCTCCAATTTTAAAATCCGCACTTCAGGAAAAGGAACTTTCACCCTATTCATCCTATCTGTGAACCTCATGATTTTATGAATAAGGTCAACCATTAACTTCCGATGCTCCAGGGAAAGTAGCCCCAGCCTCTTCAGCATCTCCCTATTGCTCAAACCCTTCAGTCCCAAGAACATCTTTGCCAATCATCTTTGAAATCTTTCAAATTTAACAACATCCTTCCTATAGCAGGGAGACTGGAATTGAACACAGTATAGTCAGTTCTGCTATAATGCGATAGTTGTATTCCTATGCAACATCATGTTGTAGAAAATTGCTCTATAGAACTAACGGGGCCTATGGGAAAAGTTAGATTTGGGCACACAGCAAAAAGTATCACTCAAAAATGCTCAAAAATCACTGAAAAATCTAATTTAAAGGATAGTACAATTTGAATATAGGTTTAACTCATAGTTAATAATGAAATAAAAATAAAGTTAGCACCTTACCTTGAAAAATTGCCAGGATGACTTGATAAAGGAGGGGGTTTTGAGATTTCTCTGTTGTAAATGCAGGGTCTGTGGGTCACTGTCATCATCATCGTCATCATCGTCATCATTATCATCATCACCTTCGGGTGCAACTGTACAGGGATAGGGTGAAAAATAGTTCATCCAGAAGTGGATGGCTGTGGGTTCATTGTCTTCTGACTGTTTCTTGGGGGTGGACTTAAAAAAGACGTCCAGCTTTTGCTGCTTTGTTCTTTTTCTCCTTTCATGAACAAACTGTTCATAGGGTGCCAAATAAGATCTTATTCCACAAACTGCTACCCTGCTGCATTCTGCATTGCATTCGTTGTCCTTTAAGAGCTGCAACTGCTTCTCAATTTCTCTCAGCATAGAAGGCAAAACAGAAATGGAAAGCTTTTGTGGTGTTGCATCTTCAGCTTCCACTTGTCCCTCAGTGACAAGTTGTTGTAGATCAGCTGTAGACAGGTCTTCACAGTGGAACTCAAGCAGCTGTTCAATATCCTCACTCCCCATTTCTTCAAGTCCAATTTGATCTAAGTTGTAGCCTTCTTTGTCATTTTTATTTACTATGGGAGGAAATGCCATCGCATGCTCCTCGCCTGCACGGGCAGCTTCCCCACATAACTTGACATTATGAAAAGCATAGCAGTTCTTAAAACCAGCAAACCAGCTATGGCAAGCACTAAAGGCAGGCACATCTGCAGGATTTTCAGCTATTTTTGTTAAATCTTCAGAAATTGATAAGGCTTTCTCTTTTATGGTGAGAAAAGTGGTCCCAGATCGCTTTTGTGTTTGATCTTCTATCCACACGCTTAGAAGCCACTCCATCTCCTCAAATTCCTTTGTCCATGACCTCACAAATTTTCCAGCAGTCAGACTTGTTCCTGCAGTACAGCTTGCTTTAATCTTTTCTGCATTGACTCTAATCGTGTGTCAGGTGGATTCCTTTATTCCTGTTAGTCGAACTATAACACATGTTCTCTCATAATGCTGAAAACGCTTTGTAACATCTAACTTCTCTTCCAGTATTATAGCCTTTCTTTTACATTCCCCACCCATAATTTTATCACCAGGATGCTTCTGGCTAATGTTCTTGTCACTCTGTCCTCGCATTTTTGTGGGTGACTTGGCAAAATTTGCAAAAGAAGAAATGAAAATCACGGAGCACTGTACCTCTCACAGAAAGTCCCCATGGCAAAGTCTGTGAAATGATCACATGATGCTGGCATGGAAACTCTTTCAGTGCTAACGTTGCACTTGCTCAGGACAAAGCCTGCAAAATGATCATGTGATGTTGACACGTACTCCTCTGCGCATTGATGGAATCGTTGTCGACAGCACAAGTTTGTATTTTAGGAATAGCGTTCCCCTCCTCATCAGTCACATTATAGTCAATTAGTGTTGCTGGGACACATGTTGTCGCAGAACTGACTAAATGCGAGGATAAATGCGAGGTGATGCATTTTGGAAGGTCGAATTTGACAGCTGAGTACAGGATTAAGGATAGGATTCTTGGCAGCGTGGAGGAACAGAGGGATCTTGGTGTGCAGATACATAGATCCCTTAAAATGGCCACCCAAGTGGACAGGGTTGTTAAGAAAGCATATGGTGTTTTGGCTTTCATTAACAGGGGGATTGAGTTTAAGAGTCGTGAGATCTTGTTGCAGCTCTATAAAACTTTGGTTAGACCGCACTTGGAATACTGCGTCCAGTTCTGGGCGCCTTATTATAGGAAAGATGTGGATGCTTTGGAGAGGGTTCAGAGGAGGTTTACCAGGATGCTGCCTGGACTGGAGAGCTTATCTTATGAAGAGAGGTTGACTGAGCTCGGTCTCTTTTCATTGGAGAAAAGGAGGAGGAGAGGGGACCTAATTGAGGTATACAAGATAATGAGAGGCATAGATAGAGTCGATAGCCAGAGACTATTTCCCAGGGCAGAAATGGCTAGCACGAGGGGTCATAGTTTTAAGCTGGTTGGTGGAAAGTATAGAGGGGATGTCAGAGGCAGGTTCTTTACGCAGAGAGTTGTGAGAGCATGGAATGCGTTGCCAGCAGCAGTTGTGGAAGCAAGGTCATTGGGGTCATTTAAGAGACTGCTGGACATGCATATGGTCACAGAAATTTGAGGGTGCATCCATGAGGATCAATGGTCGGCACAACATTGTGGGCTGAAGGGCCTGTTCTGTGCTGTACTGTTCTATGTTCTATGTTCTATGTTCTATTTCAAAAGTGGCCTCACCAATATCCTGTACAGCCACATCATGCCAAGCCAACTAAGACAGAAATTGCTGGAAAGGCTCATCAGGTCTGGCTGCATCTATGGAGAGAAATCAGAGTTTACATTTCGGGTTTGGTGACCCTTCTTCACACATGACATTCCAATTCCTTTTCTCAATTTTTTGATTGATGAAGGTAAATGTGCCAAATGCCTTCTTCACCATCCTGTCTGCCTGCAACTCCACTTTTAAAGTTAGCCTTATTTCTAGCTGCAAAAAAAAAGATAAAGTAATACACCATCTGCCCTGCTGTTTTGGTCTGTTGATTTATTTGTTTTGAAATTGTATTTCCTTTTCAAGAATTTCTGGAAATGGCCTTCTGCATAGTTGATCTCAGTTCTGCATGTCATGTGCACCTCATAGTTTCTTTCTTAAAGGCAAACTGCATGCAGCCATTCTCTAATTCTCCCATCAGAAGGAATGCAATGATTCCTACCTCCCGGTCAGCGGGCCTACCAACAAAATTAGCTATTGTTTCTCTCACATCTAACTCAGTTGAATTTTTTGAAGAGGTACCTGACATGGTGAAGAATAGAGCATCTATATGTTGTCTATGAGAAGTTAGAGAAATGATGTGACAAGATTTCACACAAATGATCATTAGCAATAAGAACACCCTGGAATAAGACATAGTCTTGTGTGTTGACAATTGGTTGGAAAGTCGGATACAGAGTAAGAATAAAGGGAATAATCTCTGATTAACAGGATGTAGCATGTGTTTCTCAGGATTCTGTCATGAGGCTTCAGCTTTAGACTGGATGTTATAATTACTTTCATGAAGTAATAGAGAGTTATACATCTGAATTTGCAAATGACACTGAATTAGGAGGTAAAGTTAGTTTTGTAGACAGGAGCAAGAAATTACAAAAGAACAAAGACAAACTAAATGAATGGACAAAGTAGAGCAGCTGGAATTAAATATGTGTAAGTGTGAGGTTATGTAATTTAAATTTGAGGAAAAGGAAATAAATATTTTCTTCATGACAAGGCTGGAATCTATGAAATAAAGGACTGTGGATGTCCATGTACACAGCACCCAATGCCAGTACATTGATAGAAAAGGTAAGCAAAAGAGGCTGATTAAATGTGGGCTTTCAACTTAAGATAATTAGAACTCAGAAGTAAGGAAATGATGCTGGACTTGTGTAGAGCCTTAATCAGATCCCATCTTCAATATTGTATCCAATTTCAAGTACCAAATATGAAGAAAGATATATTGGCATTTGAACAGCTAAATCTCGATTTACTAGAATCATACTGGAGCACAAATGGTTAAATCATGGGAACAGACTGCATAAACATGGCTTGTATTCTCCACAGTTCGGAAATTTAAGGGACGATCTAGTTAAGGAACTTAAAACGATAGAGGGGTTTGATAGTGGCAGGGAAACCAAAAATTAAGGGGACCAAGGATAAGAATAATCATTTTGAAATTCACTCAACCATATCAGAGTAAAGTCAAGGGAAACTGTTTTCACATAACCAAGAATGAAAATCCAATATTCACCACTTGAAAGATGGCTGTCTAATTAAAAGTGATAGATTTTGTCAAGTAAGGTTATAGAGCATCATGGAACAACATCAGGTCAGTTAAATTGAATTATAGGTGTTGGGTAAGTTTTTTTAAAAATGCTGCCCACAGAAGAAATAAGGATTGTTATGTTATTAGCCTCGAACACAAACACACTAATTACACATTGATGAACAGTAACAAGGGCACTGGGTTCTTTATTTCTGAACAGCAGTCTTTCTTCATTCCTCCATGGAATGTAGGTATCGTTGGCTTTTGCCCATTCCTATTTGCCCAGATGCAGTTAAGATATGGAGTCATATGTAGGCAAGGTCAGGCTAGACCAAGTGAAGGTGGCAGATTTTTTTTTTCCTTAAAGGACTGTACTGAACCAGACAGATTTTTACAGCAACTGATGGCTGTATTAGACCCATATTTTTATTCGAGTTGTTTCTATTGAATTCAAATTTCACCATCTGCCATTCTGGGATTCAAACTCATGTCCCAAAGCATTAGCCTGGGATTATTCACTTTTAATTCAGCAACATTACCCAACAACAGAGTTACTGGAGAGATCTCCATATACATACACAGAGATGATATGATTTGAAGATCAGATGGTCTTGTGAGGTAGGCTTTTGTGCCAGCCTGTCCTCAGTCATCTTGTGTTAGAGCTTCTGTAAGAAGTTGTACCCTAAACATGGAACTTCCTGCTCTTTAGATTGAACAACATCTATAGAGTAACAAGAAACATAGGTAACCAGTCACTTTAAAGTCTGGCCTGAGCTTGCATCAAAGAACCCATATCAAACATGTGCTATCAGATATCAACACTGCTTCATTGTTTGTGGTTTTTTTAAATTGCCCTATAAATTTACTTTTTTCTAAATCATAACTTTCAACCAAATTTAACCTATGTTGTTAAAAATTTACAAAAGATCCTGAAATAAGTCAGTAGTGGCTGGTATCCCACACCAAGTCATTCTTTATTTACACTTGGAGAGTCCTTGACACCGATCCAGCTCCCTCAGAACCAGCTCTCAGAATGAGCAGGATGTCTCCTGTTCTTATCGGTCAGAAAGGGCTCCCTGATTGGACCAGATTAACAGCCCCAACCAGGGAACTCATATTCTATATGGTCTATCTGGCTGAGCTTGTTACAATCACTACGTCCCTCCACTTCTGAGTCCAAGGACATAGGCTGGTACGTTTTTTTGTAGGTCCTCCCGGCTCAGATTCCTCCAATTCTGCCTCTGATATGAAAAGCATGTAATGCACAGTAGCTTGCTTCTAATGCCTGGAACACCTCAGAACAAATTAATTGTCTTCTTCAGGCTGCGAAGGCATTGAGGTAGCAACATCTGCTTTTACTGTCTCAGATTCTGCACTATCTTCAATGCTTGATGGAGAGGGAGAACACATGGATTCCAAAACATCCAAAAGGCTATTGGGCCACTGGGCACATTTTACTCTTGTGCTGTTTGCAAATTTGCAGCTTTCATGTAGTCCATGTGCTCTTTCAGGACTGTTGCACCTATCCAAACTTTATATGTCACTGGACTTGATGTCAAGTAACCATGCTGCTTATCCATGCAGGCCCATTCCCATGATTCCTACATCAAAATTTGTCCTCTGAAGTAAACCTTTTTTTTGCTTAGCAGAAACTTGTGTCCAGCATTGGCATTCCTGATGCTGTCCCATTCTCTCTCTCTCCCCCACCTCCTCCTCCTCCCCACATCCCCACCACCCCAGGTGCGGGAAAATCAGATTTAACCTGGTGCGGAGCCTCCTCCCAATTAACAACTCAGCTGGAGCTATCCTTGCACTTGCACGAGAGGGGGTCCTATAATCAAATAGGAACTAGGACAGTTTGGTATCTAGTGAAGCTTTAGGCTATTTCTTTAAGCCTACCTTTAAAGTTTGGACTGCTCTTTCCACCAGACCATTGATTGATGGATGCTATGGAGCTGTCCTTGTATGTCAAATACCATTTGACTTTAAGAAATACTCAAATTCCCTGCTGGTGATCAATGTCCCGTTATCTGTGACCAACACTTTTGAGAATCCATTTATTGTAAAGGGTACATGTAGTTTTTCTATCATCATCTCTGTAGTTGGCAGCAGAACTGTGTGCATGTCCAGCCACTTTAAGTGGGCATCCACAATGGCTAAAAAGCATTATCCCCATGAACAGATCCGCAAAAGTGATGTGCAACCAAGTCCATTGTTTACCCGGCCATTCCCACAAATGTGGGCGAGTTTCTGGTCGTAATTTTTGTCCTGTGGGGCATAGCCCCACCAGTATGGGTATTTCTGCCTCCAGTCCTGGCAACTATACACAATATCTCACCAACATCTTCATTATGCAAACCCCTGGATGACTCTGGTGGAGTTCAGCCAGTATCTGGTGGCAGCCTTTACTTGGGACAATCACTGTCACTCCCCATAATAATAAGTTGTCCTCTACAGTGATCTGGTCTATCTGGGTCCAAAAAGGTTTCAATTCAGGTTGTGATGACCCTTTGGTTTCCCCCATCTCTACCAGCTGTTTAAGTTTGGCCAGGACTGGATCTTTGTCAGCTGTGACTGGGAGAGTGTTCAGAAAATTAAAAATCATTTATAACATCTTCCAACGATGGTACTATCAGTGGTGTCTCTGCCAGCTGAAGGCAGCTCAATGCATCTGCATTTGCTACTTGCCTCCCAGCCAGCGTTCTAACTTGCAGTTAAAAGCACTTATTGCTAGAGCTCATAGCGGAATTTGGCTTGAAGCTAAGGGTGCACTGCATTGTCCTCCTTATGTAGACCTAGCGGGTATTTGTGGTCCATTATTATTAAAAATTTCTGTCCATAAAGGTACTGATGGAATTTTCTGACTCCAAATGTGACTGCCAAATTTTCCTTCTCTATTTGGGCATATTTATGTTCTATTTGAGCCAAAGTCCTGGACGCATTCACTATTAGTGTTCCGCTCCATTGCTCCACCTGTGAGCTAATGCTTATGGGGAGGCATCACATGTCAATACCAGATCTCACTTGGGGCTAGTGTGCCAACAACTTAGAGGATGATACCTGTTTATTTTTCTCTTCTCTGAAATCTATGGCTTGGCTGTGCAACTATCCCAAGGCTGATCGTTTTTTAAGAGTTGATGCCAAGGTGCCAGGATGCAGAATCATGGAATTACTTCCTGGTCAACTTGCAAAGTGATCTTGGTTCCTTTGCTAATCCCCAGACTTTCTCAAAGAAAAAGTCTGGTTATTTAATTCGGACATTATTCAGGCAGTCATTTTCTTATCCAAAAATGTTGAGCCAGCCTCGGTGAAGCTTTCTCAACTAACTTTTCCTCATCAAGCATGGGCCCCAGCCTTTTATTAAATAAGTGGTAACTGAACCAGCAGCTTCTCATATAAGACTGGAACCAAAGTTTAAACCTTAATGTGTAAAGGTTCCCTGGTATAGATTCTCAATCTAACTGAGGTCTTGTGCAAACTTAGGGGTTGAAGGCCAGAACAAATTTTGTTAAAGGCCGGTTCTGCAACCATTGAAATAATCGCAACAGTATCAACTGCAATTAGAACCTGGTGACCATTTAACCAAACATTCATTTTTATTGTTTCTAATTTGGATGTTGCCAAACAATTTAACTGTCCCAAACCAGATGTAGGTTTACTTTCCAGGGTATGCACACTTCTGGATACCAGCCTGGGATTCTCTTACTCAACTTAGATCTTAGTGGGACTCTTTTGCTGCTGCAAGTCTGGCAGCAACCACAATGGCTTACCAGCCTAGATCCTCATAGAATCATAGAATTCCTACAGTGTGGAAGCAGTCCATCAAGTCCACACTGACCCTCCAAAGAGCATCCAACCCTGATCCATCCCCCTAACTCTACATTTCCCATGGCTAATCCACCTAACCTGAACATCTTTGCACTGTGGGAGGAAACCCACGCAGACACAGGGGGAATGCACAAACTCCACAGAGGCAGTCGCCCAAGGGTGGAATCAAACCTAGGTTGCTGGTGCTCTAAGGCAGCAGCGCTAATCGCTGAGCCACTGAAAATTTGAACCAATTTGTCAAGGCTTTGCTTTGTTTTGGGGTTTTGTTGTGGGCTGACATAGAGTCCTCTGTTCAGGATATATTCTGAGTGAAGCAATGCAATTGCCATCCCACAATTAGTGTTCCCCAAGATCAGTCAGTATGGCGAGGGTGTCCACTTCCATCGGAATATCCTGCAACTCATATGCTCCACTTGCTACAATTTCTAATGACAAAGCCTATTGCAGTATCTGTTTGAAGTTCAATTAGGTTTCAGCCAGAAGACAATGTTGCATGGTGACATCATTAATCCCACATACCAAATGGTCTCTCAGGATCTCATTAAGGCTTAAACCAAAATCACACATTTCTGTCAGTCATCCTAACCGAGTCAAAAATCCTCATACAGACTCTCCAGTTCTTGAATTGCCAAGTCAAACAAATAGCATCTCAGAATTAGAGGAGGCTTGGGGCTGTAACACTCCTTAACTAGATTCATCAATTCTTGAGAGGTTTTAGTATTTAGTGCCACAGGATACATTAGGCTCCTAATAACTGAAAAAGCTGCAGGTTGATAAGGAGAATTGCTCATTAGTGTTCATCTGCCCAAATGCCATTTGTTCGGAAAATATAAAGCATTCTTTCCACATACTAGGCTCAGCTTTTGATGTCAGCTTTGAATGAGCCCAGCTTCCTGAATTCTGGCATGATGCCACAAATGCTGACCCCAATGCAAAGTCAACTGTTGTGAGCAAAGTTCTTCAAGAGCATGCTTTTCTCTCATTGCCACTGAAATAACACCACAAAGGTTGGTATCCCATCACCAACTCACCCTTTATTTACAGGGAGTCCTTGACATTGATCTAGCTCCCTCAGTGCTAGCTCTCAGCATGAATAGGATGTCTGACACTCCTGTTTTTATCTGTCTGCTAGGGGTCCCTGATTAGACCAGAGTAACAGCTCCAATGAAGGGACTCATATTCTATGAGGTCTACCTGCCTGACCTCTTTACAATGACTACAGCTGCTAAAAGCAATAATGGCATTAAGCCATATTCAGAAAGTGGGATTTGATATAAAATAATATATTGGTAATGTGGACAAAAGAATAAACTAAAATATGCAGCACTAAGCAAAATTGTCTCATTACACATAATAATTGGGATTGTATTGTAGGGCAGCCAATAGTCAGTGGGAAATCGAGAAGCAAATATGTAAGGAGATATCTGGTATCTGTAAGAATAGTAGGGTTGCAATGGTATGGGACTGGGGCTGTCATAGTGTTAAGGACCTGGATAGGGAGGGATTTGTTAAGTGTATACAAGAAAACTTTCTTATTCAATGTGTGGATGTACCATATGTAGAGAAGGAAATAAGGCCAAACAAGAGACTGAGGCATCAGTGTGGAAGAACTTTGGGACAACTGATCATAACACTATTAGTTTCAAAATAGTTCTGGAAGATGAAAGAACTGATCAAAAAGTTAAATTTCTAAATTAGAGTAAGGCCAATTTTGACGGCATTAGACAGGAACTTTCAAAAGTTGATTATGGGGGGGGGGGGGGTTTGCAGGTAAAGGGATAGTTGGGAACCCTATAAAAATGAGACAGCAAGAGTTCAGAGATAGTATGTTCCTGTTACTATGAAGGACAAGCATGGTAGGTGTAGAGAATGCAGGAGGACTAGAGAAATGGAGGATCTGATGAAGAAAACAAAGCAGGCATGTATCAGATATACTCAGTTGAGATTGAGTGATTCCCTAGAGGTGTATAAGGGCAGTCGGAATATATTTAAAAGGGTAATCAGGAGGGAAAAAAGGGGGAAATGAGATAGCTTTGGCCAATGGAGTTAAGGAGAATCCAAAGAGATTCTATAAATACATTAAGGGCAAAAGAGTGACATGGGAGAGAACAGACCCCCTGAAAGAGCAATAAGGCTGTCAGTGTGTGAAAACACAGGAGATTAGTAAGATACCAAGCAAATATTCTGAATAAGTATTTACTGTGGAAAAGGATTTGGTAGCTAGGGAACTTGGGGAAATAAGTAGTGATGTCTTGAAAAGAGTTCACATTACTGAAGAGGAGGTGCTGGAGGTCTTAAAATGCATGAAGGTAGATAAATCCCCAAGACCTGATCAGGTGTTTTCCAGAACTTTGTGGAAGCTAGGGAAGTGATTGCTGGCCCCCCTGCTGTGATATTTTTATCATCAAAAACTATGGGTGAGGTGCTAATGTGGTGCTATTATTGAAGGAAGACAGTAAGGAAAAGCCAGGAAATTATAGACTGGTGAGCCTTGCATCAGTGGTGGGTAAGTTGTTGGAGAGGATTATGAGGAATAGAATTTGCTTGCATTTGGAAAGGCAAGGGCTGATTAGAGATAGCCAACATGGCTTTGTGTGAGGAAAATCAAGTCTCACTAACTTGATTGATTTGTAAATTAATCAATTGATTTTATGTAAATGATTGTATGTAAATATAGGAGGTATGGTTAGTAAGTTTGCAGATGACACCAAAATAGGCGATGTAGTGAATGGTGAAGAAGATTATCGCAGAGTACAATGGAACCTTGATCAGATGGGCAAATAGACTGATGAGTGGCAGTTGGAGTTTAATTTAGATAAATGTGAGGCGTTACATTTTGGTAAGGCAAACCAGGGCAGGACTTATTCAGTTAATGGTAATGCTCTTGGGGAGTGTTGCCGACCAAAGAGACATTGGGGTGCAGGTACATAATTCCTTGAAGTGGAGTCGGAGGTAGACAGGATGTGAAGAAGATGTTTGGCACTCTTGCCTTTATTGGTCACTGCATTGAGTATAGGATTTGGAATGTCATATTGCAGCTGAACAGGACATTGTAGGGGCCTCTTATAGACTACTGTGCACAATTTCAGTCACCCTTTTATAGAAAGGGTGTTGTTAAACTTGAGAGAGTGCAGAAAAGATTTACAAGGATGTCAACGGAACTGGAGGGTTTGAATTGTAGAGGGAGGCTGAATAAGTTGGGTTTTTTTTCCCCTGGACTGTCATAGGCTGAGGAGTGACCTTATAGAGGAAATATCTTCATGCAGAGGGTGGTTTTGTATGGATCAAGATGCAAGAGAAAGTGGTGGAGGCAGGTACAATTACAGCATTTAAAAGGCATCTCGATGGCTATATGAATAGGAAAGTTTTAGAGGAGTATAGGCCAAATGCTGGCAAATGGAACTTGCTTAGATTTGGATGTCTGGTTAGCATGCTGGAGTTCATCTGAAGGGTCTGTTACTGTGTTGTATGACTCTATGGCTCTGATAGAATCTCTGAGAATCTTCTCAAATTTTGATTTTAGTGCTATGCAATCTGGTGAGCAAATACCTAATATATTAATAGTTCTCATGTGGATGTGACCATGTGATACTTTCCTTGTTCGGCTATTGGATGGCCTAGTGTCTGAAAGTAGATGTGCCCAAATATAACTATGGTCGATCCATGTTCATGTGTAATCAATCCCTCAACTTCAACTTTGACTTGTAGCTCAACATTAAACATGCTTCAATTTTTTTCAGCACTATAAGATTCCAAGGCAAAGTTTTACATTTACCTAGTAATCACATAGAACTTTCAATCTCTGCTCTGAAAATGTATTTTCTCTAAACTCATGTCACACTTGAGGGATCACAAATTTTCTACTCAGATCATGTGATCTGAGTTAATGTGGTGGTGTCCAATCTTCATTTATCTTATTAAAAAGTGTTTTATAAGGTTTTTGTGTTAATGTCCCTAATGTTTATTAGAGCTTTTCCTTCCCTTAAAAGTAAACAAGCAAACCTGTTCTGTAATCCATCTAGTTTAGTTCCTTTTTTGTCCATTCATTTCTTCTAACCACTGTGAAATGTTCCCTTGCACCATTTGATTATTTCCATTGTCCACAACAACACAATTCCCTTATACAGAATGGCTGTGAATCTGACATAAGCATCATCTGGTGGCTTAAATAATGAATTTTAGCCTCTTCCATGCCTCAGAACATCTTATGTATAAGTCTGTGCCATGTTGCTCTGATTTTTTTTCCCGAGAAATTACTGCTGTAAATTCACATGTCTTTAATATAACCACCATTCCCATGTTCTGTTTGGATTTACACTTTCCATTTCCTTTCGTCAGATACTATTCACTGATGGCTCTCTGTTATTTTTGTACTTTGTTGTTGCACAATCACTGCGAGTGTCATATCTAAACCAGAGGGTGGCAGCCAGTTTACTGGTGTACTGTTAATCTGAAGGAGCTTTGAAGAGACCCATCAATGACTTACTGTCTGATTTTCATTTCTTGCATGTGGATACGTACGCTGCCACTATCTATGCTCCCTGATGTAATGACTGAAAACAGAGGCTTTTTGACATGTAAAATTCCTTCCTTGAATTGTCTAATTTGTTAAATATGCGTATACTGAAACTGCTTTACCTTTTCAGCTTTTGTTAGAATCTTATTGATATCTTACCTAGACATAACACATGGGATAGTTGCAAACCACAAGCGTTCTAAGCACAAATATTATTATTTATTTACTGCTAAAGTAAAACAGAAACATAGAAGGTATGTACTTGTTTCTAAGGGATGCTGGAATAAGTAGGTCCTTTCAAAAACATGTTAAAGTTTAGAGTCTTCGCATCATATGTTTTATGTTAGTCCATAGATTTGTGAGGATTCGTGTCTGTTTTGAATATGTATCCTTTATTGATGATCTTTCTATAAGCTGTTGAATTTTATGTATGAAACAGAACATTGTATGTACATGACAGTTTATTAGTAAACAGAAGGATACATGTGAAGTATATAGCACACCAGCTGGTATGGCAACTAAGCAATTTCCTTGTTACTTAATGGTTTGCAAACCACTTTCCTCTCAGTGTTGTGTATATTGCACAAAGCAGATAAAGCACCAAGAAATTAGCAAAGTTCTCTAAGTGTACCACTTCAAGTGCTGAGTTAGCCACGAAGCAGTGTCATGGAGATCATGGAAAATCTCTTGGCTTTCTGGCTGGAAGATTAAACCAGCACAATGTCTTCATCTAATGGCACTGCAAGAAAAAGCCAGAAGGCTGCATGTGACCTTGCAGAATGAACAGAGTGAGAGTTCACGGTCTGAAAGTTTCAATGCCAGTTCTGGATGATTTCGCGATTTCATGATTGTTCTTTTTTCCACACTATTAAAATGTCTGGCAAAGCAGATCGTGATAATACAAAAGCGACTGAGGAACTCCCTTCCTCTCTGAAAAGAATAATTGAAGAATCACAGAACTGTTACAATGTAGAAGAAAGCCATTTGGCCCAATGTGTCTGCATCAACTCTCAGAGCTTTTTAACCTGGTTCCTATCTCCAGTCCTTTCTCCATAACCTAGCCCAATGGATATATTTAAATTATCATTCAATGCCGTCTTGAATGCCTCAATTGAACCTGTCCCCACTGCACTTCCTAACAGTTCTTTCAATACCCTAAATAATGACCATGTAAAATGTGTTTAACACCTCACATTTGCTTCTTTTGCAGAATTTAAAATTTAAAATTTTCGTCCTCATTCTTGATTCATTTATTTGTGGGAACAGTTTATCTCAGTCTATTCCATTCACACCTCTTGTAGTTGGAAGTATCTATCAAATCTCCCTTAAGCCTTCTCCACTCCCAGAAAATAATCCCAACTTCTCCAATTTATCCTCATAACTGAAATCTCCCACCCCGGGAGCCATTCTTGTAAAACTTTTTCTATTCTGTCCAATGAAATCACAGCCTTCCATAATATGGTGCCCAGAATTGCACACAATACTTCAGCTGAAGTCTAACCAAAGTCTTAAATAAATTCATCATAAACACCCTGCTCTTGTACTCAATGCCTCTACTTTTTTAATTAAGAGTATTCTAGATAGTGTCAACAGCTCTGTCTTTCTCACTTCTGGCTTTTAATGACTTGTGTACATATACAAAAGGTCTCTCTCCTTCTGCAGGAACTTTAGAATTGTGCCCTTTATTTTAATCAAGCTTTCCTTGTTCCTTGTACCAAAGTACCTCACATTTCTCCACATTGAATTTCATCTGCCATAAAACTACCCATCCCACCAAAAGTCTGTATCCTTTTGAAGTTCTATGCTATTCTCACAATCTACAATACTTTCAAGGCTTGTGTTGTCCATAAATTTTGAAATTTTCCCTGCATACCAAGGTCTAGATCATTTCAGAACTAATTCCTGGGGAACTACACAACGAACTTTCCTCGAGCATGAAACATAACCTGTTTCCTATCCTTCAACTGATTTAGTATCTACGTTGCTACTGTCTATTCCATGAGCTATAACTTCCCTAAAATAATTTAGAATTTAGAGTTTAGAGTTCCTAGAAAGTGGCTGCTTTTCAAAACAAGGTTTTACTGTTGATGAGGTGGGGTTCTTTTGAAAATAAATGCGCAAGTATATTTACATTTCCTCAGAAGAAAGACAACACCGGGATGTAAGGTTACTGAAAGTCATCAGACCGACCTTGTTATTATTTATTCACTGGTTGTGGGTGTTTCTGGCCTGGCCAGTATTTATTGTTCATTCCTAATTGCCTAAAGATGATGGTGATGAGATTTTTTTTCTTGAACTGCTGCAGTCTCTGGGTTGTAAGTACACGCACAGTGCTGTTAGGAAGGGAGTTCTGGTATTTAGACTCAGTGGCATTGAAGGAAATGTGATATTGTTTCAAGTCAGGAGGTTGCATCACTTGTAGGGGACCCTGCACGTGGTAATGTTTGCACATACCTGCTGCCATTGACCTTCTAGGTGGTCTAGAGTTCACGGGTTTAGGAGGCATAATTGAAAAAGTCTTATTGACCTGTTCAAGTACATCTTGCAAGTAGTACAACTGCTGCCACTCTGTGAAGTGAAGGGGATGATTGTTGAAGGATGGGATGGCAATCAATTGGGTTGCTTTGTCTTGGGTGGTCTTGAGTTTCTCACATGTCTTTGGAGCTGAATCCATCCAGAAAAGTGAAGTATATTCGATCACACTTCTGAACTGTGCTAGGTTGATGCTGACAGACATTGAAGAGACAGGCAGAGAGTTACTTACCTCAGAATTTGTAGCCTCTGGTCTGCTTGTGCAGCTAAAGTATAAGGATGGTTCCGTTCAGATTCTGGTCAACAGTAATCTCCAGGATGTTGATAGTGGGGATTTAGCAATGACAATGGGATTGAATATCAAAGAGCAATGGTTAAATTTTTAAATTGTCGGAGATGCACGTGTTACTTGTCACTATCAGCCCAAATCTGGATGTTGTCCAGATGTTGCTATGTTTGGATACAAATTGCTTCAGTATCTGAGGAGCCGTGTACAGTACTGAACACTGTACAATCATCAGCAAACAACCTCCCTTCGGGCCTTATGATGGAAGGAAAGGCATTTGTGAAACAGTCGAAGATGCTTGGACCTAGTACCCTGAGGAGCCCCTGCAGAGATGTCCTCAGACTGAGATAATTGGCCTCCAGCAACTATAAATATCTTCCTTTGGACTGATATGTCTTCAAACAGTGGAGAATTTTCTTTCAGTTCCCACTGCCTGATGACTAACTCAGTCAGATGTTGCCTTGATGTCAAGAGCAATCACTCTCGTCTCACTTCTGGAATTCAGCTCTTTTATCCATCTTTAGGCCAAGATCCTAATGAGATAAAGAGATGAGTCACTCTTTGCAAATGTCACTTGCTCAAACTGGCAACAATCCTAGCCATCATTTTGCTGATGATTGAGTATAGACCGGTAAGGAGGCAGTTGGCCTGGTTTAATTTGTCTTTCTTTCTGTCCAACAGACATACCTGGGTCAATTTTCTCATTGTTGGGTGGAATCCAGTATTGTAGCTGGACCAGAACAGTTGGGCTTTCTGGAGCACAAGTTGCAGTGCTATTGCCAGAGGTTGTCAGAGTCTATAGCCTTTGCAGTATCTAATGCCCTCAGCTATTTCTTGATGTCATGTGAGGTGAATTGAATTAGCTGAAGATTGTGATGCTGGCAACCTCAGTAGGAGGTCAAGATTAATTATCCAACTGGCACTTACAGTTGACTGTGAATGCAAAGGTTTCCACCTTGTCCTATGCACTAGTGTGCTGGACTCCCTTATTGTTAAGGAGTAAGATATTAATGGGGCCTCTTCCTCCCATTAGTTGTTGAATTAACCACATGATTCATGTCTAAATGTGACAGTACTGCATAGATTAGTATGCAAGTACTCTTATGTTGTAGCTTCAGCTTAGTGCTGCTTCTGGCATGCTCTGATGCACTCTGTAGTGAATCAGGGTGGATTGCTTGGTTTGAGGTTTTTGAACGAGTGTAGAATGGACAAAGTAGTGAGGTACTGATTGGAATAAATATTGAAATGAGTTTTTTTCTGCTGTTGATGGCCCAGTTGGATACCCAAGATGCTAGATCTGTTCAAAGTCTGTCCTAATTATCATGTGGTTGTGCCACACAGTACAATGAAATGTATTCTCATTGTGAAGCACTTTATCATCATAAGGACTGTGTAGTGTCACCCTTACAAATGATGTTGTGGACATGTGGATCTGCAACAAATAGATTGAAGAAGTTGACATCAAGTAAGTTTTTCTTTGTTGGTTCCCTCATCACCTGTTGCAGACCCAGTCTAACAGCTGTACCTTTTAGGAATCAATAGATTGCTCAGTAGCGGTGCTACAAAGACAATCTTGCAATGGCCATTGAAGTCCTCCCCCCCATAGCATGTTCTGTGTCCTTGCCACCCTTAGTACATCGTCCAAGTGGTCTTCAGCATGGAAGTAAGCTGCTTCGACAGTGAAGGGGATGTGTGGTCGGTGATACTCAGCCGGAGTTTACTTCCCCATATTTGGCCTGATGCCATGAGAATTCATGGTGACTCGCGTCAATGTTGAGTACATCCTGGACAACTCCCCTCTGACTATACACCACTGTGCTGCCAAGTCTGGTGGGTCTGTCCAGTTGATTAGACAGGATGTACACAGGGATGTCGTTGCTGATAGCTGGGATATAGATTGTATTGTATAAGAAAGCCAGGATTTTAGGGAAAATTGTGTCTGTACGCCACCCACACCTGGGGGGCATTTTGTGCTTGAGAAAATGTTGCCTTCAAAATATTGCTCCTGTTGCTTAATTGCCTGGGTCATCCCATCAGACTTGGTTCTGAAAATATCAACATGACTTAATTGATGGAGTCCATGGATCAGGGAGCACCAGCAACCGTTAAGGCCCACTATGTCCACTGTACTTTTTCCCAAATCATTAAGACAGCAGATGGTGTGAATGCACCATTAGAGGGGATGTTAACATGGCTACAACATCTTAAGTAATATTGATGCATGGGCTGAGGTCATGTAATCTTGTCTGAATAGTGTGTGGAATTGATGGTGCCAAGATAAACCTCATGCAATTGTCTCTGTGGTTTTGTATGAAATCATGGCCTCAAGGAGGCAGTTTGACATTGATGGAGTGGATGAGGCTGATTTGGTAGAATTCCTTCCATCCAATGGAGAAGAATTGTTCAAGGAGAACTTGAAGCAGCTAGAGAGTCACTGCACTGAAGTGAAACATTGTACCAACATTACCCACTCATGTTTCATCAAATAAAAATGTTATTCAGAATTTTTCACCTTATGGAAAAATGAAAATCATTGTAGAATGACCAGAACAGAATGCCATTAAGGGATCAATTATACCACGAAGTATTACCAGGAGATCTACTGGGAGAATCTAAAGAAAACTGTCCAACTTCGTCTTTGGATAAATTTTTCAGTCCTGCTGATGATCTGGGCACTTTGCCTCATTAATTCCATCTGGAACTAACTATTGCTTGCTGCCTTCAGTTCAAAACCAGCAAGGAGATGGTGCACCAGTGAGTCCTCCTCCCACACTAAACGCTCAGGAATGACGCTCTAAATCACTCAGGATTGTGTCTGCTGAAATGCTTGATGGATGTTCTGAAGTTTTTCTGAAGAGGTTAAACTTCCCCAAAACATAATGCCAACAAAAATGGGAGATATTTTCTTTCGTGGCTCTGTATTCTATTACTTCACCGAACATGGCATTGGTGTCTTATTAATACCATCACACCTCAACTTGCAGCTGAAATGAAGCTCCTATCTATTTCTCGTCTCAAGAATCCCAACAAAATGCACTGTGAATAAATGGAAAGTACTGTGCAACATTTTGAGGCCATTAATATCTCATTTCTTCCACTTGGTGGTTATATAAATTGTTCCTAAATTTTTGAAACTGTTCAGTAATTCTACTTTGAATACGCAGCAAAATTCTTTTCTTCTGTTTATTGCCTTTAATATTCAATTTTTCATTTTAAAATAATCCTTTGAAGAATATGACTGAATAGTTATCACGTGATGTGACTGATGTATTTCAATGAGAGGAAATGAAATAAAAATGTAACAATGTCTGTGGAACACATGCAAAGAGATTTAAGCTGTCATCTGAGGCTGGGAGGCGTATAGCAATCTGTATCTTACAGCCCAGAGTGATATTTCCAGGTATGCGTTACTGGGTCATGACAGTTAGATCAGTCATCATGTATGCACATAAATCTAATTGTACATTTATAAATTTATAGTGGTTGAAATTTGCAACTTGTCTAGTACAGTTCTGCCATACTGGAGCTGTGGTATGTTGACAACATGTAAATGAAACCTAAACCTATAAATTTAGGAAGAAAAACAAAGTTGCTGAAAAAGCTCAGCAGGTCTGGCAGCATCTGTGAAGGAAAAAACAGAGTTAACGTTTCAGGTCCGGTGACCCTTCCTCAGAACTCAGAACTATAAATTTAGGGTTCTGGGCTCTCATGGAGTATCGAGGTAACTTCTCCTTTCAGCCTAAATAAAGTTAATGTCATAGCAGAAAAGGTCTATAGTTCCCTGGTTCCTCCTTACAACTTTTCACCTGTGCTGTATTTTCTACCACTCATTACAAGATAGGCCCAAGACAGGTCAAAGACAAAGGAAGATTGCTGACAGTGATCTTACTCATAACCACCCTTAACAATACCAGATACTAGAAGGTGGGAAAATAAAGAAGTGACTATTTGAGGAAATGTCTCACTTCATATGCCAGAAAGCTTACCCCTCACGGGTAAAATACCAGCAAATGTGGGAACAGTCCCATTGAGGACCTCAGTTGTCATTGGGCAGAAGGACTGTTTGTCACTTTTCCTGCTACTAATAAAATACCAGAGGTGGCAGGATGGCAATGGTGCCCCATTCAATTTTTCACACATCCCTTATACCCCAACAAACCCTGTCCTCAGCCCATGACCCAATGCTAGTAAAATACTGTTGCATATTTTCAAAATGTGAGGTACTTACATTTTTGAGGTACTTAGATCAACATTCTTTATCTCTATGATGAGGATGGAGATTTTTTTAAATAGCTTTACCAAGGGTCGCCAGTGACTGAACGGGCGTATTCATACATGTAACTTTGGAAGTTCTAGACACGACTGCTAGTATTTTTTGAGTTAGCTGATTTCAGGCAGAACATCAGTAGAAACACCACAATTAGTGTCAGTATTATGTATTAGTAAAGGGAAAGAATATATGGATTTCACTCAGCCTGTGTTCGATTGGAAAAATACATGTCTCTGCTGTAAAATGTTACAGGATAGAAGGCTATTCGGCACATACTTTCTGTACTAACTTCTCCCCGTAACAGCCCAAAGTAAAGACTGTTCCTGGCCTTCTAAACCCATATCTCCTCTGCTTTAAATGGTTAAACCCTTTCAATTTAAATCTACATTAAGTTATTTGCTTAAGTGTTTTCTGTGCAAGACATTCCAAGCTGAATAATCTCTTGATAATTAATCCCCAAATTGGGTTGATACTTTTTGCTTATTTGCCCTGCTGTTATCCTGCATAATTAAAAAAAAGCCAATAGTATTTCAAAGAGAATGGAGTATTAAAGTAGCAAAGTTTTGTTAAATCTTTACAAGGTATTCGTTGGACCACAGTTGAAATACTGTGAACAGTTTTAGCTCTTCAATTAAGGAATTATATACTGGCATTGTGAATAGCCCAGAGAAGGTTCACTAGGCTGGTATTGACATGGAGGTACTGTCTTATGAGGAGAGGAACGTTTAAACTGGAATGACAGGTAGAATTCTTTAAGTCCCCGAACAAAATAGGCAGTGATAGCTCAGTTTGGAAAATATGGTAAGAACCAAAAAATGAGATTCTCAACATCAAGGTAAAAATCTAATTTTGTGCCTGAGGTTTGAATGGCAAGACTTGGTAGTAAATGGTAATAGGCCCGTTCTCAGCCATTAAATCGCATTATTATGAATTTTTGCCTCATATATATTCAGGTGGCATTCTTCATCGTAGCGAAGAGGAACTGCATGGTGACAATTTCCAACATGCAGGAGA
Organism: Stegostoma tigrinum; assembly: GCF_030684315.1. NCBI lineage: Eukaryota > Metazoa > Chordata > Chondrichthyes > Orectolobiformes > Stegostomatidae > Stegostoma > Stegostoma tigrinum. The sequence goes on along the minus strand of NC_081355.1, from coordinate 72,500,336 downwards.
CCTGGTGGCTCCAGTTCACAAATGTTTCTCTGGGCATCCATATTGGTTAGCAGTCCCAACACCTCAGGCACGTTCCAAAGGAAACAACTGTCACCAACTACTGTCCATGAATGTTGGCATCACCATATCATCGTGGCATACCACCAGCTCACTCAGAATATAGTTCTCCACTTCAATGCCGCATTTTGGAACACACTGATACTTTTCATTGTAATGCTGTTGCAAGAAGTCTTTGCACACAGGGAAAGGCACCCATTTCCATCTCAAGTGTCAGAGCAGAGTAGACTTCGGGGCTCTTCACTTATTCTCTTAGATTCCGCTTACTTGTGCCAAATTGGATACACACAATATCTTTGTTATGTCATACCTTGCCTTTTTGCATTTTGCCACCTCATTCAGAACTTGCAGGCTCACAGTACTAGCATTTTTTTAAGTACAGGCACAAAGCCCAGGCAGCTTATTGTGGTTGTCAGCAATGATTATTGAAGAAGTTGGACATGCTGTGTGGGAAGTGCCGTGCTACATCTATGCTGCACGTACACCAGCAGCCTAACATCACAGAGGCATATGCTTCAAACAAATGGATGTGTCTCAAAATCTGAAAAAAGTAGTCTTCAGTCAAGTCAACAGGATAGCCATCAGCCAGCGAGAATCAAAATGGATTCTGGCCACTCATCAGTCAGTGCCTTTTCAAGTCACGCAGGAGGGTGAACCACAGTGTCCCCTGAGTATTTGTGGTCTCAAGTGATCTTGACCATGCCGTTGGTCATGATAGATGATCACAGTCATCTCTGTGAAGCAGATGTCAACAGAGATGACACAAAAATGTCAGCTGCAGGACACAATTCACAAATCCATTCAAGATCTCACAGACTGTACAAGGACATGGAGCTGATATTTGGCTGATGTTGTGGGTGGTGTGGCGAAATGAGGTTTCACAATTCTTACTGCACTTACACTTCATACCATATTTTCACTGCATAGTTTGCATTGCATGCATCAGAACAAAGTTCACTATTGCAAAGGTTCACTATTGCACAGGCAATGCATAGCCCTCTTTATCAGAGTCCTCCATGTTCCATTGTATCATGCAGTGTGCAAAACCATCATTTGTGTGTAATGCTCACACGACTTAAGAAGCCTTTCTGGTTCTATTGCTCTCCACACAGGTTACATAGAACCATGAACAATGTATGCATCCACAAGTAGTGGTTATCATCATTGTGACCACAGTGATTTGAAGATACAGAGTAACTGAATGGGAACAAAAGTGCCAGAACACCAGAATAGACATTGTTCTCTGTGGCTAGGATCGAGAGTCCTAAAGACTATGTTGCCTGCCTGGTGCCTGGGTTCAAGTTCTCTCATCTGGGCTGCAAATGGACTTGGAGAGGGAAGGGAAATATCCAGTTGTTGTGACCCACAGAGGTTCCAACAATGCAGGCAGAAAGAGGAAAGAGGTGCCAGTTGATGAATGGGTAGCCATCATCTCCTGATGATCATCAAAGCAATAGCCCTGTCTCTGTGATACCCACAACATCGTACCCAGAATTGTCAATCTGTGTTACAAATTTGTTTACCTTGTTTCATACAATGCGTGCATTTAAGGACAATAACTTCAATCCTGTATTTGACTGTCCCACTTCTCATAGTTGTCCCCTCATCTGCGATTCCTGAAGTTAGATTCCCAAATCTTTGCTTACTCTCTGTACTATTATTTGTTCTAGAAATTTGAATAACTTCAGCTGATCCCTCTCCCACATCTCTTTAACATTTTTCTATAATTTTCCATGCAATTGGACTCCCCAGCACTCCACCCCCCCCACCACCGCCTCCCCGCCCCCCCCCCCCCCAACCCGCCAACCAATTCCCATTATTTAGTTTAAAGACCTATCCACATTACTGGTTATGCAATTTGCCGGGACTCTGTTCGAGTCCATCTTATCGAAGCAGCTCCCTCCTTACCCAGTACTGCTGCCAATGTCCCATCAATTTGAATCCATTTCTCCCACACCAATCTTTGAGCCACACGTAAACCTCTTTAATCTCATTGATCTATGCTAATTAGCTCGTGACTCAGAAAACGATCCAGAAATAATGACATTTTTGGTTCTGCTTTTTAGATTAGCCCCTAGCTGTTCATATTCCCTCAAAAGAACCTCTTTCCTCTTTCCTGCTTGCATCGTTAGAGCCTCTGTGGATCACAACAACTGGATATTTCTCTTCCCTCTCCAAGTCCATTTGCAGCCCAGATGAGAGAATTTGAACCCAGGCACCAGGCAGGCAACATAGCCTTCAGGGCTCTCGATCTGAGCCACAGAGAACAGTGTCTATTCCCCTGACTATACTTTCCCTGTTTACAACTAAATTCCTCTTTTCTGACACCCCCACCCCCACCCCCACGTCTTGAATCGTTCCCTGTAGCAGAGTGCTATGGTCAGTTTGCTCATCCTCCATACAGCTCTCATCCATATAGAGACCAAGAAATTCAAATCTGTCAGACAAGCTGAAGGCTAAGGCTCCTTCAGCGTTATCTCCTGGATCCCTGTAGCTTCCTCGTTCATTGTCTCATCATCCTGCCCTGACCACTGACCAAATTTAAGGTACTTAATTCAAAAGGTGTGACTGCCTTCCCTGAAACAGTGTCCCAGCAACTCTTCCCTTCCCTGGTTGTGGTAGTATTTGAAGGTCACACTCCAGCTCATCAACTCTGAGCCAGAGTTTCTCAAGCAATCAATTGTTGCTACAGATGCAGTCACTATGAACCACATTGGGGTCTACCAAATTCCATTTTATGTTGTTACAACACATCGCCTGGCCCTGCTACTCTACTTCATTTACTTAGTTTTTAATTTGATTTATAAAAAATTCCTACTCATCCTTTAGTTTGTAACTGCAAATATTTTCCCTAGTTACCTTCAATCTGAAATTACCTATAATAGATAGTCAAATTAGTAGCTATTACTAAACACTGAACTTATGGTTTTCCTGTGATATCACTCCACCTTGTGCTGGACCCTGATCCTGTCCTTCAAGTTATCCTGTTAAAAAAAAAATCCTCACAAACTATGAATCAAAAAAAGCAAGCAAAAAGCACCTCTTCCCCTCTGCACCAAATTCCCACACTGCCTCCAAATCTCCCAAGCTATAAATACTTACTCAGGCTCTGTCTCACCCCTGATGTGACCACTCCTTCCTAACCATGCACAGCTTACTTACATTGTGGCACTGCAGGAGGCCCATGATGGACTTGTCATCTCCCCCTCCCATTCTTTAGAGGAACCATTTCCGCTCCCCCTCCCATTCTTTAGATGACATGTCCTCTCCCCGTCTCATTCTTTAGAGGAACCATTTCCGCTCCCCCTCCCATTCTTTAGATGACATGTCCATTCTGGGCCTCCTGCAGTGCCACAATGATGCCACCCGAAGGTTGCAGGAACAGCAACTCATATTCCGCTTGGGAATCCTGCAGCCCAATGGTATCAATGTGGACTTCACCAGCTTCAAAATCTCCCCTCCCCCCACTGCACCACACAACCAGCCCAGCTCTTCCCCTCCACCCACTGCATCCCAAAACCAGTCTAACCTGTCTCTGCCTCCCTAACCTGTTCTTCCTCTCACCCATCCCTTCCTCTCGCCCCAAGCCGCACCTCCATCTCCTACCTACTAACCTTATCCCACCTCCTTGACCTGTCCGTCTTCCCTGGACTGACCTATCCCTTCCCTACCTCCCCACCTATACTCTTCTCTCCACCTATCTTCTTTACTCTCCATCTTCGGTCCGCCTCTCTCTCTCCCTATTTATTCCAGAACCCTCACCCCATCCCCCTCACTGATGAAGGGTCTAGGCCCGAAACGTCAGCTTTTGCGCTCCTGAGATGCTGCTGGGCCTGCTGTGTTCATTCAGCCTCACATTTCATTATATTGGGTCCTAGGTGTGCTGGATCCTGATCTCAACTTGGTACTTCTGTTCAGTGTTAAAGAAGGGCAGAGCCTCAGCCATCATTTTCAAGGTGCTTTAAGCAAAGGTTGAAGGATGGGCATTTTCAGAACTGTCACTTTTGGAATCTGAAAGGGACACGGTTCATCAAAAGTGAGCACATTCAGTGAGATGAGAAACATCAGCGCCTCGTAAAGAGTGCCCCATTAGGGAGGAAACATAAGTTTCTGAACATGTGACGGAGAGGAAGAATCTTTGAAACGTTAAAGATGATCCACCCTCCCAAGAATCTGAAGGAAGGAAATGCAGGAGTTTGTCAGTATTAGTAAATCTAGGCACACAGCTGAACATGGCTCTTTGGGGTGTTTCTGCTGATCTCCTGCTTATAAGTTACTGAGGGAGACTGAGCAATAGCGATGCCAATGCAAAGCTATTGTTTAGAATACATGGAAGAAAGGGGAAAGTGGACGCCATTTAAGTGGTTGATATCTTCCACATGTGATAGTAAAGGATTGAATGTCAATTGTTACGTGACTAGTAAGACAGAACTCCAGAAATTTCCAATGGACATTTAATGGGGATTGCATAACTTTGGTTGAAAAATTAGTGGAAACCTGGGAGAAATGGTGTAAAGGCAAACTGAAAAATTATCAACCATTTATTCTTCATAGAATCCCTGCAGTGTGGAAACAGGCCCTTCAGCCCTATAAGTCCACACTGACCTGCACAGCATCCTATCCAGACCCATCCCCCTATAACCCAACTAATCTACACATCCTTGAACATTACGGGCAATTTAGCATGGCCAGTTCACCTAGTCTGCACATCTTTGGACTGTGGCAGGAAACTTGAGCACTGGAAGAAACCCATGCAGACACAGGGAGAATGTGCAAACTCCACTCAGACAGTCACCCGAGGGTGGAATCAAACCCAGGCCCCTAACACTGTGAGGCAGCAGTGCTAACAACTGAGCCACCGTACCGCCCCAATCAAAAGTTAATGATCTAACCTGAGCCTACAGCATTGAGTTTTTCTTTACACACACATACAGAGGGGAGACCTAAATGACTCCACATACAGAGGGAACCCTAAATTCTTGACAGGGAAATTTACCCCAATATAGATAATATGATAACATTGCCTATAAATTACCAATTAGCTAAATATAACACAGAAACATTCCAAATGGTGATTATTAACTTCTTCAACATGTAAACTGTTCAAGTAGCAGACAAAACAACAGACTTTGTTTCGTCAAGATTAACCTCCACACACAGATACATTTTATTTTGAGGAAGGTTTATGCGCAAAGGTCACTGGCCCTGAAACATTAACTCTGATTTCTCTTCACAGATACTGCCAGACCTACTGAGCTTTTTCAGCAATATCTGCTTTTGTCCCTGATTTCCAGCATCGACAGTTCTTTCGGTTTACATTTTATGTTCGTCGGGTGAAAGAAAGAGAGGTAGTTTTTGCTGTGATTGGCACCAAAATAAACATTGATCTGAGTTCCAGTTAACGTTACTTTACTTCAATGTTGTATAGACTTTCAACCGTCTGCAAGAAATTTGCTGAAGTTATTAATAGTATTTAAATCAATGGATTTCCTGTGATATAACTCAAGGGTAATCTGAGCTGGAGCCCAGTTGCAAAATTTGATTGCTAACCTGGTCTGTACTTTGAAAACTACTATACAAGCATGGATAACTGGGACTAAAATTAATTAGACGTTGTTAAGATGTAAATTTCAGATTCCCAGTGATTCCAGTAACCTGCAGAGGTACGGACCAAATTCTGGCAAGTGGGATTCGGCTGTGACACAGAGATAAGGCTTCTTTTTCTGCCATGCACGTTCTCCTCTGTTCCCTGATTGATTGCTTTCTTTAATTACTTTTAAAAATATCATGTTGGACCTATCACAAAGTGTGACATCTGATATGAACATATAGAGGTTACAAACAACTGAAAATCGAAAGAACTGCGGATGGTATAAATCAGGAGCAAAAATGGAAGTCGCTGGAAAAACTCAGCAGGCCTGGCAGCATCTGTGAAGAGAAATCAGAGTTGACGTTTCGGGCCCAGTGACCCTTCCTCAGAACCGGAAGTTCTGACCTAAGTGTGGGAAGGGTCACTGGACCAGAAATGTTAAGTCTGATTTTTTTCTTCTCAGATGCTGCCAGACCTGTTGAGTTTTCCCAGCAACTTCTGTTTTTGTTACAAACAGTTGGCTTTTGTGTTTCAATGAACTCCAGAGCTGGAGTTCTTGGAATTTTCACCCTCCATCTCTATGTTAGTCTCTCCTCCTTTTGACCATTCCATTAAAGATGCTACATAAATGCAAGCTGTTGCTTATTTGGCAAATGACCCCGTTGAGGTACTTGGCCAAGGCTAATGAAAAATAAAGAAAATGATGTAGGTTTTATAAATCCATGTTCTCAATATAGAGTTTCACATTCTGGGAACATTTGTTGGAAATTCAGGCATGGAGGTCCCAGCAAGAAATCTTTAGAGATTAAGTCTTGCCTAAATTTCCAGTAAACATTCCCGCTGCTAGATCTGTGTGTCAGGAAATAGGTTCCAGAAAGTTATTCCTATATCTCTGTGTAGTTGTGGCGACTGGTGATTTTCCTGGCAACTTTAAAAAGTGATGGGTATGCATTGTGCATTTTAACTGAAGTATCTATAGCACGAATAACCAATTTGTGTACCAAATGGAAGTTTAAATACAAAATAAGGAATGCAACAAAATTTATTCACCCATGCTGGAAAACATATATATGGACAAATTCAACTGCACAGTGATAACTGATTACAGTTAAGTCCTCATTGCCTAGAAAGAAACCTAAAAGTCAGTCTTCATTAAGCATGCAAAGCTGTTTGATTCAATGGTTCCATATTCAACTTGTTAAGAAAAATTGTAACAGTGTGGCTAGTAACAGTTAGACTTTGAAGTTATTGATTTTTTTATGTTATGGACCTTGTTGATCTCAAAAAGATGATGGGCTGACTGAATCCCTTACAATGTAAACTCAGAGTTCAGCATTTAGCCAAGTTTCCCAACTTTACCAGTTAGCCTTATGCGTGAAAAAGTCTGACACAATTTTTATTAGTTATTAATGTGACACGGGTGTCACTGGCTGGGCTGGCATTCGTTGTCAGTTTCTAGTTGGCTTTGTGAAGGTAATGGTCAGCTGACTTTTTGAACCACTGCAGTTCTTGATCTGTAGCTAGACCAAAATTCCCCTTAGATTTTAACCCAGTGACAGTGATAGAAAAGCGATGTATTTCCAAATTGGGAAGGTGAGCGTCTCAGAAGGCAGTTTGCAGGTGGTGGTATTCCCATGTCCTTCCAGATGGAAGTGGTTGTGGGTTTGGAAGGTGCTGTCTAAGGTTATTTGGTTTATTTTGGCAGTGCATCTTGAGATAGTACACGTTACTGAGTATTGGTGGTAGAGAAAGTGGATGCTTGGCGTCATACCATTCAAGTAAGCTGCTTTGTCCTGAATTGTGTCAAACCTCTTGAGTGTTGTTGGACCTGCACCCATCCAAACAACAGGGGAGTATTCCATCACACTCCTGACTTGTGCCTAGTAGATGGTGGAAAGGCTTTGCAGAGTCAGGTGGTGAGCTAGCAGTATTTCTGGCTTCTGACCTGCTCTTGTAGCCACTACATTTATATGGGAAGTCCAGTTAAGTTTCTGGTCAATGGTAACCCCCCCAGGATGTTGATAATGGGGGATTCAGTGATGGCAACACTCTTGAATGTCAAAGGATGGTGGTTAGATTATCTCTTACTGGAGATAATCAGTGCCTGGCAATTGTGTGGCGCAAATGTTAATTGTCACTTGTCAGCCCAAGACTGGATATTGCCCAGATTTTGTTGCATTTGAACATGGACTAATACTTCAGTACCTGAGGAGTCACGAGTACTGAATATTATGCAATCATCAGGGAACATTCCCACATCTGACCTTTTGATGGAGGGATGGTCATTGATGAAGCAGCTGAAGATGGTTGGGCCTAGGACACTGCCCTGAGGAACTCCAGCAGAGATATCCTGGAGCTGAGATGATTGATCTCCCACAGCCACTGCCATCTTCCCATGTGTCAGGTATGACTGCAACCAGTGAAGTGTTTACCTCCTGATCCCCATTGATTTCAGTTTTGCTGGGGCTCCTAGATGCCATATGTGGTCGAATGAGCCTTGATATTAAGGGCTGTCATTTTCACCTCATCTCATTTGTTCATTCTTGAGTTACAGGCAACAATGGCAAGGTCACCAATTACTGCCAAAGTCTAGGTGCCTTAGAAATGTAAGATTCAATCAAGTGGCTTGCTAGCTAATTTAAGGTAATTAAATATAAACTAGATTTGTATGGGACTGATATCATACATTGGTCAGACTGGCTAAGGCTCCCTAAAGATCATTAGAGAACAAATTGATTTTGATTTAATACCAGTCCAACAGTTTTTATGGACACTTCAGCTGATGGTGACTTTGTACTTCTATTTATATTCTCCCCAAGTTACTTTGGTGGTATTTGAACTTATTAATTCCCTTTTGTAAGAAGACCATCATAATGTTTGATCAACATAGATGGTATCTATCCATTCAGGCTTTAATCAAATTTCCAAGCAGACATTTACTCAGCTTTTTTTTTTAAAAGATCTACATGACACAGTCTTAATTCCTTTTATTTCATCGTTTCGGAAATCCCATGGTGAAAGTAGATACACTTTATGTATTAAATTAAAATTCAAAAATAAAAAGAAACATAAGCCAGCTACATAAGTCAACTGAGATATTGAAATTTTAAGCTACTGCGCAAACTTTCAAACAGCCTTCAAAGACTCCACTTAAGCAGCCTTAATAGATTCATTTTTATTTTTGTTGATGTTGGATCCTTCAACTCTGCCTGAACTCACCCACAAAAAACTTGGGAAATGTTTGACCTTTTTATTCAATCTGACCTGGTGAGAGTTAAAAGCAACATAAGCTGCAGCACCTGCAGGTAACACAGAAAAGCAAAACTTATATCTACGAGGTCATTTTAAAATTGCTTTGCCCTCTGAGGCAAGGTTACATTCTTCTTAACCCTTTTTACAAATGATACCCAATTCCATCGATTAGAATGAGCAGAAAGCAAATGAACTTTGAAAATTTTTTTGACTAGATCATGGAAGATGCTCCTCAAAGTACAATAGTTCCAGAAGGGATACCCTAAATTGTCAAGCTCTTCAGTGAGGAGGTATGACCAGCTTTTCTCCTATTTCCTCCCAGTAAGATCACGAAGGATCTCTCCCTGGTGGATATCTTTCTCCCGGTCCAAACAAATTTATATTTCAGAAGGAACCAATTTAACCAGGCCTTTCTGAGTTAACAAAAGAATGAGTTTACTAGTTACTAAACACAAGAAGAAACAATAAGGCAACACACATAGTCATAGCTTAGAAATAGGAAGTGAGAGCAATAATAATGTTCAAGGTTGTGGTTCAGTTTTTGGTCTTTTTATGAAATGTATATAGTGGAACATTACAACTCGTGTTGCAGAGTTCAACATTCCTGACTTTGCAATTTGATTGAAATGATTTTGTCCTTTTTCCTTTAGGGTGGCTTCTAGCAGATTGAGTTAGTCATTTGCCTGCAATGCAGGAGTGATTAGTAGGTGGTTCCTTGACTGTTAGCTTCACAGCACAATAGTTCTCAAAGCCAGGTTCAGACATCAGCAATTCAGGTCACTAGCACACCTTCTTCCACTAGTACACACAGTCTATTCTTTAATTAGTTTTTAACCCCTATCGTTTTGTATCCTTGAAATGGGAAGGCACCAAACATGCTTTTCACTCAGACTGCTGTCTTGTCTCCTATTGCGATCACAGTCTAAGAAACCCCCTGGAGATTAGACTTCAACTTGAACTGCATTTCTTCTCTTTTAAGTCCATCCTTTGAAGATGCCTTGACACATTATTGGTCATGACATTCCGGAGTCTCTGTGTCTCTCCTGAATTTACATCTACAATCATTTGTTTGGCTGTATTGGTCCTCTCAAAAAAAATGTTGGTATTAAAAGTTTGACATGTCCCTTTGTAATCCAAGGCTATGACAAGAAATTAACTACAACTGAGATGGGAGTAACTATAATTCAACAATTATCAGATTATCCCAAACAGATTATTGCTGGTTCCACTGCCTCCAGGCTACTGCTAATGTTTGACATTAGAGCTGTTTGTTGATTCATTAGAGAATTAAATGATCATATCACTCCAAGGACAACAAAAGCACTACAGTCAAAATCTTCTTGCAGTGCTTTGACAGCAGGATTGGAAGGCCATGTTACTTATATCTGTAGACACATGAGGGCCACATGTAATCACAAGGGGTCAGCCAATTGGATATTTATGGGTAAGATGCCAGGACAAATACCTGGTGGACACGGGCAAGAGGTTGACTATCTAGTTGTTACCTCATAAGATCAAAGGTCCTGGTGCATTGTGTCATAAACATTTAATCTTTGCAATACAGCAGCCTCAGTCTGGACATATGAGTGGATGAATGGATGCCTTGAGACTAAACCTGTGGCTAGTACCTTTTGATACAATGCTCTTGAATAACCTCAACAGTGATTAATATCTGCTTATCCTTCCAGCTCTTCCCAATAACCTAGGATAACGACAACTTCTGCATCTGCTGCCTTCTTTTCATCATCTTTGACATACCCTTGACTTTTTGGGACTTTATCACTGACCCTCTTGCTATAGTCCTGGATCTTGGCTCAAACATGCTTGACCTCACGTGTAGATATTGACCTTCCCCTGTGTAATCAAGCTTCCTCTATCTGTTCTATACTGGCCCTTGTGTTTTGTCACAACCCACTATCCCTTGGTTACTTGTACCCTGCAAATCCTTTCACTGCCTTCAACTGAGTTGATTTATCAATACTTTTCTCTTGGGATCCAAAACAACTGCCAGGAAAGAAAAAATCTCTTTTTTAGTCCAAATCCTCCAGGAACATTATCTTACAAGTTGCAAGCCACCATTAATCTGATAGGAGCTGTTTCTCATTTGCTACAGTCAATTGTAAAGGTAATGTTTAATTTGTACAATGGTGTATCAATGAGTACATGTAACAAGTTAATACATTGCAAATATGTTCCCATGGTTTGCCGTCAAGGACCACGATTTGTATTCAATCTGCCAATTTACTGCTTCCATCTTGCTCTTTGGGAGTTAACATTTTGCTGCAACAAAACTGCCCTCATCTGCCTTATTTCCCATTGCCAGCAGAAACAAATGGTTCCAGTCTAAGAAGATGGCAGAGGACAAGGCAATAAAGAATTAACACATTTTAATACAAAATACTTAACTAGATAACAATCATTAAAATGGACAGCACAATGATTGATGTAAATCGACATTATTCTTGGGAGAATGAACAAAAAAGCCGGAAATGGTATTTACGCTCTATGAAACAAACCTGACCTGGAGATCAAAGCAGGGTCATGGATTAGAACAAGAACAAATACAGGCAAAAGTAATTCATTCATAAGCAATAAATACTTTCAAAGTTTAACACTGCAAACGTCGGTGATAATAAACTTGCAGTGACTTATATTAAATGTTCAGAATGTCTGGAACTTTGTCAAACAGTGAGTTTTCCTTGGCTGGATAGCAATACATTTCTAAGCTATTCAGAGTCTGGGCCAAAAGATGAACTAAGATGCTTTCCTTGATTATTGGAGGTCAAAGGTCCTATATGTCACTAGGTTTGCACTATTCAATGTGCTGTTGAACAGTGAAGTCAAATAGAGGTCTCAAGTGAACACAATCCCCAGCACTGAGTCCAGTGATTCTTTTGAGAGTTCAAAGCAGACCACCAGACGCAGCAACAGAGTCATTGTCAAAAGTGGTAGGGGAATTCAGTTCTGGAGTTTGAAAGCAGTGGTATTTGCAGAGGTTAATGCAAGGATGGTGGTGGGGTGAAAGTGAAGGTGTAAGGAGCTACATAGAAAAGCATCATAGGGCATTGCAGCTAAAGGAGTGGATGTTTACTGGCAGTGACTGTCATAGTGCCCTCCACAGTGGGGGCATAGACGACCACGTTGGGCATCATTAGGGCATAAGGCCAAGATCCAGGAGGCAGGGAGGACAGTAATAGACAAAGTCCAATGTGTTTGGTCTCCATATGGGGACAGTTGGGGGTGATGGCAGGGAGGCGGAAATGTGCTGACGGGGTAGTATGAAGTAAAAGCAGACTGAGGAAATGCAGAGGAACCTGGTGATAAGGCAGGGCCTCATGCTGATGGTGTCCATTATGAACTGTGTGCCTTAATGTGAAATGCTAGTAGAAAATGGCAGTGACCTGTGTGGGGAGAGTCAGTGATAATGGGAACTGCAGATGCTGGAGAATTCCAAGATAATAAAATGTGAGGCTGGATGAACACAGCAGGCCAAGCAGCATCTCAGGAGCACAAAAGCTGACGTTTCGGGCCTAGACCCTTCATCAGAGAGGGGAGAGTCAGTGTCAGTTTGATGGCTGAATGCATGGAATCTATGTTTGCTGGTGACTAGGGCATTGGAGGGACAAATTAATAAAGCAGCCATTTATAAATTTCTGCTACAGTTAATTTGAAATAATTTCATTGCTTACTTGCTATGCCTAGAGATCAGATGTTTCTCAAAGGTAACTTACACAGTGCTACAGGTGCTTGCAAACTGAATTCAGCATCTCAATAAAATTCAAGTTAACAGCAATGACATTACAAAGGACCAATGTTGCCAAAGTTGAACCATTATTCAAGCAGCTTCTAAAGATGCTGTGCGAACCCATACAATCGCTTCATCACCTGGTCTGTAAGTGTAACAATAACCCATACTGAATGCAGTGAGAAGACGAAGGTTAGACGTTGATGTGAGTCTGAGATAGGATTGGTTTTGAAGCACAGCAGGCACTCCCTTTTGATGTGATGTTTTGATCACTCATCTGGGGCAAAACCTTCACCAAGCTGGGAACATGCAAAGTCTGAAGCTGAATGAATGATGGAAATATGACCCTTGATTTCAAGGTACAGTATGTCTCATTGTCTGGAAGAGACCATCCAGACCTCATCTGCCACAAAAAACACAAGTTACTCTTCTAAGATTAAGAACTTTTTCCACTCTTTGTGTCCCCAATTTTGCTGCAACAAAACTGCCTTCATCTACCTTGTTTTCCATTACCAGCAGAAGCAAATGCTTCCAGTGTAAGAAGATGGCAGAGGACAAGTCAGTAAAGAATTAACACATTTTGATACAGAATATTTAACTAAATAACAACTATTAAAATGGGGAGCACAATGATAGGGAGGTGATAGGACCCAAAAAGAAGGTGCAAAAACTGGCATAAGGGCACTTTATCTGAATGCTCGGAGCATTCGAAACAAGGTTGTCGGTGCAAATCCTGGCAAATGGATATGATTTAGTGACCATTACAGAGACATGGTTGCAGGATGGTCATGACTGGGAGTTAAATATCCATGGTAGCAAACTGTTTGGAAGGACAGACAGGAAGGTAAGGGAGGTGGTGTTGTTCTGATTTTTAAGGATGATATCAGGGCGGTAGTGAGACATGACATAGGTTCAACTGAACAAAAAGTTGAATCCATTTAGGTGAAAATTAGGAATAGCAGGGAGAAGAAGTCACTGATAGGTGTGGTCTATAGGCCACCAAATAATGACATCATGGTGGGGCGGACAATAAACAGAGAGAAAGCTAATGCATATAAAAACGGTACGGCAATTATCATGGGGGATTTTAACCTGCATATCGATTGGTCAAACCAGGTCAGTCATGGCAGCCTTGAGGAGGGGTTCACAGAATGCATCTGCAATAATTTCCTTTAAATATATGTAATGGAACCTACGAGGGAGCAAGCCATCCTAGATGTTGTCCTATGTAATGAGACAGGAATAATCAATGATCTCACAGTTAGGGATCCTCTCAGAAGGAGCAATCACAGTATGATCGAATTTAAAGTACAAATGGAGCATGAGAAGGTTAAATCCAGTACCTATGTTCTGTGCTTAAACAAAGGAGATGATGATGGGATGAGGGAGGAGTTAGGTAAGGTAAAAAAGGAGCAAAAACTTTCTGGTGGATCAACCGAGGGACAGTGGAGGATTTTCAAAATGACTTTTCACAGTGCTCAGCAGAAGTATATTCCAGTGATAAGGAAGAACTGTAGGAAAAGAGAAAGTCAGCCATGGATGTCTAAGCAAATAAAGGAAAGTATCAGATTAAAACAAACATATAAAAATGCAAAGATTAGTGGGAAACTGGTGGACAGGGAAATCTTTAAAGGTCAAAGAAAGCCACAAAAAATGTTATAAAGAAGAGTAAACTAGCTCAAAATATAAAAATAGGCAGCAAAAGTTTCTACAAATATGTAAATCGTAAAAGTGTGGCGAAGGTAAACATTGGTCCTTTCGAGGATGAGAAGGCCAATTTAATAACTGGGAATCTGAAAATAGAGGAGACATTGAGCAATTATTTTGTGTTGGCCTTCACAGTGGGAGACACAAATAACATGCCGAAAACTGATGGCAGGAAAGTTATAACAGGTGGGGGCCTAGAAACTATTATTATCACTAAAGAGGCAGAGCCGGGCAAGCTAATGGGGGGAGGAGGGTAAAGGTAGACAAGTCTCATGGCCCTGATGAAATGCATCCCAAGGTACTAAAAGAGGTGATGGAAGACATAGCAAATGCACTAGTAATTATTTACCAAAATTCACTTGACTCTGGGGTGGCTCCCAAAGATTGGAAAACAGCTAATGTGATGCCACTGTTTGAAAAAGGAAGTAGACAAAAAGCAGGTAACTCTAGGCCAGTTCGCTTAGTTTTTGGTAGGGGGAAAATGCTTGAATTTATCATTAAGGAAGAAGTAGCAAGACATCTGGATGTAAGTTGTCACATTGGGAACACCCAGCATAGATTCATGAAGGGTAGGTCATGTTTAACTAAATTGGTGAAAGCTGCTACATAAGATAAAGTTGCATGGTGTTACAGGTAATGTATTGGCATGGACAGAGGATTGGTTGACCAGTAGAAAGTATACAGTAGGGGAAACTGGGTGTTTTTCTGGTTGGCGGTCAGTGGCTAGTGGTGTGCCTCAGGGATCAGTGTTGGGACCGCAATTGCTTACAATTTACATAGATGATTTGGAGTTGGGGACTAAGTGTGGTGTGTCAAAATTTGCAGATGACACTAACATGAGTGGTAGAGCAAAGCGTGCGGAAGACATTGAATGTGTACAGATGGATAGAGATAGTCTAAGTGAGTGGGCAAAGGTCTGGCAGATGGAGTACAATGTTGATAGTGTGAGTTCTCCAGTTTGGTAGGAATAACAGCAAAATGGACTATGCTTTAAATGGTAAAAAATTTGCAGCACGCTGCTGTGAAGAGGGACTTGGGTGTCCTTGTGCATGAATCGCTAAAAGTAGGATTGCAGATATAGCATGTAATTAAAAAGGCAAATGGAATGTTGTCTGTCATTTTTAGAGGGATGGAGTTTAAAAACAGGGAGGCTATGCTGCAGTTGTATAGGGGTCCTGGTGAGGCCACACCTGGAGTACTGTGTGCAGTTTTGGTCTCCTTATTTGAGAAGAGATATACTAGCGCTGGAGGGGGTGCAGAGGAGATTCACTCGGTTGATTCCAGAGTTGTGAGAGTTGGATTATGAGGAGACACTGAGTAGGCTGGGATTATACTCACTTGAATTCAGAAGAATGAGGGAGATCTTATAGAAACATATAAGATTACGAAGGAAATAGACAAGGTGGAGACAGGGAGGTTGTTTCCACGAGCAGGTGAAACTAGGACTGGGGGCATAGCCTCAAAATAAAAAGAAGTAGATGTAGGACTGAGCTCAGGAGGAACTTCTTCACCCAGAGAGTTGTGAATCTGTGGAATTCCCTGCTGAGTGAAGCAGTTGAAGCTACCCACTGAATGTATTTAAGGCAAGGTTAGATAAATTTTTGAACAGTAATGGAATTAAGGATTATGGTGAGTAGGCGGGGAAGTGGAGCTGAGTCTGAAAAAGATCAGCCATGATTTATTGAATGGTAGGACAGGCTCAAGGGGCCGAATGGCCTACTGCTGCTCCTAGTTCTTATGTTCTTATGTTCAATGTATGTCACTCCCATCAATAGTCTTGCGGCCAATCACTGGTGGGACATTGTTGCTGTGGCGACCTTCCTAAGAAAGTGAACACTGATGCAGGACAACCAGAGCCAATGGGAATCCCAGGAGCAGCAGGATGCCAAAGCGGAGGACAAGGAACACCCAATTCAAGGAGAGGCCACTGCCATAGTACTCCTCAGTATGCATGGTGTCTGCAGGCGACACAGTGCTTTCTGGTCCTGATTCCATTTCTTATGTACGAGCAAGGTGCAGTGGATTAGTCTGGACAGGGTGTGCCACATCACCCTGGCTTGCTGCATTCTACACAGATGGAGAAGGCAATGAGATGACGTTCTGGATAGAGAGGAAGTCAGGGAACAGGAGCAATGGATGATGATGACAGTGTGGAAGAAGAACCTGCTGCTCATGACGGAGCTCAGCTGCTTTTAGCATTACAAACCAGACAGAAACTCATTGAATCCTAGTTCTGTTGGATAACAGCATTGTGCAGCAGACCGCAAAATGGGTGATGATGTCAAAATCTAGATTGGATCGTTGGTGCAAACTTCAGCCTTTATTATTTTTGTCTCTTGCTGTCTATACATGAAGCTCATGTTTGGAATTGTCTGATTGCCTGCCTGATTGTGATGTTCCGTTACTGGACAATGATGTAATTTGGATCTACAATGGGCATTGGTGGTTGGGTTGCATTGACTTAGAGGGTGTTCAGATGGGATGTAGCTTAGGAAGTAAACTGCGTTGCCTGTTGCAGACGCAGCGACTATGGTGAGACAATCTGGTTGTGTGAGGCAATGTTAACCAGGCTGACTATGTGCCAGTGGACAGTGTGGCTTTGTGACTACTGTGCCAATGTCCTGTCAGTGAAGGGCAACATTGGATTGTCAATACTTATCCAGGTGCACAACAACCTTTCAGAGGTGGCATGGGTGCAAGGAACTTGGTCCTTCTGTGGATATCCACTGAGTGGCCTTTGGCACTGGGAATGGTGCAAGGTAAGGTGGGGCAAGAATTTAAAGTGATGGATGCTCTCTGGGAGGGTCGCCAGTAAATAAAGTGTGGTTTTTAAAATGTAGTCGACAAAGTCCCTAAGCTTTGCAGTGGAAATCCCTCCTAAAAGTTTGAAGCAACTCAAACTTAGCAAAATTAATGTAAGATTCAACCCTATATCTTTGAAAGGTGCAGACATTCAAACTTACAAGTTAGAACATGAGCAGTTATTCAGTTCATTTGAGCCTGCTCTGCAGTTCAACTGACATCATGGCTGAGCTGATTACAACCCCAATCTACACTGCCATGTACCTCCAAAATCTTTCATCCTCTTTTTTTAACAAGTATTTGTCTATCTGTGGTCTACCTATACCTATTTATCTAAGTATAGGGGAGGTGATGGCCTAGTGGTATTATCACTGGACTGTTAATCTACAGACTCAGACAATGTTCTGGGGATCCATGTTCAAATCTCGCCACGGCAGATGGTGGAATTTGAATTCAATAAATATCTGGAATTAAGAGTCTAGTGATGACCATGAATCAATTATCAATTGTCAGGAGAAAAACACATGTGGTTCACTCGTCCCCTTTCGGGAAGCCAACTGCCATCCTTACCTGGTTTGGCCTACATGTGACCCCAGACCCATTTCGGTGTCATTGACTCTGAATTGCCTCTGGGCAATTAGGAATGGTCAATAAATGCTGCCTGATCAGTGATACCCTCATCCCATGAATGAATAAATGTTTTTAAAAAACCTCTGCCTTAAAAATATTCAAAGATTATGCTTCCATCACATTTTCAGGCAGAGTCTTTGGAACTCTGAGAAAAAAAGAATGACCTCATCACTGCTTTCAATCGGTGAACCTAATTTTTAAACAGTAACCCTTAGTTCTATTTTTTTCCCATTAAAGGAAAATCCACTCCACAACTATCCAGTGAAGGCCCCTCAGGATCTTATATGTTTCATGGAAGCATAGAAGCTAGGAGCCGGAATAGGCTATTCAGCCCTTTTAGCCTGTTTTGCTTTTTTCCATGATCATGGCTGATCCTCTATTACAATGCAATATTCCTATTTTCTTTCCATAATCTTTAATACCTTTAAAATCTAAAATTCTATCTTTCTCTTTCTTAAATATATTCTGTAACTTGGCCTCTAAAGCATTCAGTGGTAGAGAAATTGTGTGACTTTTTCAATATTTCTTCATAAGATAACCCTCTGATTCCAGGTATTAGTCGGGTAAATCTTTTCTGAAATGCTTCCAAACACATTTATGCCCTTCCTTAAATAAGTTCACCAATGCTGTACACAGAACTCCAGATACACTTTCACTAGTGCCCTGTATAACTGAAGTATAACCTCTCTGCTTTTGTACTCAATCACCATCACAATAAATGATAACATTCTATTAGCTCTCTGAATCATTTACAGTGCCTGCATGCTAATTTTTGTGATTTATGCATGCAAACACCCAGATCCCTCTGCATATCAGCATTCTGCAATCCCTCACTAATTAGAAAATATTCTTTTTATTTTTCTTGCAAAAATGGTTATTTTCGCCTTTTACCATTTCATATTCCATTTGCCATATCTTTGCCCAATCACTTAAAATATGTTTATGTTTGTTGCCTCATTATTCTACTTCACAATTTAGTTACATATCTATCTTTATGCCATCAGCAAATTTGGTAACTACAGCACCTGTCCCTTTAGAACATAGAACATAGAACAGTACAGCACAGAACAGGCCCTTCAGCCCACAATGTTGTGCCGACCATTGATCCTCATGTATGCACCCTCAAATTTCTGTGACCATATACATGTCCAGCAGTCTCTTAAATGACCCCAATGACCTTGCTTCCACAACTGCTGCTGGCAACGCATTCCATGCTCTCACAACTCTCTGCGTAAAGAACCTGCGTCTGACATCCCCTCTATACTTTCCACCAACCAGCTTAAAACTATGACCCCTCGTACTAGCCATTTCTGCCCTGGGAAATAGTCTCTGGCTATCAACTCTATCTATGCCTCTCATTATCTTGTATACCTCAATTAGGTCCCCTCTCCTCCTCCTTTTCTCCAATGAAAAGAGACCGAGCTCAGTCAACCTCTCTTCATAAGATAAGCCCTCCAGTCCAGGCAGCATCCTGGTAAACCTCCTCTAAACCCTCTCCAAAGCATCCACATCTTTCCTATAATAGGGCGCCCAGAACTGGACGCAGTATTCCAAGTGCGGTCTAACCAAAGTTTTATAGAGCTGCAACAAGATCTCACGACTCTTAAACTCAATCCCCCTGTTAATGAAAGCCAAAACACCATATGCTTTCTTAACAACCCTGTCCACTTGGGTGGCCATTTTAAGGGATCTATGTATCTGCACACCAAGATCCCTCTGTTCCTCCACGCTGCCAAGAATCCTATCCTTAATCCTGTACTCAGCTTTCAAATTCGACCTTCCAAAATGCATCACCTCGCATTTATCCAGGTTGAACTCCATCTGCCACCTCTCAGCCCATCTCTGCATCCTGTCAATGTCCCGCTGCAGCCTACAACAGCCCTCTACACTGTCAACGACACCTCCGACCTTTGTGTCGTCTGCAAACTTGCTGACCCATCCTTCAATTCCCTCGTCCAAGTCATTAATAAAAATTACAAACAGTAGAGGCCCAAGGACAGAGCCCTGTGGAACTCCACTCACCACTGACTTCCAGGCAGAATATTTTCCTTCTACTACCACTCGCTGTCTTCTGTTGGCCAGCCAATTCTGTATCCAAGCAGCTAAGTTCCCCTGTATCCCATTCCTCCTGACCTTCTGAATGAGCCTACCATGGGGAACCTTATCAAATGCCTTACTGAAGTCCATATACACCACATCCACAGCTTGACCCTCATCAACCTTTCTAGTCACATCCTCAAAAAACTCGATAAGGTTTGTAAGGCATGACCTACCCCTCACAAAGCCGTGTTGACTGTATTTGATCAAGCCATGCTCTTCCAGATGGTCATAAATCTTATCCCTCAGAATCCTTTCTAACACCTTGCAGACGACAGACGTGAGACTTACCGGTCTATAATTGCCGGGGATTTCCCTATTTCCTTTCTTGAAGAGAGGAATTACATTTGTATACATTGTTTATATAGATTGGAAACATTTGGCATCCTAGCACTGATTTCTGTGGTATGCCATTTGTTACATCTTGCCAATCTGAAAATGACCTGTTTATGGCTACTGTCTGTTTTCTATTAACCAGCTAATCTTCTTTCCATGGTCTTTTCTTTTCCATATTAACCTTTGCTTTGAGATTTTATCAAATGTACAATGCATCCACTGTTTCCCCCTTTTCACAACCAAATTTACCTCCTAATGAACTGTAATACATTTGTCAAACATGATTTCCTTTTCACTAAACCATGTTGACTATGGCTATTACCTTGGACTTACGTAAACTCCCTTTGTTTATTCATTCGTGAGACATAGGCATCACTGGCTGGCCAGTTTTTATTGCCCATCCTGAGTTGCCCTTGAGAGGTAGTGGTTAGCTGCCTCCTTGAACAGTTGCAGCCCAGTTAGGGAGGGAATTCCAAGATTTTGACCCACTGACAATGAAGGAATGATGATATATTTCCAAGAAAGATGGTGAGGGTAGATTGGTGGCTCAGTGATTAGCACTGCTGCCTCATTCCCCAAGGAACCAGGTTTGAATCCACCTTTTGGTGACTTTCTGTGCGGAGTTTGCACATCATCCCCATGTCTGCATGAGGTTTCCTCCGGGTGCTCTGGTTTCCTCCTACAGTCCAAAGATGTGCAGGTTAGATATATTAGTGATGCTAAACTGCCCATACTGCCCAGGGATGTGCACGTGAGGTGGATTAGCCACGGGGAATGCAAGGATGGTGTAGGTGGGCTGCTTTTCGGAGGGTTAATGTGGACCCAATAGGCCGAATGGCCTGCTTCCACACTGCAGGCATTCTATGATTCTATATGAGGACTTGGAGGGAAATTTGCAGATGGTAGTGTTCCCATACATCTGCTGTCCTTGTCCTTCTGGAGTCATTGGTTGGTATGCCGAGCTGATTGGTTTTTGTGAAAATGTTTTATCTCCCTTCTAGGCGACATATTCAGTGCTACGTAGTCTCTATTAAAGCACTGTTGTTCTATCCTGGTCCAAAATTATGTGGTCTGGTCTGTCATGGTGGGTAGTTCTGCTTCCGGTTTTGAACCATAGTTATATGTAGATGGGGTCAATTTTTGTTTATTGCACCAGTGATTGAAAACCAGGCCTCAAGGAATTCTCATTCTTATCTTTGTTTGTTGTCCTTGTTGTTCTAGGTAGAATTGTTTGTGGGTTTGGAAAGTGCTGTCTCAGCAGCCTTGATGAATTTCCACAGTGCGTCTTGTAAGTGGGGCACACTGCTGTTACTGAGTTTCAGTGGTGGAGGGAGTGAATGTTTGTGGATGCAGTGCAAATCAAGTGGTTACTTTGTCCTGGATGGTGTCAAGCTTCTTAAGTGTTGCTGGGGCTGCACCTTTCCAAGCAAGTGGGGGGAATTCCATCACCATCCTGATATGTCTCTTGTAGATGTTGGACAGGCTTTGAGGAGTCAGCACATGAGTACTTGCCACAGTATTCCTAGCTTCTGACCTACTCTTGTAGCCACCATGTGGTGAGTTCTGGTTTTTGGTCAATGGTAATCCCCAAGACGTTGATAGTGGTGGATTCAGTGATGTAATGACATTGAATGTCAAGAGATGGTGGTTAGATTTTCTCTTATTGGAGATGGTTATTGCTTGGTGTTTCTGCAGTGCAAATGTTACTTGCCACTGGTCAGCACAAACTTGGACATTGTTGCACTTGAACATGGCCTGCTTCAGTGTCTGAGGAGTGGTGAATAGTGCTGAACGTTGTGTAATCATTGGTGTATATCCCCACTTCTGATCTTATGATGGAGGGAAGGTCCTGCTATAGCTTCTTTAATAAAAGCTTGCTAAAAGGGGAGAAGTCAAAACGTTTCCTCCTGCCCTCATCTGTACCAGGGCACAGAATCAGAATTGAAAAACAATAGATTCAATATGAGAAGATGGTGCCAATTGGTAGGGCCATCTTTGGCATAGACAACACAGTGCCAATTCTGAGATAGGTAAATTAGATTCTGATTGGTCAGGGTACTGGGCCATGGTGAACGCAGCCGAGTTTGGATGGCACCACGGCCACTTTTTTGTGAAAATGATGCAATTGTGTGTGCAAATTCATTTTGCAAACACAGTGGGTTCCTGTATATTTACATATGTAGCTTCCAGCATGTGAAAGTAGAGCACACTGCAAGCGTGACTGATGACTTTTCGTTGGTTTTTGGTGTAACTTTTAGTACAATATAGATTATTTAATAAATAATTTCCAAAAGCGGAATTACATCTAATGGTGGATACACTATTCTGGTCAAGCATAATCAGTATGGTGCCAGCTGTGAATGGTCAATGACACACATTGTTTGATATGGTCCACTCATTGTCAGGATATACAGCCTGGCATCCCAGTGGCATTGAAACTCATATATAATATCACTCAACTGAGTGATGGGAAAAACAGCTTTTTGTATTGTTGATCACATTCTGTTAGTGGGAAACAAAAACACTCATGGGTTTATTGCATAATAGCAGCTTGAGACAGGCAGCTTCACATCTTCAATATTTTGAGATATTGTTTCCTTCCAGGGTGATGGGAAGTAGACTGTGGAAAGATTGAATGTGTAGGACCTTTCAATAGTTTTCAGAATGTACAGCGATGGATGATTCGCTCGTTTGCTACTATGCAGCATTGTTTTTACAGCCAATCGCAGCATGAGGTTTACTTGGTGAGCAGATGACAAGAGCTGTATTCATGAGGATCAATTTTCTCCCGCTATGAGGATTAGAATCACAGAATCTCTACAGTGCAGAAACAGGCTCATCAAGTCCATACAGACCCTCCGAAGACTATTCCACCCAGACCCTACCTCCTATCCTATCCCTATAACCCTGCATTTCCATGGTTAATCTACAGAACTTGCACATCGCTAAATACAATGGGAAATTTAGCATGGACTATCCACATAACCTGCAAATTTATGGACTTTGGGAGGAAACTGGAGCACCTGAAGGAAACACACGCAAACACAGGGAGAATGTGCAAACTCCATTCAGGCAACTGACTGAGGCTAGAATCAAACCTGGGTCATTGGTGCTGTGAAGAAGCAGTGCTCACCAGTGAGCCACCGTGCCGCCCTAAATTCTAACTAATGTGTCAATTTAGCTTACTCTTCAGATTAGTTTGTATTTTTGCAGTGAATCATTTTGTTCATCAGAAATTGGTGAGTGGGGAGTAGGGAATTTTTCACTTATGGCACCCAGTTCAGCAGCATATATTCTGAAGTCAGATACAAAGTAATTTTCTTTGTTGTATCAATGAACCATAACATTATTCTCAAGAAAGCAATCGTCACTATATTAATATGAGATTGTTTGTTGCTTTTGAGTAGCATTGCCAATTAACTGCCATTTGTTTTTGGCTCGCTTAATGCTGTGGGGCCCTATTAGGAACAGTGAGATATTGACAAATTCATTTAAGGCAGCACAGAAAATAACAAAAACTTCACCTCAATAATATGGGCTGGTCTCAAACAGTGATCACCAAAAATGAGTGTATATTGAACCCATCCACTCCTTTCATCGTCTTATTTAATTCATTTCACTTGAGCCTGTGCAAATTGCTGCTTGGCCAGATGTCTCTTCTTATCAATAGACATGGAGTATTCCTCAATTTTTCCATGCAAAACAACAATTTACCCATACTATAACATGCGAATATTAAAATAGACTTCATTATCAAAAATTAAAATTAAAATAAAGCTGAATTCATAGCCATCTTAACAAGGCTTTATGACCAGGTCCTCCATCATTCCTCGTAAAACAATAATATAGTCAATTTATAACATAACATGGCAAAGGTGTGATTTTAGATCTCAATCTATCCAACTTCAATAATACATTTCTTTTCCTTATTCCAAGCATGCAACAGTGCTCCCTTGATACTAAAATTCAAAAACCATCAGAAACAGATCGTGAGGAAGGATCACTGGATCCAAAACATTAACTCTGTTTTTTCCTTCGCAGATGCTGCCTGCTGAGCTTTTCCAGCAACTTTGTTTTTGTTTCTGATTTACAGCATCTGCAGCTCTTTTGTTTTTATGAACTTGTTCAATTGGGTCATTTTCCTTACTGACTCTCAGATGTGTTAAATTTTGTGTCTTGAATGAGCCAATATTTGCATATGTTTTATTAATGGGGTTTTCTTGATGAGCATACAGGTGTGTTATAAAATTTAAAAAATGATGTTAAAAATGAGGAGAATTATTTCTTGTGTTTCTCAGAAGCGAAACATCTAGACATTCAGCAACCAACAGCACATTTAATTTGCATTAACACCAACAGTTCGTAAAAATATTTTAAAAAAGGAAACGGTCTGATCTTAAAACATACCCATACGCATGGAGAAAAGTATGGCTTTACAAAAAAGAAAAAAATACTGCCATGTGAATAAAATCAGCTTTGCATTTCTCCTTCAAGTCTTTGATTAAGGTTTATCAGAAGTCAAGACATATTAGTAAGTACAAGAGATATTCATTGGAAATGAAGATTTTGTTCAATTTATAAATCAAGGAAAACAGCAGATGCTCACTTCTTTAATACAATGGTCAGAACCTATTTAAAGCTCAGAAATTAAAAAAAATAATGAACTTGGTAATAAAATGAATGCCTCTAACAAGGCTGCTGTAGAAATAAAGACAAATAAAGTTAGACAAATAAATATTTCAAAGTATTTTTCTATCATTATTATTCTCGACATTCTAAATGTAGATTTATTTTGCTTCTGAAGGCACACAAAATAAAATCTTTTTTATATCAGCATATGTAAGGCATTTTTATGAAAGTGTTTAGATGCTTTACTTTCTTTTTCAAAAGGTACAACATTATTAGCCTAACCTTAGTCCAGAAGGTTTCATTGCTTTTAGAACATCCATCCTTCAAGAATAAACAGAATGATTTCAGTACATCAGTGGAAATCTATGGGTACTTAGGCCTCCAAAGAAAACAGCCAGCGGTGAAGTCAAAAGAAAGAAATTTGTGAAAATATTTCTGACCTGTAAGACATTCTTTATTTGAAAAAATAACTTTATAGATGTATGTTTTTACGTATTCCAAGATCAAGAGAAATTGTCACTATTTGCAGGCTGAACTGTCTGAAAGATCTAGCTGATTTATACTACCCAAACAGCAGACACGACATGTCTGGGAGAGTCTTAAGGGACCGACAATGATGTCATATTAAGGAAATAGCTGGATGAACTTGGCACTTCACAAAGCTGGCTCTTCTTCCATTGGTTCATCAGGAGTTCTAGAAAAATAAATACGCAATCAGAACAGTATACATGGACATTTACAACCTCTACGTGGGGTCACAGTTGAATCTGAATTATACATGATGTTTATTTGTCTTATCCAGTCACTTATAAATAAAGTATCTTTTTCTGAAGCAACTTTAAAGGGGAAAAGCTAACAGTCAAGAACTGTCTCCAAATATACTGCAATGACGGTAACCTCAGAAGCTGAAAATTAAAGTGCACCTGAAGAAATATTTCTCAATTCTGAACAATCCAAAAGTTTAAAAGCATTAATGTACTGGTAATGGTTATAACATAAAGGACTGTCAAGTGATTAAATGACGCAGGGTTTTCAAAACATCTTGGAGCCACAATTAATTTGAATCTCATTATTACCTTTATATCATGTGAAAGTATGTTTTAATAAACTGAAATTAAAATTGAAACTGACATTCAATTGCAATAAATATCAGGTGCAGTTTTAGGCCTTCTTGGCTGAGATCAAATTTGGCACTTATGATCTGAGTTGCAAGTTTCTTTTTATTCACTCATAGTATGTCTATTACTCATCACTGGGTGTCCTTAAACTGCCTTCGTGACCTGCTGCAGTCTTTCTGATGCAGGTAGGCACAAACAATGTTTTCAGGGAGGGAATTCCAGGATCTTGCCCCAATAATATTGAAGGAATGGTGATATATTTCTAAGATAGGCTAAAGCGTGGCCAGGGGGGGTAATTTGCAGGTGGTTGTTTTAACATGCATCTGCTGCCCTTACGCTTCACATGGAAGTGTTTGTGGGTTTGGAAGCTACTGTCTAAGTAGCCTTGATGAATTTCTGCAATGTGTCTTGTAGATGGAGCTCACTGCTGTAATTGAGAGGCAGCGGTAGATAGAGCGAATGTTTGTTGATGTGGTGCAAATCAAATGGGCTGTTTTGTCCAGAGTGGTGCTTAGTTTCTTGAGTGTTGTTGGAACTACATAAACTGAGCATTTTTGAACAAGGTTATAATGAAATCTGGAGTTGCGTGGGCCTGGTGGAGCCAAAACTGAGCATCAGTGAAGTGGTTATAGAGAAAGAAGTGCTGGTTGATAGCACCGTTCATGATCCCTTTGATGTCTTTGCTAATTATCAAGAGTGGAATGATGAGCAATTTTCTGCATTGTCAAATAGATGCTAGTGTTGTCACTGCACTGGGACAGTTTGACAAAGGATGCAGCTAGTTCTGGAATCCAAATCTTCAGTACTATTGCTGGAATGTTGTCAGAACCCGTAGCTTTGGCAGCATCCAGTGCCTCCATCTGTTTCTTGACATCTAAAGGACTGAATTGCTTTGACTGGTGACTGGCATCTGTGAGGCTTAGGACTGCTGAAGAAAGTTGTGTTTTTTTTGTCTGGTTGTTGAGATCACAATGGTGGATTTGGCCTAATGTCCTAATGACATGCAAACGTCACTTTGAATTGCGGATCTTCAGGCTTGCTGAAAAGACCCACAAACCACATCCGATTTCATGGCCAGGGATGTATAACACCCCGGGATGCAGTGAGAAAATCAGCAGGAGGCAGTTCAGTGGCTGAACCTTTTTTTTTAACACAGGGGATCCTATTCGAATACAGTGGTTTTCAAACTGTGGATATCTTTTACCTGCAGGTTGCCCTAAAAATAGCTAATTTGAAGATACCAGAGAAAGCCTAATATCTCTGGAAACATTCAAGATGAAAAAAAGTGAGGTGTAACTGTTGATCCTCACTGTCGAGTCACTATTTAGTTGCCAGTACAATGAAACTGTATTGTAATATTCCTGTCGTGAATATTCTCATGTTTCTACCCAAATACATTGAGGTGGCTGCAAACAGGACTGAAGCCAATGTGTGATTTGAGGTGTGTGATTTATAGATACATTCATATCATTTATTTTAGGGTGTGAATTTTGAACGAGTGGTATGTATTTTGGTCTGTGTGTGTGAAATGGCTTCATAGTTAACTTACCACTCCTTCTGGAGCCATTACTTTCAACCAATACATGCCAGACAGCAGGTGACTGTGGGTTACTTGCAGTAATCACGTGAATTTGCTTGTATTGCGAGAGTTTTATGATTGTACAGATTAATATTAAAAGGCATTAGTTTGATTTTGTATCAGAACAAGCAAAGATTGATTTTTCCAACCCATGGATTGGAAAGCTTTTGGGGGCACTTCAAAGAGGCCCTGTCAGATGTCAGATGTAAAAACAATTTCTCTTAGATAAAACAGTGAGTTGCAAACATTTAGGAAATTGATTGGTGTAAGGTTTTTAGTCTGAAAATTCCAGACCAGTGGTACTTGGGAACAACCCTGAATTATTTGAATCCAAAAAGCTTAAGTTCTGTTGTGTGAATCAAAGAAGAGGGTCTCAAGTTTTTATGACCAAGAATTGAAAGAATTACCCACAAGATCTGACAAAGAAGGGAATTCTGGTATTTGAGTGCTATCAAATAATGGTAATGGGAATTTGTTCTGTTGTGTACATCCAAATCTTTTACATTATGTTACATATAAATAGCTTGGTTTGTTCTTTTTTTTATCTTCACTTCTTATTGTGTAATAAACTTCTGTTTTAGTGTTAAAAACAAATCGGCAGCATTGCGTGTTTATGTTTCAGTTGATGATCACCATATTAAATTGAAAGAAAATATGATCTATCAAGCCAAATTTCAGTCATGGGTCTGACTTATCCATTAATAGCATCATTAGGAATACAACAAGTACCTTATTCTTGATTTTGACCAGCAAGGTCATGGTGACCTTGAATGAAGATACCGTAGGAACCAACCTTTATGGTCTTTTCAAATTTGATATTAGGGTGGCCAGGCTGTTTCGTCCATCTGGTCCTGCTCGGAGTTTATTGGATCAGACCACCTGTGGTGTTGGGGATATAGTCCAGAAAGCAACTAAGCACTGGGTGGAGCAGATAGACATCTTGAAACCAACACTGGGCACACAGAAGTGACGTGCTCCTGGCTTTGCTGTACATGTACAAGTCTGCTCCACACCCCATGAAAATGTAGTGAGGAGCTGGTAGGCCTTGTGAAATGGCAATGGAACGTATTGGGAGGGAAGCAGCTAATTAAACTAATTAAGTGGCCAATTAAGGACGACCATGCCTCCTGATAGCTCTTGACCACAGCAGAAGTGATGGCTTATGAGCATATAAACAAGGAGCAAGAGTAGACCTTTTGGCTCATCAAAGCTGCTCTGCCATGCAATAAGATCATAGCTAATCTGAATTTGGCCTCAAATCTACTTTTCCAAATACGCTTTGATTCCCTTTTCAATAAAGAATCTATGTAATGAGACTGTCTCCACTCTGCTGTGTGAAGAGAAGAATTCCACAGACTAACAATCCTATGACAGAGAAAGCGTATTCTCATTATCTCTGTCTTAAATGGATTGTTGCTAACCCTAGTTAAGCATTGGTGACATTCTGGTGGATCTGGAGTCACACCTAGTGCAGACCAGTAAAGATGATAAACATTCTTCCCCTCCAGACAATATTAATCAAGATCAGTTTTTATGGCAATGAATGATAATTTCATAAAAACCAAAAGAACTGCAGATGCTGTAAATCAGGAACAAGATCAAAGTTGCTGGAAAAACTCAGCAGGTCTGGCAGCATCTGTGAAGGAGAAAACAGAGTTAACGTTTCAGATCCGGTAACCCTGTTCTGAGGAAGAGTCACCGGACCCAAAACGTTAACTCTGTTTTCTCTTTCAATGATAATTTCATAGTTATTAATACTGAGGCTGGCTTTAAATTTCGGATGATTTTCTTAAATTAAATTAAATTATTTCATTCATTGGATTGAAATCTCTAACCATAGAGCTAAGATTTGAACTCTTGTCCCCAATGTCTGAATGCTAAACTACCAATTTAGTGACATTCCTACTGTGCCACAGTCTTCCTTAAACAGTGCGACTAACCACATCAACATGGAATGCTCTATTTTATAGGACTGAGCCATTCCTCCCATTTCTTATGGAGAAGTCTGCACGAACCACAATTCCATCAGGCTGAGATCTACATGGAATGCTCTATTTTGTAGGACTGAGCCATTCCTCCCATTTCTTATGGAGAAGTCTGCACGAACCACAATTCCATCAGGCTGAGATCTACGTGGAATACCCTTGAAGCCCTACAGATGAAAGAGATTTCCCCTGACCGGACTGTCATCGCCATTTCGCAGAATGGCTTATAACTAGGACTTTAGAAGATTTAATGAATTAGGATTCACCGAGGTAGGTGCTTGCTGGTATAATTTGGTTTTGAAATATTCAGGCTGAATGGAAGCTTAGTTCTCTTGAAATAAGGAGAAGCGACTCTATTGGAAAGCTGGGATTAATTTTGGACTTTAATCATTACTTCTAAACATCTGCCAGAAGTGCAGTATGATGTTAGATGATGTATCTCAACTGTGTTAATTAGATAATATGAGTGTACTTTCTCTTGAGTTTGGTCTATTAGTTGCCTGTCAAGATACTTATTGGTTTTAGTTTGCTTGGTACGGTAAATGCTTAAAATGTGAAAATGTCTCTTTTGCATATTTCTATTAGCTGGTGGAAATTTCAACAAATTTAAAATCTTATGGCCTCTCTGGGATTGTAATAATTTTTATTTCCCCCTTTTTAAAAAAATTCTTAGCTTGCTAAAAATAATGCTAGATTTTTAAAGTATTCTGGTAAAATATGACCATTCTTAATTGAAAATAAAATCTTTGCAATCGAATTAAGAATAGGCCATTCAGCCCCTCAAGCATTCTCTGCCATTCGAAAAGATCATGGCTGAGCTGATTACAAACTCATACCTACATTCCTGCCTATATCCTAGTAACAAAAAATCTATCTACCTTTGCCTTACAAATATTAACGGACACTCCTTCCATCTTATTTTCATGAAAGGAATTCCGGAATCACAATCTTCTGTGAGAAAATAAACTTAACCCAGGTTTGTTTTAAATAGGTGCCCCCTGGTTCTATCGTGTCAAGATCCCTCAGTATCTTATATTTTAATTTACATATATAAACACAACTTACAATTTTGTATAATTGCACAGCGGTTGTCACAGCTGCCTTCTGCTTGCTCGGTTTGTACAATATTTTTGACGCATGGTATTGGGCCACACAAACTAGAGTAGTGTCAGGTTTCACCCTTGTTCTGGCAGCATCTGTGGACAGAAATCAGAGTTAACATTTCGGGTCGGGAGACCCTTCCTCAGAACTCTAAATGGAAGGGTCACTGGACCCGAACTGTTAACTTTGATTTCTTTTCACAGGAGCTGCCAGACCTGCTGAGCTTTTCTGGCGATTTCTGTTTTTGCTTCTGACTTACAGCATCTGCAGTTCTTTCGGTTTTCATTCTTGGTCTACTTTGCGTTACATTAGGCCCTGTTAGGCTGATGATAACAGGTCATGTGATACAATGGGGAGTACCCCTCATGGCCAGAAGATCCGGGTTGAAGTCCCATTCCAGATTTTGACGGCCCAAGAACGTGTGTTCATAAAATGGGTAAACAGGGAAGAATCAACTTGTAAATTTTCCAAGCATTTGCCGGTGATAGGCGGTGAGAGTGTGATTCCTGGTTAGTCACATAATAGCGAGAAATTAATGCATTGATCATCACTATTCATAGCTCTGGACTCCAACATGCATGTAAAAGATGATGCTACCACAGCAACCTGGACTCCTTCAGGTGGCAATTGTCTCAGCTAAATGTCTAGTGTAGATAGGATTGGTACCAACTCACAGAGTTCAATCCCTGGTCCAGCGGAGCAGACTTTGGAGACGGCTCTTTTTTACTTAATTGTTCATGTTATACAGATACCATTGGTCAAACTGGCATTTATTGTTTATTCCTGATGGCCCTTGAGATTGCAATGTTAAGCAAGCTTCTTGTAGCAGTGCAATTCAAAGCCATAAGTAGACCCACATATTTATTTGGACGGATGTTCTGGAATTTTGACCTAGTAACATTTCAGGAATGACAATATAGTTCCAAATCAGGAATAATGTGTGACTTTTAAGGAAAGTGGCAGGTGGTGGTATATGAATGCATCTGCTGCCCTGCCTTTCCTGGGTGGTAGAGGTGATATTGGACTGTGCTGTTGAAGGAACCTTGGTGAGTTACTGCAGTGCATCTTGTAGATGTTAAATATAACTACCACAATGCAATGGCAGTAGAAGGAGTCCAGTTCAGTTTCTGATCTTTTAGTAACAAATCTCTCCAAACTGTCAAACTGCCACAAAATCTTGAACCTTCAAACTCCTAATGTCTTCTTTGAGCATTTATCTCTCACTACATTATTGTGGCACTGATCCCTTCTTGTGCTTTGACATTCTATTTCAGCTGAAACCACACACCAGTTCCAATCTGTTGCTCTCATTGTCACTCTCTTAAGTCTGATGGTTCTAAACTTAAGCACAACTAGACAAGACTAGTCATTCACTATCAGATTTGAATTAACAATGTCAAGCCATGCCATGCCTTGATCTTCTTTAGCCTCCTAGTAGTTTAGGTTTAACTTTGAATGCAAGGTCAATGCAAGACTCCTTTACTCGTAACGAATCATTTCTGCAACTTCCTTTTCCACCACTCCTCTCCACCATATTATTTTCCTCAACTCCAACAGTTAACACCTACAGCTCACGCCTTTGTTTAAAAACCGAGAGGACTATGGATGCTGTAAATCAGGAACAAAAACAAAAGTTGCTGGAAAAACTCAGCAGGTATAGCAGCATCTGTGAAGAAAAATCAGAGTTAACGTTTCAAATCCAGTGACCTAGTTCTGAGGAAGGAGTCACCAGACCTGAAATGTTAACTCTCATTTTTCTTCACAGATGCTGCCAGACCTGCTGAGCCTTTCCAGTAACTTCTGTTTTTGTTTATAGATTTCCTTGGTTCCATGACTAAGATCAGCCATGTATCTGCCTGTCACTACTTTTCCTTTTTGCCTGACTTTCTCCAATCTCTCCCAGCTATTTTAGCTCCAATTTTCTCTCATATATCATGCTTTCTCATTTCTTTTACAGTCTTCAAATTATCTCTTTAATGTCATCTACCTTCAGCTTTTCTTTCATGCCTATCAATGATATTTAACTTCCCCACCGAAAATGACAAAGAAGTGAATTTTTTTACGGTTTCATATGTTTAAATGTTTGCCTTTCTTTTAAAACTTCCGTGATCACCACTCCTCAACTTCATCACTAAATATGTTTCTTTAATCCAATTTTCCCATTTATTGATATTTTTAACATGCTCAGACATGTTGTGACACACCTCTGGAGCAGGTGGGACATGAACCTGGGTCTCCTGGCCCAGAGGTAGGGACACTGCCACTGAACTACCACAGCCCTCCCTTTCTCATTGAAATGCTACGACTTGGTGACATCCTCAGGCAAGGGTTCAGATTCCTTTTGTGTGTTACATTTCTCTTGATCCCAGAGCTAACTCAAACATGTTAGACTGCATTGCTGGCGTTGAATCATGGATGAGTTAAATGTTGCTCCAACTGGATACAGAAAAGATGAGAGCTTTTGTTTTCGCTACTGTGCAACAAGGTCTATTCCCTTCCTGGTTACTGATGCAGGCTGTAGAAGGCAATTTCATGGAATGCTCATCCTCTGTCACATGATGAGTCATGGACTCTTCATGTGGCCTAGGTGATCACATGTGCAGGAACTGTCTCCAGCTGCAAAACTTGAGCTCTGGGTTTCTGAACTTGAAGGACAGCTGAAGTCAGTAGGGTGCATCTACAAAGCTGAGAAATATATAGATAACTGATTTAACACAGTAGTCACACCACAGAAAACGATCAGGCCAGCAAAGAGGGAATGGGTGATAGCTAAACAGCACAGAAAGGCCAGGAATGAGATACTGTCAGTCTCTTGAGTTTTTCTCACTTACTAAACAGTTTTCCATTTGGTATACTAGTGAGGGCAATGGTTCAGTTGCCAAACAAGTATGATGAGAAAGAAGGGTGGAAGGGAAATAAATAGCAGGAGGATGCTTAGTATTTAGAGGAACAGACAGGCGTTTCTGTGGCCATGGGCATGACCCCAGGATGATGTAGTCCTGGCACCAGGTTCAACGATGTCACAGAGTAGCTCAAGACACTTTTGAGCAAGGGTGATGGGCCAGATATTATGGTCCAAATGAGCGCTAATAAAACAAATCAAAAAAGGGATGAAATCCTGAAAGTTGAATTTTCGGAATTAGGCAATTGACTGAAAAGCATGACTTCTAAGGCAGTAATAATAGGGTTGTTCTCAGTACTACATATTAGTCAATTTGTAAGTAGGAAAATTGAACAAATGACAAAGTATCTATAAAAATGACGCAGTACAGGGAGCTTCAGATCTCTGGGGCTTTGAGACCTGGACCAGGGGGGAGCCTGCACAATGAGGTCACCTATCCCCTCCTCCCACCTCAAGCCGCACCTCCATTTCCTACCTACTAACCTCATCCCGCCCCCTTGACCTGTCTGTCCTCCCTGGACTAAGCTATTCCCTCCCTACCTCCCCACCCATACTGTCCTCTCCACCTATCTTCTCCTCTATCCATCTTCAGTCCACCTCTCCCTCTCTCCTTCTTTATTTCAGAATCCTCTCCCCATCCCTCTTTTCTGATGAAGGGTCTAGGCCCGAAACATCAGCTTTTGTGCTCCTAAGATGCTGCTTGGCCTGCTGTGTTCATCCAGCCCCACACTTTGTTACAATGAGGTCAGGTTACATCTTTAGCAGGACTGGGCATATTTTCCTTGTGGGGAGATTTACTAGGGCTTTTGCAAGAGTTAAACTAGCTTGTCAGGAGGATGGGGACCAAAAGAGAATTCAGATAAAATAAAAAAAAACAAAGCTGGTAACAGGAGTAGAAAAGATATAAATTAAACTGAGTGTAACAGAAGCAAATTTCAGAATCATTCAGGATTGAATTACAGAACTGTATTAAAATATCGAATTAATTCTCGAGCTGAATGCACACAATATTCACAACAAGATATGTGAATTGATTGTGCCATTAGAAGCTAAAGAATGTGATTTAATTTACAATACAGTGCTACGGTTGCAGGGTGACCAATACTGGGAAGTGATAATTAAAGCATGTTCGATTATTAGGAGGGATAGAC
The DNA here is from genome assembly GCF_030684315.1 of Stegostoma tigrinum. Lineage (NCBI taxonomy): Eukaryota > Metazoa > Chordata > Chondrichthyes > Orectolobiformes > Stegostomatidae > Stegostoma > Stegostoma tigrinum. The sequence continues at coordinate 72,465,655 of NC_081355.1, read as the reverse complement.
GAAAACCAAAAAGGAAGGGGTACTGCTGACAATAAGTGGTAGCAGCATTGTTGCAATGACTCGAGCTGATTTTGTTACTGCACAAGTCAGATCCCAGACTAAAATCTGGCTTGTTCATGATATTTTGTTTTTGTTTTGGTTTGAATGAGGCAGTCTCTCACTGAAACAAGAACAATGCTACAGATTCAGTTTTAACAATAAAGCAATATTACACACAGAAAATGATGAAAACATAAAATAAACCAAAATATTTACAAAAATTTTAAGATGTGGAAATACCTGGTAAAATAAAATCCCATTAATACCAATGCAATGTTTTACAATACTTACACCAGAAACAGTTCCTTTCTTTTTCATATCCATAAAGCTTAATTTAAATCTGGCTTCAATTTAACATCCCAAGAACCTAATGGCCTATTCCTGGAGACTTTGCACCACTTTTCCAGCTTTAAATAACTACTTCAGGTTGTAAACAAACAAATCTGCTCTGGAACTTTCAACTTTAAACTGCTTCCATTGAGATGACTTATGTTCTAATAGTTCTAAACCATCTCTATTTGTCAAAAGCAACTGTGTTATACATTTAGCTTCAGCTAAGATGTCTGCAAAACTGCCCAATTGAAACTAAAGAAAGTTTCCTTCCAAGCTATGGGTGTTTCTCCTAAACATCACTCCTCCAGAAAAAAAACTATTCTATAATTATCTATCTGGAAACCATAATTTTACTTACTTATTGTCATGTATATTTATTACAAACACAGTGGAAAGTATTGTTAAGTGTCGCCACTCCAGTGCCATGTTAAAAAATAAAAAATAAACCAAAGCACAGAATACAAAACCAGAAAAATAAAACAATAAACTTAATATTATAGTCTTATTTCAATAAAGTTAGGTGCACCTCTAATTACCTGACATGAACCACTCCCTACTTTCTCGTTACTGGTTGGAGGCTTATAAACCACTTATACCAATGTTTGCTGCATCTTATTGCTTACTAAATTCACCCAAAAAGATTTTACATTCCATTCTTCCAACTGGAGAGTTTAATCTCATTCATAACCTCTTATTGTGATGTCAGGTGTATGATTCATATATACTTCAGTGTCAATTATTTTGGTTTTTGATTTTTGAACTAGTGGCTTATAGGTTTTCAGTGTGTCGGGGGTCATTTTATGTTAATCTTGTAAGTTTTCCGTAGCCAGGTTGATTTCTTTTAAAATACAGCAATAGAGAGAGACTTTCTGAAGATGAATGGTGTTTTGTTTATATTGAGAGCATTTACCAGCACTTAGAATTCAGCAAAGGTGGGGCAATAAATTAATCATGAAACCGAGAAGAGAATATGAACGTAAAACAGCAAAACAAGTGAGAATAGATTGTAAAAAGCTCTAGAGGAAGGCAAAGAAGGAAAACATTAACAAAGGCAAATGTAGGTCTATTACAGGAAAAGGCAGGAAAATTTATGATGGAAAATAGAGAAATAGCAGAGGCACTATGTACTTTGGATGGAACTTTATAGGAGCCTGTATGGAGTGGGCTATGGTGGGAAATCTGGAAGAATTGGGTAACAAGTCGCCGGAAGGTAACTCATTGCCTTTTCAAACAGAATTTCAGATGAGGTTTGCACTATGGAACAACAAGAATGCCTATTATGGAGGATTATTGCTTGTTAACAGCCCCATTAACAACAAATCTTCCCTCATTAATAATAGATCATAAAATGTGAGGCTGGATGAACACAGCAGGCCAAGCAGCATCTCAGGAGCACAAAAGCTGACGTTTCGGGCCTAGACCCTTCATCAGAGAGGGGGATGGGGTGAGGGTTCTGGAATAAATAGGGAGAGAGGGGGAGGCGGATAGAAGATGGAGAGAAAAGAAGATAGGTGGAGAGGAGAGTATAGGTGGGGATGTAGGGAGTGGATAGGTCAGTCCAGGGAAGACGGGCAGGTCAAGAAGGTGGGATGAGGTTAGTAGGTAGGAGATGGAGGTGCAGCTTGGGGTGGGGCGAAGGGATCAGTGAGAGGAAGAACAGGTTAGGGAGGCAGAGACAGGCTGGACTGGTTTTGGGATGCAGTGGGTGGAGGGAAAGAGCTGGGCTGGTTGTGTGGTGCAGTGGGAGGAGTGGACGAATTGGGCTGGTTTTGGGATGCGATGGGGGAAGGGGAGATTTTGAAGCTGGTGAAGTCCACATTGATACCATTGGGCTGCAGGGTTCCCAAGCGGAATATGAGTTGCTGTTCCTGCAACCTTTGGGTGGCATCATTGTGGCACTGCAGGAGGCCCATGATGGACATGTCATCTAAAGAATGGGAGGGGGAGTGGAAATGGTTTGTGACTGGGACATCCCTCACCTTCCTGGACCACTCAGTCTCCATCTCAGGCAACCAGCTTGTAACTGATTTCCATTTCAAGCCTACCGACTCCCACAGCTACCTAGAATACACCTCCTCCCACCCACCCTCCTGCAAAAATTCCATCCCCATTCCCAATTCCTCCGCCTCCGCCGCATCTGCTCCCACGATGAGGCATTCCACTCCCGCACATCCCAGATGTCCAAGTTCTTCAAGGACTGCAACTTTCCCCCCACAGTGGTCGAGAACGCCCTTGACCACGTCTCCCACATTTCCCGCAACACATCTCTCACACCCCGCCCCCGCCACAACCGCCCAAAGAGGATCCCCCTCGTTCTCACACACCACCCCACCAACCTTCGGATACAACGCATCATCCTCCGACATTTCCGCCATCTACAATCCGACCCCACCACCCAAGACATTTTTCCATCCCCACCCTTGACTGCTTTCCGGAGAGACCACTCTCTCCGTGACTCCTTTGTTCGCTCCACACTGCCCTCCAACCCCACCACACCCGGCACCTTCCCCTGCAACTGCAGGAAATGCTACACTTGCCACCATACCTCCTCCCTCACCCCTATCCCAGGCCCCAAGATGACTTTCCATATTAAGCAGAGGTTCACCTGCACATCTGCCAATGTGGTATACTGTATCCATTGTGCCCAGTGTGGCTTCCTCTACATTGAGGAAACCAAGCGGAGGCTTGGGGACCGCTTTGCAGAACACCTCCGCTCGGTTCGCAATAAACAACTGCACCTCCCAGACGCGAATGATTTCCACTCCCCCTCCCATTCTTTAGGTGACATGTCCATCATGGGCCTCCTGCAGTGCCACAATGATGCCACCCGAAGGTTGCAGAAACAGCAACTCATATTTCGCTTGGGAACCCTGCAGCCCAATGGTATCACTGTGGACTTCACCAGCTTCAAAATCTCCCCTTCCCCCACTGCATCCCAAAACCAGCCCAGTTCATCCCCTCCCCCCACGGCACCACACAACCAGCCCAGCTCTTCCCCTCCACACACTGCATCCCAAAAGCAGTCCAGCCTGTCTCTGCCTCCCTAACCTGTTCTTCCTCTCACCCATCCCTTCCTCCCACCCCAAGCTGCACCTCCATCTCCTACCTACTAACCTCATCCCACCCCCTTGACCTGTCCGTCTTCCCTGGACTGACCTATCCCCTCCCTACCTCCCCACCTATACTCTCCTCTCCACCTATCTTCTTTTCTCTCCACCTTCGGTCCGCCTTCCCCTCTCTCCTTATTTATTCCAGAACCCTCAGCCCAACCCCCTCTCTGATGAAGGGTCTAGGCCCAAAACGTCAGATTTTGTGCTCCTGAGATGCTGCCGGGCTGCTGTGTTCATCCAGCCTCACATTTTATTATCTTGGATTCTCCAGCATCTGCAGTTCCCATTATCACTGCCCTCATTAATATGCAGTTTCTACGCTTTTTTTCCTATTCATTTGTGGGATGTGGGCATTGCTGGCTGGCCAGCATTTCTTGCCCATCCCTAGTTGTCCTTGAGAAGGTGGTGGTGAGCTGCCTTCTTGAACAGTTGCAGTCTTCCTGCTGTGGGCAGACCCATAGTGCCCTTAGGGAGGGAATTCCAGGGTTTTGACCCAGAAACAGTGATGGACCGGCAATATATTTTCAAGTCAGGATGGTGAGTGACTTGGAGGGGAACTTGGAGGTCATGGTGTTCCCAAGTGTCTACTGACCTTGTGATTCTAGATGGAAGTGGTCATGGGTTTGGAAGGTGCTGTCCGAGGATTTTTGGTGAATTTCTGCAGTGCATCTTGTAGATAGTACACACTATTGCTACTGAGTGTCGGTTGTTGTGGGAGTGAATGCTTGTGTATGTGGTGCCAACCAGGTGGGCTGCTTTGTCCTGGATGGTGTCAAGCTTCTTGAGTGTTGTTGGGGCTACACTCATCCAGGCAAGTGGGGAGTATTCCATCACACTCCTGACTTGTGCCTTGTAGATGATGCATAAGCTTTGAGAAGTCAGGAGATGAGTTACTTGCTGAGGTACTCCCAGCTTCTGGCCTGCTCTTGTAGCCACTGTGTTAATGTGGTGAGTCCAGTTGAGTTTCTGGATCAATGACAACAACCAGTGATGGTAACTCCATTGAATGCCAAGGGACAGTGGTTTGATTGTCTCTTGTTGGTGATGGTCATAACCTGGCATTTGTGTGGTGCAAATGTCACTTGCCACTTTTCAGCCCAAGTCTGGATATTGTCCAGATCTTATTGCGTTTGAACTTGTGCTGCTTCAGTACCTGAGGAGTCACGAATGGTGCTGAACATTGTACAATCATCGGCAAAGATCTCCCCTTCAGACCTTATGTTGGAGGGAAGGCCATTAATAAAGCAGCTGAAGATGGTTGGGCCTAGGACACTACCCTGAGGAACTCCAGCAGAGATGTCAAGAGCTGAGATGATTGACCTCCAGCAACTACAACCATCTTCCTAAGTGTCACATATGTCTCCAACGACTGGGCGTTTGCCCCCGATACCTATTGATTCCAGTTTTGCTAGGGCTCCTTGGTGTCAAGCTCTGTTGAATGCAGCCTTGATGTGAAGGCCTGTCACTCTCACCTCGCCTTTGTAATTTAGCTCTTTTGTCCATGTTTGAACCAAGGCTGTAATGAGGTCAGGAGTTGAGTGGCCCTGGCGGAACCCAAACTGGGCATCACTGAGCAGGTTATTGCTGAGCAGGTGCTGCTTGGTAGCACTGTTGACGACACCATCCATCACTTCACTGATAATTGAGAAGAGTCTAATGGGAGTAGTAATTGGCTGGGTTGGATTTGTCCTGCTTTTTGTGTACCTGGTATACTTGGGCAGTTTTCCATATTGTCGGGTAGATACCAGTGTTGTAACTGTACTAGAACAGCTTGGCTAGGGGAGCAGCAAGTTCTGGAGCACAAGTCTTCAGTACTATTGCTGGAATGTTGTCAGGGCCTGTAGCATTTGCAACATCCAGTGTATCCTCCAACCGCTTCTAGATATCATATGGAGTGAATCGAATTGATTGAAGACTGGTATCTGTAATTCTCGGGATCACTGGAGTAGGCCAAAGTGGATCATCAATTCAGCACTTCTGGCTGAAGATTGCTATGAATGCTTCAGCCTCATGTTTTGCACTGATGTTCTGGGCTTTTCCATCATTGACGATGAGGATATTTGTGGAGTCTCCTCCTCCAATGAGTTGTTTAATTGTCCCCTGCCATTCACGACTGGATATGGCAGGACTGCAGAGCTTATATCTGATCTGTTGATTGCAGAATCGTTTAGTTCTGTCTATCACTTGCTGCTTTTGCTGCTTGGCATGCAGTTTGCTGTTTGGTGGCATTACCAGACTGATACCTCATCTACAGGTATGCCTGATGCTGCTTCTGGCAAGCCCTCCTGCACTGTCCATTGAACCATGGTTGGTCTCCTGGCGTGGTGGTAATGGTTGAGTGGAGGTTATGCCAGGTCCAGATTGTGCTGGAGTATAATTCTGTTGCTGTTGACAGCCCACAGTGCCTCATGGATGCGCAGTCTTGAGTTGCTAGATCGGTGCAAAGTCTGTCCTATTTAGCACGGTGACAGTGCCATACAACACGATGGAAGTTATTCTCAATGTGAAGGCGGGATTTTGTCTCCACAAGGACTGTGCGATGGTCACTCTTACCAATGATGTCATGGGCAGATGCAACTGCAACTGACAGATTGGTAAGGATGAAGTCATGTATGTATTTCCCTCTTATTGGTTCCCGCACCACCTGTCACAGACCCAGCCAAGCAGCTATACCACCAGTTGAGAGGAAATTTGCTGGCAACAATCCTTAAAATTAAAATCAAAGTGGTACTTTGTGATTTCAGACCACAGCTGGAATACCATGAAGAATTTGAGCCCCTTACCTAAAGCAAGGTATTGTGACATTGAACGTAATCCAGAGGAGGATCACTAGGCTGATACCAGGTATGGAGGGACTGCCTCATGAGGAGAAATTGAGTAGGTTGGGCCCGTACTCAATGGGATCTGGAATAATGAGAGGTGCCCTTGTTGAAACATGGAAGATCCTTAGGGGTTTGCCAGGGTAGGTGTGAAAGGGTTGTTTCCCTTCATGGAAGAGACAAGGGCCAGAGAGAATAATCTCAAAATAAAGGTTGCACATTTTAAGATAGAGATGTGTAATAAATCTGAGGTGTTCTTCATTAGAATGGGCAATTGAGATTAGGTCATTAAGGATATTCAAGGTTGAAGTAGATTTTTAATCAGTAAGGGAATCAAGGGTAATGGGGAATAAACAGAAAAGAGGAGTTGAGGACAATCAAATCAGGCAGAAACTCATTGAAAGGTGGAGCAGACTCAATGGGCTGAATGGCCTACTTCTTCTCTTATGTCTAATGGTCTTATGGAGGTTAAAGTAAACTTAAAAAATAACTAAATTTAAAACAGTTTGTGCATTTAATCTACGAATGCCAGTAGCAAATGCTGCCATTGTATGTATACTCAGATAATATACTTAATCTAGCCTCGAAGTAGCGTATTTTTCAAATTGAATTTTGTCTGAAATGTAGCCCATTTATCTCTCTCCCAGATTACCATATCAACATTGAAATACACTCAGATCAAAATATGTGATATCAAGGTCTCTTACTCTGCTCGCAACATCAACACTTTATTTATTTCTGCTCTGATCTCTGTGTAATTGTTATGTTGTTGCTGACCTGCTCCTTATCTGTGAATGTCTCTGTTTGGGATCCACTGAAAGTGATGCCATGGCAGACACTGTTTCTGTCTCTTTTCTCTCCAGGTTGTGGGCATTTATGAGAGACCAGTTAACTTCTGAGGCATACTGTTGCACTGATTTCCAATATTTCTCTGTGAATGGAAGTAAATATAGTTTCAATGTCAAATGATGAAAACTCTGTAAAACTGATTTACATCTGACTCTATAAATAAGAATTAAAACGTAATTTTCTTAAAAAGATTTTTAAAGTAGGTCAGGCTTTATAGGGTAGCATTTGATAAAGGCAACAGGGATTGTCACTCCAATCTTGAGAGACCTACATTTACAGATGATCTGTTGAAGTAATTGCAACTGAATTCCTCATAGGCAGTGGCAGGTCTTCCCTAGAATCAAGGTCCCTGGGGACTCACAATGGGCTTCTTCTGAGAGGAGGAGATGCTCCTGCTTTGCTTGGTTCCATTCATGTAAGTTTTCTTTTATTTTTAGCAACCTGCCAAGGTGCCAAATTGGGCTTCCCAACACTGTCAGGTGTGGGTTAAAATTGTTTTGTGTATCTATATCGTGGAAACCTGATTTGTATTTAGTAATGACACTCTTGCCAGAATCCAGAGAAAACCCCATTCACAGCCAAAAAATGTGCTGTTAAAATAGGAAGTCAACAGGAGTAGAGTCAGACAATGGAGCCATTCCTCTAGGTTAGGTTGAGAGAAAATTTTAAAATCTTACTTTGGCGCTTCAGTAGCACTCTGCATAATCACATGTAAGATGTTACTCAGAGTAAAATATCTCATATCTTCAACTTGATAATCACAATGCATGTATCATCCCATATTCTACTATCACATTTCAAAAGTATTCAGACTGTCCCAGTGAGTTGTAACTCAAATTCTGTTGAATTAAGCTTTTTAACACATTGTAATCACTAAGATGCTCAAGGCACTTGGCATGGGTTCACTGATCATTAATTGTATGATGTCTCTTTTGACTTGCAGAAAGAAGTAGATCTACCCAGCTAATGTTTTGGAGATCAGATCCACATGAGAAGACGTCACTGAATTCAATTCAAAACCAAATGCTGCAATGAGCACTCACATTGTCCTCTTACTCCTGATATTATAGATGCAACTCTGATTCATATTGACGGGATTGAGGTGTTCTGTCTTTGCTAGCTGTGAGAATACTATGCTTAATAATTTTGAACAATTGAAGCCCAGTCTCTATGTGATATGCATCTGTAACATAAAATTTACCATGTTACTGTCTCGAAGAGAGGTGGCAAGGGTGATTACTGTAGGCATTTTTCTGAGGTTGAAGCTATACACATTTTATAGAATGGTAGGGACATTAGTTTACAGATGACCTTGCTGTACCTATCCAACTAATTGTGGATGCTAGCTGTGAGTGTCTAAGATGAAAATTTGTTCCATTGCCTAGATTTAAAACTCCTTACCTTAAGGGCACAAGAAGTTATGCAAGAGATTTTAAACAGAAAATTATAAAATTTACAAGAATTGTAATGTCTTACTTTTCTCTTTAGTATAATAAGAATATTTGAAATTTAAAAACAATTATGTCAACATGTTGCTGAATTAAACAATCCTTTTGTTAACCTAAAGTTGCTTTCACAAATCATGTATAACTTAAATAGCTTTTACTGCACTGCTTTATATAATGTTCCCGACAATATTTTGTTAACAAATAATAAAATTTATTTTGATTCATACAGCTGTACAGAAAAGAATTTGCAGTGGCTTAACCAAGGACAGGAATATAAGAGTTTATGTAGTTGATTCCTGCAGAACACATTTTCTAATGAATGAGAAATATATTTTGTTTTTTCAAATTACATTTGGTCTGATCTTGGCAGTAATTTAATGGGGTTCTGCAAGATAAGATGGAATAGGTTCTTTTCCATTATGTCTAGCGAAACAAAATTATTCTGTGTAATGATTTTAAATAAATGGATCAAACCATTCTCGTATGAAACATGGCACTTAAACACACTCCTTGTCATTTGTTATGGCCCTGTATTTTTGAAAAAAATTGTTTTCATTACAACATTTCTCTTGGCGCAGACCCGTCTTGATTTCCAAAGACAGTGGTTCTGTGTAACACAATGAAATGCCGTTTGCAGAATGAAGAGAGGGATGGAGTACAACTTGAGTTGTACTCAAAGTTTTGAGTCTTCTGAAACATTTCAGCCCTGTTGCTGAGATTGCTACTATGTCCCCATTCGTATAGCAACAGCAGATTTTGATGAAAAGAACAGGAATGATCAATGAAGTAGAGTGGAAAACCATTAACTGCAGTGATTATTTTATGTACAATTGTTATAAAAGATTAGTGGAAATTTGCACATAAGTGGAAAACTGATAACATAAATTTTAGCTTGCCAAGATTGTAAAACTATTTCAATTTTCAGAAGGAACTGCAGTTTTACTTACAGGGATGTATTCTTGGCAAGACATTTTCTACAACCCCATTTATATTATATAATTTTTGATCATTTTAAAAGATATATATTAGGAGTTGAAAGAGGTTGTGGTGGAAAATATTCCAGTTCTCATAACTGTAAAATAAATTTAACATGCCAAGAGTTAATGGACCACTCATTCTCACTACAATGTTCTGTTGCCAACATCATGAGATTATTTGTTATTCATCTGTAGACAAGACTGCCAGTTTTGTTTCACTATTGAATTCTGGATTTTATAAGGAAAGAATGGAAGATTTTAATTTCTGGACTTGTATTATCAATAAAAACACAAATCCGAGCTTATTCTGGAGTGTTTCCAAGTTTTTTTTTTCTTTTTGGAATAGAAAAGAAAAGCATTTATACTCTGAAAGAACAGAAATCCTGGTTGAAGCTTGTTTGTTCTAGGGAAGATTTCTGAGGAAATTGTTATACTTAGTTATTTTCTAATCTTAAAGCTCTTTGCTCATTGTGTTTTTACAAATTGTTTATGTAAACATAATATTGTTTCTTCTTTGAGAATGAGCCCAAGTGCAATCAGCAAACTGACACACTGACTTAGAAAAGTAGTAAACAGAGAGACCTTCCTGGCAATCCTGTAATTAAATATATATTACTCAAACAACTTACTTTGAATTTCAATTGTTTTTTCCAGAGAAGCTACAGCATTGGCGTTTGGCTTCTGAAGCTGAACTTCTTGGGGAAGAGGCTCCAGCTGTAAAGATTCAAATAACTTTGTGATAAGATGAGTTAATTTGCTGTTTAAAAATGAACTCCCCCTCAGACATTTTCCTGTGACTTTCTAACCCCTTTCCAACCTGTAGCCTTTTGATGAGAAGAGTTCCAGTGTACCCTACTGGAGATGACTTTGAGTACTTTTCAGCTCTTTTTATTAACTGTTTAATTATCTACAAAGGTTTAAAGTGCATGAATATTTACTGAAATTGTGCTCGTTTATCATAAAAGTATCTAAACTGCTTCTCTTGACATCTGTAATGTTTAATTAAACAAAGGTCAAATGTTTCTGATTGAACTATTAATTTTTAGCTAAAGAAATTTGATACTTTTATTTTTTTCATCACCCTTTCTAACTTCTTCTCCCCTAGTTTTTAGTAGAATAGTGCTGTTGTACCTCACTGGCTGTGTTGTTCCAGGAAAACTACAGTGAGTTCCTTTAATCAGCTTGGAATCCATTGAACATCTTCAGTTTTGACATTATCACACTCTACTGTTAAAGTAACTTCACAGTGTGCTATTTACATTTTATACATAACTGAACAGTGTAGCTTTCTGTGAAACTACTAGTTCCAGAGACTAAAATATTTTAAATGATCAGTTAAACATAAAGTACGTTGACACTATTGTCCCTGCCCACACCACACACTCCATTCCCTCACCAATTATTCCATCTGCTCTCCATGCCTACATTCTTTGCATTAAACAGACCTCTTGCAAACTCGGTTTCTTATTTGACCCTGAGATAAGCTCCTGAACCTATATCTTCTCAATCACACTCCCCGATTTCACCTCTGCTGCCCGTATCCTAACCTGCACCAATGGCTGCTCTCCATTCTTCATGTGCTCCCTGTCTACCACCTCATCCAATTTATAATTCTCATCAAAGTCTTCAAGCATTTCATGACATTTTCATCATTACCAACTTCTCCCGTATCTCTGCATCAAGTCCCCAGCCCTGCAACTTATCAAAGAGATTTTCATGCTTTACTGCTCCATCTCTCTCATTGTTATCATTTAAGAGTTTTCTTACAACTTACACTTGACTAATTATTTTTAGTCACTCCTCCAATTTTCCTTTGTTTTTGTTCAGTGTGAATTAAAATGTACAATGTCGTTCACACGTTTTGGAGTGGCAACATTTGGCTTTGGTCCCTGCCAGAATGGAGAGTATTTTTGGGTCAGAAACTCAATATAGAGACAGACAGGTTTAGTAAGAGGTATTTGCCTATTGCTTGCCCTAGTAATCAAGGAGACATGTCCATTCTGTCACAGGAAGGATTTCTGTGTGGCCTCAGCTCACCAACACTTGGATTTTTGAACATTGTTTATATTTAGTGGCTGTTTTTTCCTCATGGAATATTGAGGTACTTACTTTCCTTTGATCTGGTTAAGGCTTAATTGAGTGGGAATGAATGGGATAATCTTCTTGCATCAATACCATTTGCAAGGCATTTTAATAGTGTGTAATTATTCAGAAAGGCGTGGATATACTGTCTACAATTTTCCACCCACTGGTGCAAAATTTTGGAAAGTCTTTTGCCCACATGCTCAGATAATAGCTTTCCACTTCACCAAGACCACCTCCACATTAACACTCTCTGCACTATTCAATCCATGAATTCAAACTCATTGGCCCAGGATTTGCCTTTCTCTAGTTCAGAAGTCAGCTAGTCCATTCAACATTGTGGTATCTGCGCTAGTGGGGTGTCAGGGAGATTTGTATTCCATCTTCAGTTTGTTTGTTGAATGCTAATGAAGTCCAGCCTTCAAAGTGGCTGCTGATTTGGTGGGAAGAAAGAGGGACAGCTGTTTGCTGTCTCTAACTGAATGATCAAGATCTGTAGCAGGAGGAAATTTCCTGATGTTGGTCCAACAAACCCAACAAATAAGAAAGGCTGCATCCAACTCAGCTCTAGAAGGACTGTAAAAAAAAGAAAAGGGTCACATCACTGTCATTTTGGCGTTGAGGATATATAAAGCTCTGTGAACCTGGCATTTACTTTATTAACAGTTGCTACTGCTTATCTGTTCTTTTTAATAGATTGTCCTCTAGTTTAGGGCTGGGACTGTAGTATGAGAGAATGATTTACAAAATCTAGAGGCTATGATAAGACTTGTATCATATCCAGTGTGCTAAATACAGTAACAGGGGTATTATTTGACATCTGGGCAATGCCATACTACAGATATTGTCCTCGGAAGGTTGAACAGTAGTTCATTGTGACTAAGAGCTTGATTACAGAGTAGTCCTTTATGCAGATTACATATACAAATCTGACTAAAACCCAAAAATATAACATTGACCTTTGAAATTGTGTAATATCTGTGAAATTGAATCTATTGAAATAGAAATACATTAACTTCATAGCAAGTTAATTTGTACCATTTTTATCGCTGAGTATATTTTAGTTATGGACAACCAGCCTAGTTTATAAAACACCTTGAATATACAATTTATTGGATTCTTTATTGCTGCACAGAAGACCCCTGTTCCTACTTTTGAAAAACATCAAAGCAAGTGAAAGAACCATTGCTCAGTAGCCGCAGAAACTTGATAAGTTTTGCCTGCCTTGTTTGGAGTTAAGAAACTTTGAGTCAGATTCTTTAAACCGGATAATAAGAAAAAAAAAGGAATAATTCTTTTGATAAGAATAACTCCAGTGAGCTATGATTTAAAATGTCATGGATAGAAGCAAAAATGTATTTAAAATTTTTTTAGCATGAAACACTCTGAAAGAGATTTTTGCAGAAGGTAGTCAGGTACTACTGTCAAAAACACATTGTCCTTAATGTGCTTTAGAATAAAATAACATCATGACTGCCAGGCTTGTCAGCAGGTTAGCACTCCGAATTGATATAATTCATTTAGTCCTCTTTTAGCTTTTCGAGTGTCTCAATTTTAACACTAATCAGTTGAAGAGTTTAAGTTATAAGCGTCAAAGGTTAGGTTGTTGCACAACAATTGCTGAATCTTAATAAGTAAAAATGAGATACAGTTATTAGATAAAGTACAGATACAAAAGTAAGATTAAAAGTAGATTCAGATAAAAGATACTTTTAAAGATGAAAGTCAGCTCAGTCCATTATCATCGCAGGCTAGTTACTTGTTTGAAGATTTCCATTTATGAGATAAAGGATTTGAAGACCTGAATGCTGAAGTCAGCAGCTGCAATGGCTTCTGCAGTTGAACATTTGAAGGCTGTTTGAGCGTTGGACTCAGTAAATAGATCAAGCTTTGACAGAGAAGCAAGATATTACCAGTACCTCACTAATTCTATGCTCAGGGCTCTTGAAGATTGCTTGGATTCTTGGGCGAAATGGTGTCTGATTTCTGAAATCGTTTCTTATTGGAGTTGAGAACTCCTTTTTGTTATGCCGTCTTCCAGATCTTCCTCAGGATTTCTGCTTAAAAGCCTATACAGATCAAACTTCAGATGGCTGCTATGTTAACTACTGATGAATCATTGTCCCATCAACAAAGTCAATTATATCTGATTTCCAAGAGAAGAGAAAAATCCTCATTAAGCGTCTCAAAAGTGTAGTATAAGGCAAACTGTCTCTGAAGAGTCACCTCCGGGATACAAAGGACAGTTCCTGTGAGGGACAAATGAGCGTTTTTCTGTGTCCTCTGAGTATGCGTATGTTCTCCAGAGGGTATATAATGTTTCAGTGATTATTTATAATATTAACAGCATGTAGCTCATTTGTACTTAATTTTATGTTGGGCCTGTCAGTCTCACAAGAGACAATCATGTATTACAGAAGTAATGTAGATGGCTACAAAGTAATGCATAATTAACCATTTATTGTTTATCAAGAGTGAGCATCAATTCTACCCATGGGTTTGGATGGCAGCTTTCCCCACGTGGTATCAATAACATATACTGATTCTAACAAGAAGGATTGGCTGCAGTGAACATACAGAAGGCAATCTAGTTGGATCCAGCAGAAACTGATTGATACAAATGGTGACAGCAATGGGCACCTGAGGATTTCATTCAGCTGCACTGAATGAGACAGTGGGCACCAATTTCCCGTAAAATGGGGACACACTGCAAAAAATTAAGTTCTACAAAACCACAGTGATCCAAGGAGAAGAAACAAGGATTAAAATACCAGTCAGAAAATGGTGAGTGTATATTTAAATATGCAGCAGCTTCAGAGCACACAGAGGTAGTCAGGGGAAATGCTGGCATGATGTTAATGTCACTACATCAGTTATTCAGAGACTCAGGCTAATGCCACGCTAATTGGCGCAATTAAACTCAGTTTATTAATATGGACAGCAAAGCTAGTCTCAGTGATGGTGACCATGAAACTATCATTGACTGCTGTAAAAACCCATCTAATGCCCTTTAGGAATGAATTTAGCATTCCTACTAGGCTTTGTCTACAATGTGCTTCCAGACTCAAAAGAAAGTGGATCACTTTTAATTGATTTCAAATTAACCTGTTGGAATGTAACCAGGTGGCGTGTGACTTCTGACTTTGTCCATCCTAGTCCAACACCAGCACCTCCCCATCACTCTGAACTGAACTCTACAGAGACCTCTCAGGCCACTCAGTTCAAGGTCATTTAGGATGGGCTAACAAATGAAGTCATTGCCAGTGATGTCAATATCCTGCCAAAGAATTAAAATAAAAATCTCTGTGAATGCAGCAGCTAGTGGTTAAAATGATTGCTGAAGCAATAGCAGTGCTCGGAGAAACTTGAAACAGAAATATTGAAGAAGATGGGGAAGACAATGGAGAGTCTTATCAGAGCTGCAAGGGGAAATATCTGAATCATAGACCCTGGATATAGAACAAGATATTGCAATAACAAGGTGTAGAGCTGGGTGAACACTGCAGGCCAAGCAGCATCAGAGGAGCAGGAAAGGTGATGTTTCAGGCCGAGGCCCTTCTTCAGAAATGATTTCTTAAAGGGAGAATGAATGTTCGTACATTTAAGAAAACATGCATAATCTGAAAAGCTAACAGAAGACTTAAATCACTATATTAAACAAATCAGCAAAAAACATCGGATTATTTAAAATTACTGGGAAAATTGGTGGAAAACAGCTTTGCAATAAAGGAAATGCTTTATGAAAATCATTAAAATAGCAGTATAATTTACCTAATCATAATGAAAATTTAAAGGCAGAAGAGTTTACTGAAGAATATAGTGTTTTGAGGGGCATTCTTTTGTTGGTTAACTGCATTGACTGCTTTAAGACACAAGTTCAGCACAACACTTTTTCAATGTAAGATGTGGAAAAAGGCTCGGAGAAGAATCACGCAGGGTGCGAATCTTCCATAGAGTTAAAAAAAGCACCTAAAATCACAAAGGAGTAACAGAGTGAAATCCCAGTCTTTCATTCTTAGGGAGAAAATAATAAGAATACAGTGGGTGTCAAGATAGTAGGAACTGCCGATGCTGGAGAATGTGAGATAACACGGTGTCGAGCTGGATGAACACAACAGGCCAAGCAGCATCAGAGGATCAGGAAAGCTGATGTTTCAGGTTGAGACTCTTCTGAAGAAATGGGGGAGGGGAAGGGGATTCTGAAATAAATAGGGAGGGGGAGGTGGATAGAAGATGGATAAAAGAGAAGAAAGGTGGAGAGGAGACAGACAGGTCAAAGAGGTGGGGTTGGAGCCAGTAAAGGTGAATGTAGGTGGGGAGTTAGGGAGGGGATAGGTCAGTCCAGGGAGGATGGACAGGTGAAGGAGGCGGGATGAGGTTAGTGGGTAGGAGATGGGGGTGGGGCTGGAAGTGAGAGGAATGGTTAGAAAGCCAAGGGCGGGCTGGGCTAGTTTTGGGATGCAGTTGGGGGAGGGGAGATTTTGAAGCTTGTGAAGTCCATATTGATACCATTGGGCTGCAGGGTTCCAAAGCAAAATATGAGATGCTGTTCCTGCAGCTTTGGGTGGCATCATTGTAGCAATGCAGGAGGCCCAGGATGGACATGTCATCCAAGGAGTGAGTGGGGGAGTCGAAATGGTTTGCGACTGGGAGGTGTAGGTGTTTGTTGCAAACTGAGCGTTCCGCAAAGCGGTCCCCAAGACCCCTCTTGGTTTCCCGGATGTAGAGGAGGCCACAACGGGAACAGCGGATCCAATATACAATATTAGCAGATGTGCAGGTGAACATCTGTTTGATGTGGAAAGTCTTCTAGGGACCTGGGATGGTGGTGAGGAGGGAGGTGTGGGGGCAGGTGTAGCACTTCCTGCAGTTGCAGGGAAAATTGCCAGGTGTGGTGGGGTCGGAGGGGAGTGTGGAGTGGACAAGGAAGTCACAGAGAGACTGATCCCTCTGGAAAGCAGATAAGGGTGGAGAGGGAAAAATGTCTTTGGTAGTGGGGTCAGATTACAGATTGTGGAAGTTTTGGAGGATGATGCGTTGGATTTGGAGGTTATTGCTGTGGTATGTGAGGATGAGGGCGATTCTGTTTTGGTTGTTATTGCGGGGAGGGGGTGTGAGGGATGAGTTGCGGGAAATGTGAGAGACATGGTCGAGGGCATTTTCAACCACTGTGGAGGGAAAGATGCGGTCCTAGAAAAACGAGGACATCTGGGATGTCCAGGAGTAGAATGCCTCATCTCGGAAGCAGATGCAGTGGAAGCAAAGGAATTGGGAATAGGGGATGGCCTTTTTGCAGGAAGGTGGGTAAGTGGAGGTATATTCTAGGTAGCTCTGGGAGTCAGTTGGCTTGAAGTGGATATTGGTTTCCGGGTTGATGTTAGAGATGGAGACAGAGAGGTCCAGGAAGGAGAGAGAGGGATCAGAGATGGTCCAGTTGAACTTAAGGTTGGGGTGGAAGGTGTTAGTGAAGTGGATGAACTGTTTGAGCTCTTCGTGGGAGCACGAGGCGGCACCAATAGTCATCAATGTAATGGAGGAAGAGGTGGGGCATAGGGCCAGTTTAGCTTTGGAAGAGGGATCGTTTCATATATCTGACAAAGAGGCAGGCATAGTTTGGGCCCATGCGGGTAACCATGGCCACCTTCTTTGTCTGTAGGAAGTGGGAGAAATCAAAAGAGAAGTGGTTGAGGGTGAGGACTAGTACGGCTCGGCAGATGAGGGTGTCAGTGGAGGGGGACTGGTCAGGTCTGTGGGACAGGAAGAAGAAGAGAGCCTTTAGGCCATCTGCATGGGGAACCCAGGTGTACAGGAACTGGATGTCCATGGTAAAGATGAGGTTTTGGGTACCAGGAAAGTGGAAGATTTGGAGGAGGTGGAGGGCATGGGTGGTGTCACGGATGTAGTTAGGGAGTTCCTGGACCAAGGGAGAGAAGATGGAGCTGAGATAGGTGGAGATAAGTTCGGTGGGGCAGGAGCAGGCAGAGACAATGGGTTGACCAGGGCATTCAGGTTTTGGGTTTTGGGAAGGAGATAGAAACGGGTGGTGCGGCGTTGGGGAATGATGAGGTTAGAGGCTGTGGGTGGGTGTTCACCTGAAGTGATGAGGTTGTGGATGGTTTGTGAGATGATGGTCTGGTGGTCAGGGGTGGGGTCATGATCAAGGGGCTGTTAGGAGGAGGCGTCAGAGAGTACCCGCATGCATACCCTTATGATAGGGAAAATTCGTGACAAGTAAAACAGAGTGGGTATCTGGTATGGAGCAGCTCACTGAATGCCTGTCCTGACCACCACGCAACTGCTTCTTCAGAGCAATGTTCTTGCATGCTCCATGCTCACCGTCCTCCCCACCCTTTTACCAAAACAAGTCCACATTAGCAAATCACTCGCCTCAAACCCGCCTGCTCTTAGATCGATGTTAACACCATGCCAGTCTTCAATACTTTATTTTGGACCTGACAGACACTGATTACTTCCAAGCCTCAGCTAGGTCTCTTTGCAGCAAGCACACGATGGTCACATGCTCCTTATGGCTCTAACTTGCTTTTTAGTGTTCACGCACTTTTGCATTTACTTGAGGCTGTCATCCTCAGTGTGCTTCCCAATTCTCTCTTGGTGCACTGTGAGTTAAACACTGAGTTGCAGCCTGTTAAGTCTCTGTGCTTAGCACAGAACAGGCAGGCAGCTAGTGATGTTGGACAGCTCTGAATAATCAGTCTATCCATTAGACAGAGGGTGAAAATGTCATTGTACAGAACTATGCTACAAGAGGATCAAAGCTGACTCATTTCCTAGCCGACTATATGGCAAACACACTGCATGTGCTTCAAGCAAATGACAATACGTGAGAGTCAATGAGCATCAGTCCTTTGTTTGGCAAAGGAGGACAGGCAGTCAGTGAGGGAACATTGCCATGGTTCAGTCAAGGGACTCATTCAATTACACTACAGTTGGTTGCTCACGATTAGTCCTTCACATCACGTGCTAGTAGTCCGAGGATTACACATGGGACAATTGGGTTGCTGTTGAGATATCATTTGTGGATTAGGCCATTTTCTTCCCTGTGATAACATAAAAAGAAGGGCAGAAAATGATGGGACTGTATTGATAAGAACTTCGTGGTGATAAAGGAGCAGGAGAAATGGTGAGAAGTGCCCAGCAATTGAGTAGAAAATGAAGAGTCAGGAAGGGCTAGAAGGAAGATAAAATGGGTGTGGGCCCTTGAATGAGCATGACGTATTCAGTACTGAGAGTTGTACTCCGTGAATACTGGTGAGAAGTGCGTGCAATGATAGAATTAAAGTGAGTGTTAACCCTCAAAGCTTGGGGCAGTGAGAGAAGATAGTGGCACTTAAACTTGTGAAATGCAAAAAGTCATTGATCTTTTTGTGGTATTCTGTTGCAATTTATAGAGTCATATTGGAGTTAGAATCCCTACATTGTGGAAACAGGCCCTTCAGCCGAAAAAGTCCACACTGGACCTCAGTGTATCCCACCCAGACCCATTCCCCTATAACCCACCTAAGCTACACATCTTGAACACTATGGCAATTTAGCGTGGCCAATCCACCTAAGCTGCACATCTTTGGAGTGTGGGAAGAAACCAGAGGAAACCCACACAGACATGGGGAGATTATGCAAACTCCTTACAGACAGACACCTAAGGCTGGAATCAAACCCAGGTCCCTGGTGCTGTGAGGCAGCAGCATTAACCACTGTGCCACCATACTGCCACACAGTCATGCACTGTGGAAACAGACCCTTCGGTCCAACACCAGTTCATGCTAAACATACTACCAAACTAAACTCGTCCCAGCTGGCTGCGCTTGGCGCACATTCCCCCAAATCTTTCCTATTCATGAACCTACCCAACTGTCTTTTAAACTTTGTAATTGCACCTGCATCCACCACTGTCTCTGGCAGTTCAATCTATATATGAACCATCTAAACACAGTGGCTCAGTGGTTAGCATTACTGCCTCACAGTGCCAGGAACCCAGGTTTAATTCTGGCCTTGGGCAAATGTCTGTGTGGCGTTTGATCATTTTCTCTGTGTCTGCATGGGTTTCCTTCAGGTTCTACTGTTTACTCCCACAGTCCAAAGATGTGCAGGTAGGGTGGACTGGCCATGCTAAATTGTCCATAATGTGCAGGTGGGTTAGCCATGGGAAATGTGGGCCTGCAGGGATTGGGTGGGATGGTCATTGGAGAATCAGTGTATACTTGATGGGCTGAATGGCTTACTTCCACATTGTAGGGCTTCTATGATCTCTGTGCAAAAATGTTGCCCTTCATATCCTTCTTAAATTTTTCTCCCCTTATCTTAAAAATATGCCCCTGAGTTTTGAACTCCCCTACCCTGGGGAAAAGACCCTTGTCATTCACCTCATCTATGTCCCTCATGACTTTACAAACCTGAATAAGTTCACCCCTCCACCTTCTGTCCCTGATTATGCAATCTAAAACACCAAAAGCAAAATTAGCTCCATCTATTACAAAGATTAAGAATCCCTACAATATTTTTCAAGTAAGTCAGTGAAAAAGGAAA
Organism: Stegostoma tigrinum; assembly: GCF_030684315.1. Taxonomy (NCBI): domain Eukaryota; kingdom Metazoa; phylum Chordata; class Chondrichthyes; order Orectolobiformes; family Stegostomatidae; genus Stegostoma; species Stegostoma tigrinum. The sequence continues at coordinate 72,445,454 of NC_081355.1, read as the reverse complement.
AAAAAACAGCATCACAATAAATGTGGGGTAAGCTGCTACCAACCTCCAAGGAGATTTAAAATCAAAAGCATTTTGGACAAGGAATTAAACTGGATTTTATAGGATAAGACAATGCTTGTGGTTTAGAATTGTTCCAACCTTACAGGAGAAGCCCAGAGAAGAATAAGTGCAAGCTACTTTTTTTAATGTCAGTCCGTTATTTTAAGACTGAGTTCAATTCTGGTCTCCTTGCTATAGGAAGAATGTTGTGAAACAAGAAAGAGTGTAGCAAAGATTTACCAGGATGTTGCCAGGGTTGGAGGGTTTCAGCTATAGGGAGAAGTTGAATAGGCTGGGGCTATTTTCCCTGGAGCGACGGAGGCTGAGAGGTGACCTTGGAGAGATTTATAAAATCATAAGGGGCATGGATAGGCGAATCGTCAAAGTCTTTTTCCTGGGGTAAAGGAGTCCAAAACCAGACAGAACAGTTTAAGGTGAGAGGGGAAAGATTTCAAAGGGACCTGAGGGGCAACGTTTTCACGCTGAGGGTAGTGTCGTGTGGAATGAGCTGCTAGAGGAAGTGATGGAGGCTGGTATAATTACAACATTTCAAAGGTATTTGGAATGGTATATGAATAGGAAGGATTTAGAGGGATATGGGTCAAATACTAGCAAATGGGACTAGATTAATTTAGAATATCTGGCCAGCATGGACAAGTTCGACTGGAGGGTCTGTTTCTGAGCTGTACAGCTCAATTGCTATGACTCTAAGACAACGTAATTTAACCTTTGACAATACATTTGACAATTACTTTACTTTAGGTCGCAAACATGTCATGGAAAGAATAAGGTTTAGTCAAAAGATAAAGCTTCCAGGAAAACCTATTGACAATTTTGTCATGTTGTCTTTGTGCACTATCAGAACTTTGTGTGATTCTGGTCATTTATAACCCAAATTAATTTGAAGCAGTGTATTGTCAAAATTTCCAATCCATCTCTTTCACATATTTCGCAAATAAAAGAGGATATCCTACTGGAAAGAACTATTGAAATGGGAACAGAATGTTAGCCTAGCTCAAGAATTTCATCAGATTTCATCCTTTCTGAAGTATAAAAAAGAAATCATATGATAGACTGAAAGAAGTGTCTAAATCAGTTGATGTCAGATATTAAAAGCACCCAAATATGGCATTAAAAATGACAATCATACTGTTCAGTGCCACAACCTTTACACCATAACCAATGGGATTTAGTGGTTGACTCTTGTTAGAGTCAATTTATCTTTTTGGAAGAAGCAGTGCCAATCAGATTTACTGTCCATGATTGAAATAGATAAAATGATGATATTATCCAAAAGAATAGGAGCAAGAATCGAAGGATCACAAGTGAGTCTACCTCATTACAGTGTCAAGTGGAGAAAATTAATTCTTTCAGAAACACAATGAAACTCTTTGTCAAGATTTGTGGAAATAAAGATACTCTAATGAAACAAATGTTCAACAGTAACACTGATACCAGAGGATACCCTCAGTAAATAACTTCTGAAATAAAAGATCTGCAATGGTTCTTTAACAAAATTTACCCGGAAAAGTTCATCCTCTACAAAGGACATTCACAAAACTGAAGATTCGCCAAGGCTCCAGTATAGCAACAAACTGTACCTGAATATTTCGATCCCAAGCAGCATACTTTAAACCTAAAGAAGCCGTCAGTCATTTTTAAAGCCAGAGTTCTTGGGGAGACTTTTGCTGATAAATCTACTTCCTTGAAATGACTATATGGAGAATTTAATAACTAGAAAAAGCTTTTGTCAAGGACAGGGTGCAGGGTAATGCTTTACAAGATGATCTGTACATGAAAGCATTGACTGACATCTCACAATAGGTCCCACCCATAAGGATATAAAGGACTAGTTCTTGGAGTAGCTAACCAGAGTTGTGTACAGTGTACAAATTCTGCATGGGTTCATTAGAAGGTTTGTCTTGTTTCAATGACTATTCTTAGCGTTATGTAGCTAAAGCAGTAATGTTTAATCTTGATTTGAGCCCGATAACATAAATGGTTCCTTTTATTGTTGGTCTTGACGTTACATTCTGCTGGTCTGCTTTTTATGGTTGAAATGAATCAACAGAAAAAAATCAACCTGTGATATTTGGCTGTCATGTTTTGTAAATGTCATGTCTATATAAAGAAGTCAAATTTGCCTATTATATACATAATATAGCAATATTGCATGGTTGTGAAGAGCACCCACCTATATTGCATGGAATGGACTATTCAGCCCGTTCAGCTGTTCTACCGTACAATCAGAATAATAGCTGATGCTTACATCAATTGCAGATATGCAGTATAGATATGTATCTCTTGATAGCCTGACCAAATAAAAATCTATAAATATAAATCTTGGAAATTTCAATTAATGCTGCAACAATATTCATTTGTGTAAGAAAATTCCAAATTTCCTCTGCTCTGACATGGTTAGAAAGCATGTGAGTGAATCAATACCATCAAATATATACAGAAGTATACATTATTTAAAGGCACTGCTTAAAAATAATTCATTGACCTTTACAAGATTGAATCAAGAAAACATTTTAGAATGTTAAATCCTGAAAAACTGCTGGCATGAATAACTTGCTGCTCAACCAAGGACTCTGTATGGGATAGGAAACTGAAGTACAGTCCTAGTACATGGGAGGATGACAGTAGGGAGGACATGGACAGGATCTCACCGTCACAGGAGTGTGCTGGCAGACAGCATGCTGGATTGAAGTGTGTCTACTTCAACATCAGGAGTATCCAGAATAAGTAGGTGAGCTTGCAGCATGGATAGGTACCTGGGACTTTGATGTTGTGGCCATTTCGGAGACATGGATAAAGCAGGGTCAGGAATGGATGTTGCAGGTTCCAGGGTTTGGATCTTTCATTCAGATCAGGGAAGGTGGTAAAACAGGGAGGTTGGGAGGGGGGGTTGCAGGTGTGGCTTTGTTAGTCAAGGACAGTATAACGGTAGCTGAAAAAACTTTTGATGAGGACTCGTCTACTGAGGTGGTAGGGCGGAAGTCAGAAACAGAAGAGGAGAGGTAACACTGCTGGGAGTTTTTTATAGACCTCCGCAAAGTTCCAGGGATGTGGAGGAGAGGATTGGCAAAACTATTCTGGGCAGGAGTGAAAGGAACAGGGTGGTCATTATGGGAGACTTTAACTTCCCTAACATTGACTGGAAATGCTACAACTCTAGTACGTCAGATGGATCAGTTTTTGTCCAAAGTGAGCAGGAGGGTTTCCTGACACAGTATGTTGAAGGGCCAACAAGAGGGGAGGCCACACTGGACTTGGGACTTGGTAATGAGCCAGGCCAGGTGTTTGATTTAGTGGTAGGTGAGCACTTTGGAGAGAGTGACCATAATTCAGTTGTGTTTAGTTTAGCGCTGGAAAGGGATAGGAACATGCCACAGGGCAAGAGTTATAGATGGGGGAAGGGCAATTATAATGCCATTAGGTAAGACTTAGGAGGCATAGAATGGGTTAGCAAAATGCAGGGAATGGGGGCAATCGAAATGTGGAGCTGGTTTAAGGAACAGATATTGCGTGTCCTTGATAGATATGTCCCTGTCAGGTAGGAAGGAAGTGATAAGGTAAGGGAACTAAAGTTTGCTAAAGAAATTGTATCTCTTGTTAAGCGGAAGAGGGAGGCTTATGTGGCAATGAGACAAGATGGTTCAGATGAGACAATGGAGAGTTACAGATTAGCAAGGAAGGATTTAAAGACAGAGTTAAGAAGAGCAAGGAGGGGAAATGAGCAGACATTAGAAGGTAGAAGAAAGGAGAACCCTGAAGCTTTCTATAGGTATGTGAGGAATAAGAGGCTGACTAGGGTAGGAATAGGGCCTGTCAAAGACAGAAGTGGGAAGTTGTGTGTGGACCCTGTAGAGATCGGAGAGGTGCTAAATGATTATTTCTCATCTGTTTTCACTGAGGAACAGGAGAATATTGTAGAGGAGATGACTGAGTTACGGGCTACTAGAATTGAAAGGTTAGGAAGGAGGAGATGTTGTAATTCTAGAAGGTGTGAAGGTAGATAAATCCCCTGGGCCAGATGGGATTTTTCTGATGATTCTCTGGGAAGCAAGGGAGGAGGTGGCGGAGACTTTGGCCTTGATCTTTGAGTCCTCATTGTCTACAGGTTTAGTACCAGAGGACTGGAGGATTGCAAATGTTGTGCCCGTGTTCAAGAAGGGCAGTAGGGGTGACCCAGGTAATTATAGACCTGTGAGCGTTATGTCTGTTGTAGGAAAGGTTTTGGAAAGGATTATAAGAGATAGGATTTATAATCATCTAGCAAACAACAATTTGATTGGAGATAGTCAGCATGGATTCGTCAAGGGCAGGTCGTGTCTCACAAACCTCACTGAGTTTTAGAGAAGGTAACCAAGCATGTGGATGAGGGTAGGGCAGTTGATATGGTGTACATGGACTTCAGTAAAGCTTTTGATAAGGCTCCACATGGTAGGCTATTGGAAAAAATACAGAGGCATGGGATTGAGGGAGATTTAGCAGTTTGGATTAGAAACTGGCTTTCTGTAAGAAGGCAACGGGTGGTGGTTGATGGAAAATATTCAGCCTGGAGTCAGGTCACTGGTGGTGTGGTTAAAGGATCTGTTTTGGGACCACTGCTGTTTGTCATTTTTATAAATGACTTGGACGCAGGCATAGGCGGATGGGTTAGTAAGTTTGCAGATGACACTAAAGTCGGTGGAGTGGTGGACAGTGTGGAAGAATGTTGCAGGCTGGAGGGAGACTTGGATAAACTGCAGAATTGGGCTGAAAGGTGGCAAATGGAGTTCAATGCAGATAAATGTGAGGTGATTCACTTTGGGAAGAGTAATAAGAAGGCAGAATACTGGGTCAATGGAAAGATTCTTGGTAGTGTGCATGTGCAGAGGGATCTTGGTGTCCATGTACATAGACCCTTGAAAGTTGCCACCCAGGTTGGTAGTGCTATTAAGAAGGCTTACAGTGTGTTATGTTTTATTGGTAGACGGATTGAGTTCCAGAGCCGTGATGTTATGCTGCAACTGTACAAAATGCTAGTGCAGCCTCACTTGGAATATTGCGTGCAGTTCTGGTCGCCCCATTACAGGAAGGATGTGGAAGCATTGAAAAAGGTGCAGACAAGATTTACCAGGATGTTGCCTGGTCTGGAGCGCAGGCCCCATGAAGAACGGCCGAGGGACTTGGATCTGTTCTCACTGGAGAGATGGAGGCTAAGAGGGGATTTAATGGAGATATACAAGAAGATCAGAGGATTAGATAGGGTGGACAGCGAGAGTCTTTTTCCGAGGATGATGACTTCAGCTTGTACAAGGGGGCATAGCTACAAATTGAGGGGTGATAGATTTAAGACAGATGTCAGAGGCAGGTTCTTTACGCAGAGAGTGGTAAGGGCATGGAATGCCCTGCCTGCCAATGTAGTTAACTCAGCCACATTAGGGGCCTTTAAACAGTCCTGGGATAAGCATATGGATAATGATGGGATAGCGTAGGGGGCGAGGGTAGATTAGTTCACAGGTCGGCACAACATCGAGGGCCGAAGGGCCTGTTCTGTGCTGTATTGTTCTATGTTCTATGTTCTATGTTCTATCTTCTAAGCTAATTTTAGTTTTGTTAATTGACCATGGTATATTCTAAAGACAGAGGTATCAAAATCACTGACGACCTCCAATTGTGCTTCTGTCCCATGATAATCACACAAGTTGAAAAAAACCCTCTTTTTTTAAATTTATTTGAGGAAAGCGGTTGTCGCTGGCTGTCCAGCATTTATTGTTGGTTTCTAGTTGCCCTTGAGAAGGTGATGGTGAGCTGCCTTCTTGAACTGTTGCAGTCCACCTGCTGTGGGTGGACTCTCAATGCTTTTAGAGAGGGAGTTCCAGGATTTTGTCCCAGCAACCATGAAGGAAGGACGACGGTGAGTGGTTTGGAAGGGAATTTGAAAGTGGTGGTGTTCCCATATATCTGCCACCCTTCTAGATGGAAGTTGCCATGGGTTGGGAAGGTGCTGCCTGAGAATCTTTGGTAAATCACCCTGCTCTGTGCAAGCACACTCATTAGTTATAATAATTGTAACCCAAAGTTTAGGCATCTGATTCAGCAGGTAGACAAAGCTGGAAGCTGCAAATCTCGTTATAGAATTGAGACAATACAAAAGAAATCTTTGAGGTGAAATTGGTTCGTAAATAGTGCAAACCATGCTGAAAGTGAATACATTTTAAATCAACTTTACTTTCTTGTCCACTGATGTCATGACTCACTCTTCCACCATGTGATCAATGTGGGACATTGTAGACCAAATCAGAAGCACTACCAGATAAATGTGAATGGCATCTTGTGACAACACAGGGTTCTGTGCACATTGAACTACTTAAACAGTTTACACTGTGTAAAGATGGAAGATGGTGATCTTCCAGGAATCACTGGAGTCAGGAAGGAACTCAGGGGTCAGAGAATGGCTCATGTAACACCCCTGTGCAAGAAACAACAGAGAAAGAAGATGGGAAATTATAGGCCGGTTAGCCTGACCTTGAGCATTGGTAAGATTTTTGAGACTGTAATTAAAGATGAGATTGTAGTGTACTTGGAAGTGGTTGGTAAAAATAGGATTAACTCAGCGCAGCTCCATCAAGGGAAGGTCATGTCTGACAAATTTGTGAAAATTCTTTGAGGAGATAATGAGTAAGTTAGTCAAAGTAAGCCAATGGACATGATCTATTTGAATTTCCAGAAGGCCTTTTGCAAGGTGCCACACAAGGGACTGCTAAATAACTGATGGTGTTAGAGGCAAGATACTAGCATGGATAGAGGATTGATTGGCTAGTAGAAGACAGACAGTAGGGTAAAAGGGTCTTTTTTAGGATGATAGAGAGTGACGAGTGGAGTTGTGCAGGGATCTGTGCTGGGACCACAACTATTCAAGTTATACATTAAGGAACTGAGAGCATTGTTGCTAAGTTTGCAGGTGACACAAAGATAGATGGAGAGACAGGTAGTGTTGAGGAAGCGGGAAGACTGCAGAAGGACTTGGGCATGCTAAGTGAGTTGAACATGCATGTTCTGTTGGAGGTTAGGAAGGCAAATGCAATGCTTATATTCGTTTCAAGACGGCTGGAAAGTAAGAGCAGAAATGCATTGCTGAGACTGTATCTCTGGTCAGACCTCATTTGGGATTTTGCGAGCAGTTTTGGACGCTGCATCTAAGGAAGGATATGGTGGCATTGGAGGGGGTCCAGAGGAGGTTTGCAAGAATGATCCCAGGAATGAAGAGCTTGTCATTTGAGGAATGATTCAGGACTCTAGGGCTATATTCAATCAAGTTTTATGGATGAGTGGTGATCTGATTGAAACTTAGAGAGAACACTTAGAGGTCTGGATAGAGTGGATGTGGAGAAGATGTTTCCACTAGTAGGAAAGACTAAGACACAAGGACGCAGAATAAAGCGATAGCCCTTTAGAACTGAGATAAGGAGAAATTTCTTCAGCTTGCAGTGGATTAGAGGAAAGAATCTCAGGAGAAGACTGCTTGTGCAGGCTAGGTGGATTGGCCATGCTAAATTGCCTGTAGTATTCAGGGATGTGTAGCTTGGGTGGGTTATAGGGGAATAGGTCTGAGTGAAATGCTCCAAGGGTCGGTGTGGACTTGTTGGGCCCATCTTATTTTGATCTTGTATTTAGTTCATTGGTGCCACCATGGTTAGTCCTCCTTTGAATTTTCCCGTGTTGTTCTTTTTTGCTCCTAGTCTGGTATCCTATACGTCACTTCTTAAATTCCCATTGGGTTTACTTTTAGAAGATCTCGAAACAGTGGAATTCTTCACCTCCTCAGTCTTTCCTTTCTCTTACAGTTGTTGAGATTTTAAAGCAAAGTTGCTGCTCTCACCTAAGTTGGAAACCTATTTCTGTTTTGTTACTAAGGCCACATTTTTCTACAAACATTTCCAGTTCTGTCCTAAGACTTTCATGATTTAATTGATACCTCCATTGGTTGACATTGGCCTCCTGAAGGATTTACCAGACAACTTGCCACCTTCACTTCTCAGAATTACTACTTATTCAGAATAATATTCGAATTCATGTCTTAGCTTGCTTAACACCCTGAATACCGACCAGATTTATTCTTGTCAGATTTTAGTGATTCATGCTTGTGCAAATTATTTTCAAGGTAATTAATTCCAATTTCAAATGTCTCTGTGGCTTCACACAAGCCTCCCTCAATGACCTTGTACAGCTCTATGCTTCTATGTATGACCTTTGTTCTTCTATCACTGTTGACATTTCCTAGCCATTTAATTACAATTTGGTAACTGTTATTTCAACTGCTACATGAATGAACTGAGTCACCTGTCTCCTTGCAAAGAACCTTCATACTCCAGAACAAGCATTGAGCAAAATCAGATCAGAAAGAAAGGAACCTAGCCGAGAGAAGCATTCATTCAGCCACAGTTGTTTAAGTTACCACCGGAAACCAGTAGCTACTACCATATTTTGGTCACTAGTCAGTTGGTGAGAGACAATCATGTGCCTAGCCAGTTAATACTCTTCTGTGTTTGAGAAACTGTTTCTCTGGGCACAGGTAGAATCGGAAAGGATACTAAAATGCCAAGACTTCTCCATGAACCTTCTTCTCTCTTTCCACACAGCTTACAAGTCCAAAATCTGTTTGCTGTTTCGCTATTGGTGTGCCATGGATGAAAATTATAAAGTGCTCAACTCAGAAGCTGCTTTCACCCCAGGACAGATAAACCATTTGTCAATGTCTTTAAATCGTCTCAAATCTAAAACCAGAAGGGCAATAAGAGCAGCCTGGATCCACAAAGTCAGAAAGATCATGTGAATTTAGCCTTGAATTTTAAAATTAGCCCCTACTCTATTCTCCCACTTTGTTATCTATTTTTGCATGTGAGAATCTGAATATTTATATGTGCATGAAAGTAGAAGTGCTTTTATTATTTTAATTAGACCCAGTTGAGTACAATAAATATTAGTCTCTTTCGGATTCAAAGCTCAAGAAAACCTGTCTGTTTGAGCCTTTTATAGGCACAGCATATAAACAGTTAATCACTTACTGAATCGTTAACCATATCCTTTAAAATAAAATTGCAGTCAAACATGGATTGGGAAAGAGGGTAGCCAACCCCTTCTCAGCTGATCATAACAACTCCAATTGGAATTTTTCGAATTGTACTCTCTTCCAAAGTATCGCAATTCTAATCTCGATTCAGTGGTGAACAGCTGCCTAGCTAATGTGGCAAAGGTTACCAGATGTTACCTGGAAGGATACAGTCATGAAGAAATTCAAGGCAGAGGTCACCTTAACTAATAGAAATGATGTTTTCTTGGGAGAAAGTAGGCTGCACATCTTCAGCCAGCTGTTGATAAATCTCTCTAATAGTCTCTAGGGGAAGCATAGCCTTCCATTAAGTAATTTTTTTTTTGCTCTTTCAACATTGCTGAGCGGGTACATGAACACATGAACTGAAAGCTTGCATGAAGCCAGATTCTGTGAACTTCAAAACTAGCCTCTTCCATTGATTTGTTTGTTCCTTCTCCATTGCATAAGAATACAAAGATTTCTATTGCAACGTTCTGCGGCTGGAACTAAGTTCAAATAAAAGCAAACATCCTGACTGAATCTCTTAACATATTTAAGAAAGGACAAATTCCAGGCAAAGCATGCTACCTTCAGTAGGAGCATACAGAAAGCTTCTTCAATGTGGTAACTGCCTCAGATCCATCTTCCCCCAGCCCGTCTTATCACTATTTTCTGGTGGCATTAATTTGGAATGGATTTGGGGAGTAAGTTTGACAAAATGAATCAAAGGATCATACCATGTCTTTGATCACATTTCCTTTACTCATTCACGGGATGAGGGTGTCGCTGCCTAGGCAGCATTTATTGCCCAGCGGGCAGCTCACAGTCAACCCCATTGCTATGGGTCTGGAGTCATATGTAAGCCAGACCTGGTAAGGATGGCAGATATTTTCCCTAAATCCCTACATCCCTAGCAGCAGAGCAGATTAACAATGACTTGATCCTTGGCATCAAGAACTTTTTGGGCACCCTTGCAAACCTATTTTTAAATTAATTTGTGGGATGTGGGTGTCGCCGGCTGGCCAGCATTTATTTCCCTTCCCCACTTGCTCTTGAGAAGGTGGTGGTGAGCTGCTTTCTTGAGCCGCTACAGTCCATCTGCCATGGTTTAACCCATAATGCTGCTAGGGAGGGAATTCCAGGATTTTGATCCAGTGACAGTGAAGGAACAGCAATATATTTCCAAGACAGAATGGTGAGTGGCTTTGAGGGGAACTTGAAGGTAGTGGTGTTCCCATATGTCTGCTGCCCTTGTCCTTCTAGATGGAAATGGCTTTGGGTTTGGAAGGTACTGTGTAAGGAGCTTTGGTGAAATTCTGCAGTACATCTTGTAGATAGTACACATTTCTGCTGCTGAGCATCAGTGGTGGAGGGAGTGGATGTTTGTGGATGTGTTGCCAATCAAGCAAGCTGCTTTGTTTGGATGGTGTCAAGCTTCTTCAGTGTTGTTGGGGCTGCATTCATCCAGGCAAGTGGGGAATATTCCATCACATTCCTGATTTGTGCCTTGTAGATGGTGGCCAGGCTTTGAGGAGTCAGTAGGCGAGTTACTTGCCACAGTATTTCTAACTTCTGACCTGCTCTTGTAGCCATTGTGATTATGTGGTGAGTCCAGTTGAATTTCTGGTCAATGATTACCCCCAAGCTGTTGATAGTAGGGGATTCAGTGATGGTAACACTGTTGAATGTCAAGGGGTAGCGGTTAGATTGTCTCTTTTTCGTGATAGTCATACCCTGGCATTTGTGTGCCGTGAATATTACTTGCCACTTGTCAGCCAAGCCTGTTGTTCAGATCTTGTTGCATTTGAAAATGGACTGCTTCAATATCTGAGGAGTCATGAATAGTGTTGAACATTGTGCAATCACTGGCGAACACCCCACCTCTGATCTTACAATGTTTTCCCTTTTTCCACTGAACTATTAAAATGACATTTGATAGATTCCAGTAAGGAGCTAATAACTGCGGGAGCAGAGGTTTGCAAAGAACAATTGGCAGTGAAAATAATAAATGCTTGTGATATAAATTTTAGAAGAGCAGTTCTTCTTTTGATGCTTTCACCACAGATAGCAAGATGGAACAGACATAGATAGCTTTGCAACATTGAACATAGAAGGAACAAATGAATTTGGCTGGAATTTCCTCAACTTTACTCTCTTTCCATTGACTTTTCCAAAGCTATGTTGAAATTTCTGTTTGCTATGAATATGGGATTTTAAAATAAGCTTTCTGCAAACTAACATCCAAACTATTGCTGTCTTTAACATTTTAGCTTGCTGCTAGTTTCCTTACTTAAAAACAGACTGCTTATTTTGTTTTGAAAGTAACTATAATGCACTGTTGCTCGCACCTTGTTTTCTATGGCATAAGCAATGTGTGACAATCTGATTATTTGCTTCAAGAAAATAATTTGAAAACAGTTTCGCATGAAGGTTTTCCACTGGCCTCACACCAAGCTTAAGGGGAGAATTGGACTCTCCAAAAAGTATAACTTATTGCTATGGCCTCAAAATGAAATTCTAGGAATGATTGAGGTAGAATATAGCCTCCTGTATTGGAAAAACAAACAGCTAAATAGATTGGCACCATAACATTCCTTCAAAATAACTTCCAAAGAATACATAATTAATAATTCCATGCACAGGTTGAACCCTTTTATATTCTGAGGTCGTTTCTAAGTGATTGATTTGTTTTCCTTTTGTTCAGTAGGTCAAAGATGTTTGCACTTACAGATATGAATCAGAATTATTTGGTGAATTTAGGTGGGCAATCATGATCGTTCTCAATAAAATTAGACAAATGTCTGCATTATAAATTCTTTAAAGGTTGAGATAATTGTGTTATTTATTCAATGTAACCCAGGCACACTATAAAATAATGGTCTCTTGCTTTTCTGGAGAATAACAGTATTTCTATCAAAGTATTTTGCTGACAGTTATTTGGAAGAAAAGAGTACCACAGGCTTTCCGTTTGCAATTAGCCCACACCTACACATCTGACCCACTTAAAAAAAGACTCCAAATTACTGCTAATCGCACAATTAGTTTCCATTTTTCTGAGGATAATCAAAGCCTATGTACTAGTGTGTTGCTTTTTTCAGGAACTGGGGCCAAAGAAAACAATGTATAAAGGGACATATTTTGGAAGAGAAAAGTATCAAATGTTTGTGAACTTACATTCCCAGCACATGAATAAGTACTTGTGAGAAAGCATAGAATATCTGCACAGAGGTCCTTGGGTGTTTTCTTTTACAACTAGAAACTATTTAAATAGCCAAAGTATTTTTTAAAAATCAAACCTATTGTAAATTAATGCTACGGAGATCTTGGATTGAAATCCTTCCATAAATTAGTAAGTGGGAAATTGATCAAAGAGAATGTTACACTAATTATAAAATTCATCACTTTGCAACTGAGCCTCTGTTAATACACGAACAATTGTTCTGAAAATGTAATCACAACAGAAGAAAAAAACACCAGCAAAATTGAAAGTTTCTAGTGAAGCATTGACTTGTGAGAAAATTGTACCTCATTTCCTAGCAGGGCATAAAAGCAGGCCTCTGACGCATCACAGATGGCAGTAAGATTGTGCCCACCTTCAAGAGCTAAAATTACACGGCCCTTTGCCAAGGTCATTAGCTCCTTTGTCAGGTACTGAAAACCTAAGACAGAGAAAAGAATAATTCTCAACAGTTTTATGCAAATTAGATGTTAATTTATCATGGTATTCAATATCAATTTACTGTGCAGGCTGTCCTTCACTTTGTAGACTAGTTATAGTGTTCACAATACTTGTTGTTCAGTTTATTTTGGTGCAATAGAAAAATGAGTGTTCTGATTCCAAAAATATATCTTTTTTCCAGGGGTTGCTTGTGCTCCACACTACAAGTACTACAGGCCATGGCTAAAACTAAGAAAGTGCTTTCATGTTCTTTTCCTCCTCATGAAGAATTATGTGGATTCTACTGAATACATCCCTCTGAAGGCACAACTGAGACCAAGAATTCACCATGGGGCTTGGACAACTTCCTCTGTACTTGATGTAACTAAAACCATAAATCTGTTATTTTTAAACCCGACACAAACCTCCAAAAAAGAATCTCCGGTATGATGCATTTGAGTCCAATATTCTCTGCTATAGATGTCACAAATTTTCGATACAGCACCATAATTCTACATTGTGATTTTTAAACATCTAATTGGGTATTCACATTGTAAATCAACAGGTCAGTAAGTGTAGTAGTATTTTTATCATTTTCATTTTGTATTAAATTTAAACTTAAAATCAAATACCATTTGTAACGTGTAAAATGGCAGATTAAGAGGATTAGCTGTCTCTATATACACAAACATAAGTTAAATGTTAAATAATTTAATTAAACTTGACTGCAAAACTGAAGCAATAGCTGCATATATTCTGAACTATTACAAAGTACTTTTTTCTTACTTTTCTCTCTAATATGTTCTTTAATCTAATATGGTGATTTTCAGTAGTGGGAAGGGATATAGGCAACCCATGTTCATATATTCAAATTCTCAGGACTTATGTATCGTGATCAGTGTAGACTATCATTTTAAAAGGTACGTCTAAGGGCACCTTTAATAAACAGTACACTATCTAAAACAGAAGTCCTTAACATAGAAGTATGGCCCATATTTTTATTACTGTCTTTTGCTTTATTTGCATCCAAATAGGACATCCTTCATTCTGATGTCTCCATCTCACCTAATAACATTCCTCTTATAACATTGAGTCAGAAATCACCATTGGGAGGTAGGTTATCTGAGTTTTCTTTGTAATGTGAAACCAGCCCGCTTCCTGCAGTCAACTGTTTAAGACTGCAGCTGACAACCCTGGGCTCAAATTATACTCTCTGTCTCATGCTACAAAGCAAAGTAACAAAGATGGTTATAACATGTTACATAAAGACTAATGAGCGAGTGGATTGGGATTTCGACAGTTTTGACTGAGTGGCTATGATGCAGCCATAAATTTAAGTATTGGTCTGGATTTGTGATAGCAATAGCCCTGAAATGTAAAATGCTCACCATTATTTGGTAAAACTGATTGCCAGGTCAGATATTTTCACAAGTAAGTTTAAATGCAGAAATTCACCTTTGATGGAGGTACCTTATTTCTACAGAAGATGTTCTGTTCCAGTCTTTATAGATGGAGTTACATGTAAATCAATAATTTGCCATGACTGTTAACTACCTACCATTCTTCCTATAAAGAACAATTAAATAGTTAAATAAAAATCCAAAGAACTGCTGATGCTGTAAATCAGAAATGAAACTAGAAATTGCTGGAAAAGGTCAACAGATTTGGTAGCATCAGTGGAGAGAAATCAGAGTTAACATTTCCGGTTGAGGGACCCTACCACAAAACTCAATTAAAAAGTTAAGCCACATTCAATCAAGGACTTTGCACACCACAATCAGATCCTTCCTCGGAATTCTCTGATGAGAAGACAACTTCAGCTTAGTCCTTCTTCATAAAAGAATCACTCTAGTCCTTCTGCATCCTCTCCACTGGAGTCATATCCTTCCTATAATGCAGCAACTACAGTTGTGCACAATACTCCAACTGTGGCCTAACTAACATTATTTACAGTTCTATCAGAACCTCCTAGTCTTGTATTCAATGCTTTGATTGGTAAAGGCAAGAATCCCACAAAGCTTCTGAACCAGCATATCCACCTGTCCTGCTGCTTTCAAGACTCTATAGACATGTATGCCAAGCTTTCTCTAAACGCCTGTACCTTCTAGGATTGTACTTTTCACTGCGCACTCCTTTGCCTTGTTAGTATTCCCAAAATGCATCACTTCACACTTTCCAGGAGAAAATTTCATTTGCCATTTTACAGTCCATCATACCAGCTATTCTATATTGGCCAGTTATCTAAGACTTTCTTCCTTGCTTTTTACCATACCTCCTACATTCAGATCTAGAGCCATTGAGAAGTTAATTTATTGGTCAAAAGACCTCGATTTTCTTAAGATGTGTGTACAAGATTAGTTACCTACTGGAATATACAATGACTATTTGAATTTCTGATGACAATGAGAGATAAGTCATATACCTCACCAAACTTTTTGTATATTTACTAAGGAGACAGATTCTGGCAAAAGATCACCAGTAACTTTTGTCTTTCCATCTAAATTCGCATCTTCTTTGATAAATTTGATCATATCTACATTTTGGTAAGCGGTGAACTTTAAAATGAGAGTTTAGTTTCCGTAAGAATTTCATTCTTCTTCATAAGAGCAAGACGACGGCTACAATCTGTAACTACCAGCTAAAGGCAAAAACCTATCAATAGTCACAGTTTGACCAGACAGCCGGTTAAAACCAGCGATCACTTATTGATCATCTTTTTATTTAACTTTAACTTGGCCCAAACTACCCTCCTTAACTCTGTTACTAGTATTTTTGCATGTTTTGCTCAAGTCTGTGTGTTCCCACACAACTTGCAAAAGTCAGGATGCATTTTACATTTTTAGTACATTATTATCTGGTACCGAATAACACTAATCACTTCCTTGTTAATCTGGTTAATCTGAAGGAAAACTGTATGTCTAGTCCATCATAAACTGCACATTAACCAACAAGCACACACTGAACTGGCAAATACAACCATTTATTAAATTCAAAACTCTATTACAACCAAATGAGAAGTGGGAAAACAGGGCTATTCCATCTCTACTCCGCTGGTCTTAAAATTCCCAAGTAATGTTTGATCGTTTAACACTAAAACCTTCAGGGTATGAAATACTGTCAGTCAGTAGTCAATGGTAATTTTTCAGGCTCAGAAGTGGCAGGGCTCGAGGTTGGAAGTGAGCTTCATTGGACAGAATAGTGCTGGACCAGATCCTGCCACCTTCCTACATTTGCTTGGACCCATGTTCTGGGCATGGAAGCCGAGATTTGATGCTTCCAATCCCCACCCTTCTCTTACTGGAGCCCTTATGTGGCCCACGTAGCTGGCCTGAGCTACAATTCTTACAGCTTCAGCCTGGATAATGGAGTCGGCCTACTTTAGTAGGAAACCAGGCCAACAGGTAGTGAATGTCTGGAGCAGAAAAGCGGTGATTAAACAGTAAAATTTGGAAATAAATGCACAGATCATGTAGCTCCTTTAGTTTCAAGTATACGAGATAAGTCACATCTGTTTATTTTACTTGTTGCTTTTACTAATTTTCTTTTGATGGACATGGGGAAAGTGTGATTCCTTGATTTGCGCTAATTTGTTCTTGATTGAGAAACTGAATGGAGGGCAGCAGGGTGGTCATTAAGAACCTGCCCCTGTCGTTGCTTCTTGCTCTCTTGGTGCTCCGTCCCCTTGACCACTAACCTCATATACACCGCCAAATAATGCTGACCTTTCCAGTGGACTCCCCTGGGGGTTTCTGGAGGGGTGGGGTGGTGTTGCATCTTCAGAAGCCAAATCCAGTCCCTGGTTCTGGATGTGGAAGCTAATCAGAAGATGGAAACTCTTGGTGACTAAATTTTCCTGCTCCTGGCCCTGATTTGTCCTAAGAAAGCCACTAACAACTGATGGTGGGTGTGTCCAGAACTAGGGGTCACAGTATGAGAATTCGGCGGAGATGATTCAGGACGGAGTTGAGGAGACATTTCTTCTGAGCAGTGACGCTGTGGAATTCATTACCACAGGAAGTAGTTGATTCCAAAACATTGAATGTATTCAAGAGCCGACAAGATATAACACTTGGGCCAATTGGGATCAAAGGTAATGGGGAGAAGCAGGATTAGGCTATTGAGTTGGACAATCAGTCGTTATCGTGAAGAGCAGGACTGAAGGGCCGAATGGCCTCCTGCTGCTCCTATCTTCTAAGTTTCTACCTTAATCGGTTGCCTGAATGTTAGAACATCCATTCGGGTTCCCATATTTGTTGGCCACAGGCTTCCCTCCAATAAACGTAGCTGCTTTTAGATTTAATCCAAAAAAATAGGATGGGCCCTACTTTTTACTGGTCAGTATCCAAGAGGCCAGAATAACCTCAGATGTCTGATCAGGTCTTTTAGACAGCACGTGATATCACTGGTTCATCTGAAAGGACGTATTTTCTCCAACAGCTCACAACATAAGAAGAAGTTGTTTCAAAAAATTCCAAATAAACTGACAGGTAAATCATATTTTTCAAATTCTTATTGTTACTAATACCTACCTTTTTTTTCAATAAATGCTGATACATTTCTCAATCGCCTTTAAAGAGAAAGCCACTTGGTATTTAAAGGAGGCCAAAGGTGTCATACTTACAGTTTGGAGAACCAGCAATATCTCCACAGCTCTTTCTAATACAGAGAATTGTCCCTAACAGAGGGAATCAGTCATCAGACAGTGGCTAAGCTTCCCTGGGATCAGGAGCCCCAAAGCAGAAGTCTTGTGTGGTGGCAGTGGGCAACTAATCAGAGGGCCAGTAGCCTGGTTGAATGGCAGTGCCACTGGGAAGACTGTGCCTGCTGCTGGTACATCATTTAGCTGAGGCCTAATACCAAGCCCTGGTTACAGGTAAGGGATGGCAGGACGGGAGTAGTCTTGTGGTGGAGACCATGTGAGCTGTGTGGGGGGATGGGGTAGGGCAGTGTGGTTCCTGTTCCTGATGATCAGTCATTGATCACGTCCCAGGTGCTTTTTGCATGAGGGAACACCACACACACACACATAAACACACACACTCATACACACGCACACAAACACACAGATGTAGAAACACACACACACACTCACACGCACACAAACTCACACACACAGAGAAAAACACACACACACACACCTATACACCCGTGGAAACGCACACACAGACATAGAAACACAAACACACACAGACTTAGTGGGGACACACACACACACACATACACACACACACACACACACACACACACACACACACACACACACACACACACGCACACACACACACAAACACACAACACACACACACACACACACACACACACACACCTGAAGTCCATGTTTCCCACATGTCTTGCCCTCTTTCCCACCCAGCGCTTGTTTAATAACAGAGGCAGTAGGATGACACCCTTAAATGAATATTAAATGCATATTTAAGGGACTCATTTGTTGGTAAAGTGAAGGATATTGATGAGCTTTGCCACCTTGGACTATATTGAGATGGATGCAGTAAGGAGTCACAGACCCCACTATACTCCTGCCTGATTAAATATCCCTCTCCCCCCACCAAACAATTCATTGAGAGGCCCATGAAATAGTTACACTAAGCCCTGACCCAAAGCTCCCAACAACACACCACAATTGTGGAAATACGTTATAAAACGAAAAGGTGCTAAAGAGTTTGTAATCAAATTTCTACCTTGACATCACAGCAGGGCTGTATTGATATCACACTTCTTTTTTTAAATATTGTAAAACTCCTGTCCTCTATACATCACGAACATTAAATGTGTGAAGCCATGAAATAAGAGAGCATCGACCTCGATCTGGGATGCAGGAAGTCATGCATTATGTTTGCGATTCCAGAAGGCTGGTATCCCTGTTGTATATTAAGTTCAAAGAGGACTCAGATATCCTGCCAAGTTTGACATCAGGCTGCAATAAACAGACAGCCAGGAATAATTTACCTTTTGTTTCTTTAATGTCAAAGTCAACCCTGCATGTGCCTTGGACAACTACAAATCACAGGCCCCAAATGAAGAAAACTGAATGTTTCCTTTGATCACTCTGCATTACATAAATTGTCATATTTTCTGTAATTAGATACATTTCATTTTCAGCTTTCAAATGAGCACAATACCAGCTCAATTTTTGTTTGTTCCTGATAAGACCATTTTCCTGAATCAAAATCAAATCATTCTGTGTTTTCCGTGAAGTACAACAGGATCTGAGTCTCATTTAAACTATACTATTGTATATTTTAATGATTAAATCAAATCCAGTTTCTTAGATGTTCATTCAAAAATGTACCAAAATGAAATTTCCCTCCTCTCAGTAGTAAAAATGTCACAATTTAACCAGTGTTCATTTTCAGATTTTGCATTAAATCAAATGGTGTTAAGAAAATGCAGATTTGCTGTTGCCTACTTACAGAGATTATGATTGCAAAAATGCTAATCTTGAGCTGTTGTTTCACTTCAAACAAAGGTTGCCCTTGCATGTTTAACTTTTAATCAGATTTTGGTTGAGATATATTAATACTGGGAAAAAGAGCAATTTCCATTTGGGGTCGTCTGTACCAGCATTGAGTGTTTTCTGTGCCCAGCTCTATTGTGCTGAACTGAGTACGATTGCCAATTTAAGGGATGAAGATCTATTCCCTTCCACCCATGGCACAGTTTGGTTCAGTTGCAGAGAAAATGGATAGCCGACAATGTATGTCAGTGTGGCTATATTTGCATTTGCCCTGCATTCTCACATGTAGGCACTGTTGGTGTAAGAGTTGCACATTGCTCGATGACACAAGCTTGATGACAACATTTCTTTGGGCACATGTGCTTGCTGACTCAGGAATCACAATCGATTATACACTTATAATGATGTATACCTTTTAAAATGTGGAGAAAAGCTGACTTCTGCAACTGGAAGTAGTTTTCAATCTCCTGTGTTACTGCCTCCTTAAGTGCACTATGGCTGTACCTATTTCACTTGGATTTACAGTAGTTTGAAGAGGTGGCTCACCACCAACTTTCTCAAATGTAATTAGGGCTGGCCAACAAATGCTGACTTTATAATAATGGCACATCTCATGAACGAATAATATAAAAACACAAAATCATTCATAATTTAAAATGTTGATAGTGAAAATATATTGTGTTGTCATTTATTTTTTCATTTATTTCTAAATGTGTTTGCTATTTTGTTATTTTATAACAATGTTTATAGATTAATATTTTCTGCTCTACAAACAGAAAAAGATGATTTCATGAAGCTCATGAAAATGAATGATATTTGACATATTTTGTTCTGGCATAGTTCAATATATTTCCATAACTTTAATTATGCCTACATAAGATTCTAGAGTTCTCCTGAGGTTTAATCCTCAACTTAAAATACGTTATTCCCCATTCCCTCAGTAGTAAATAAAACCAGATAATATCATTATGACACCTCAGGCTCCCTGGAGTTCAGACCAGCCCAACCTCTAGACACTAGCAGAGTGCGAAAGCCTGAGGGTTAGCAGACCAAAGAACAGATGGTTTCTAATCACCACATGCAGCTAAAACATACAGAGACAGGCATCAAGAGAATCCTCAAAATCAACAGGTCCTTCCCTAGCTCTAAATCCCAGCAGCGGAATGAGTGCTTACTAATCTCTTGAGTTTTATTTAGCATCCACCTCCTTTCCCTTGTTTAAGCTTGAATTGCATTGGGGAATAAACTGTGATGCTGAGATTATGTATTGAAAACTATTTTTCTGACTTTAACATTGTAAATAAATGACTAACCTTGTTACAGATGTCAATTAAAAAAATCTATCTGCAGCTCTCATGAAGTGCCTGGCACTTTACATTATTTATATCTTCCATTGTAGAAACCTAACAGAAAACCTTCACCTTGTGAACTATGGAGGTATTTTTCAATCAGCTGTACAAAGTATTCCCATCCAGCAAGGCTCACTGTGGAAATCTTGCTCGATCCATCTACAAAACAAAATACTGTGGGTGCTGGAAATCTGAAACAAATATTGAAGATGCTGGAGAAATTTAGCAGGTCTGGCAGCATCTGAAGAGCAGTCATACCCCATACTTAAAACGTTAACTCTGTTTCTCTCTCCACAGATGCTGCCAGATCTGTTGAGTTTATTCAGCATTCCCTGTGTTCTTATCAACAATGTTAACATTAAATGAAATGCCAAAAATATTGTTAATATAGCACCATTTCTTTTAGCATCATGGACTAGTCTACACCTTTTATAAATTAACTTAATCATCCAGCAGGTTACTTGTAATGCCCCCTCTGGAGGGCTGACCAATACTTTGGAATTCTTGGCCAAATATTTTGTGTCAAAGCAATAAAATGGCTGCATGAATTCATAGGAAACACACCTCATAGAAAGAAACTCCACAGTACAGTGATATCAAGTGGATGCCATCCACAAAAAAATACACACACAAATGAAAATATTAGATCTCACACAAAAAGCCACATTCCCTCTTCATAAAAGTTCAATATTTGATGTGCACTAAAAGCTAGACCATCAAAAAATAAACATCCTATCCACTGAGGATTCTCAAATCAAAAAACTTAAATCCTCTCCTCTCCCTATCTATCTCAACTCCTACCCTTCTTTTCCCTCAAGCATTAGTCATCCATCTTTATTCCCAGCCAAGGCTCCAATCTCCTCATCAATCAGATTTTGAAAATCAGTAAAATGGGTTCAGCTTTTTAATTCATTGGGATGTATCTTGTTTTAGTCTTCAAACTCAGCTATTCATTCAGGTCCACTCTTCGTACATTGACAGTGGTTTATGGGGTGGGAACTGCTCAAGGGCCCCTCACACCCTTCAGAAAGAAAGTTAACAACCAGTTGACAGCCTGATAAGAAGCCTGCCTCTCAGCATGAAGGCAGACTGAATAGGTGCAGAGAGTGACTTCCAGCCCTAAGTGAAAGGCCTGCCCTCCGGAGTTGTTAGCCAATCTGATTGACTGACATTTCCAACAGTCTAAGTAGTGCCAAGAGGTCAGAACTGAGCACTGCAGGAAATGCACACTGTCCCAGGATGGCCTCAATCAATCCTGGACTCAATCATTTCAGTGTCATTGGGAAAGGTTTGACATCTTAGGAGGTAGGAGGATGTGGGGAATGGAGGAGTGAGTTTAACATCGAGGCTGGGAGGGAGCAAGGGGGAGGACCATCTGCTTGGAGGATCCCCCGATATACAACGTGTACCTGAACAGAATATCATCTTGACTTGCCGTGCTTTCTAAAACTTTTAAAATAAAAGAAAAGGTAGACCACATCCCCAGTATGATTGGTTTGGCAGTGTAGTATTCAGATAATCTGAGTTCAATTGAACTTCAATTACTATAGATGTGATTGACAGGGTGCTGACTTATGACACTGTCCACCCCCACCCCACTCCCTCCCCCGGCTTCCTTCGCCCTATCAGTTCAAGGATAGGTGATGTGTACCTATCCTAATTCACACATGCCCACAGAGGCACGTAATATCCAGCCATTATGTGCACAAAAAGGAATGGCCATTTCAGTTATATATCCTTGAGCTTCACAAGGCATGCAAAAAATTACATGACACCACCATCAATATTGCACAATGGGTTTTTTGCCACTGATTTTTTTTCTCTTAAGCTATCGTAACAGAACTGATATCCAAACTGCTCTTAGTCAAAGAAGACTTCCTGCATAATTAATTAATAATGGAAGTGTTACTCCGAGAAAGGGTTTACCGAAAATTGAAAGGTGCTCAAAAGGGCATTGCTGCAATCAATTGTTTGACTCTTAATTTGCACAATGCAAACAATGTGCTGTTAGAGTGCTTGATTTTGATAAAGAAGGTATTATTCTCAAAGACAGTGGTGATTAAGCACTTTTGTGGGCACAGTACAGCAAATAAGGGAGTTCTGTGAGTTTGCTGATGTGGAGGCATACAATCTATTGAGATACAATGTGACCCAGTGACTTTCTCTATTGCTGGATTTTGACGTTTAAGTTGATCCATGCTCAAATTATTGATTGCGTTGAACTGAACAGCAAACCTGCCAAGCTGCTTTCACAGTCAGCATGAGGAAGTGTGCCCCAAAATTATTGAGACTCTTTAGGAACAAGGGAGTTGCCGATGAAGTCAGAGAGCTGTACTTTCTCTTTCTCAACAATTTTCTGAAACTATTCTGTAGGTGTATGAACTCAAGAATGAAATGAATAGGAATTTGGAAAGGACGATTCAGGAAAGTTGTTTTTTGGGTCCATGGTGAATGACAAACTGAAATGATGAACAACAGATGTGGCAGGAAAATGTGAAAGCGACCTCATCATTTTTACAAAAAAGATAAGTATACATAAGTATAGGACTTGTCTCAAAAAAACGTTCATGACAGACTGTCCAAATTAGCTCTTGCAAATGCTCTGTTTTTTGAAGAACTTTGTGATGGTGTTCAAGTGTGCAATCATAAAGAGATTGACATTGATGCATTGTATGAAGAATTCAATATTGTGGGAAGTGTTTACATCCTCACAAGATGACACATTGCCAGACCTGAATGGTTTCAGCAAAGCCGAGAGATAACCATTCGCAAACATGAAGAAAATCTGTTCCTTTATATTCTGCATACCACTCAGCATTGTTTTCTCCATACTAACCACTGCTTTGAGAAACGGAAGGAACAGATTGAAAGTAGACAGCATGAAAGCTGAATACCAGATCTATATCAATTTTGCAGAAGAATGCAAAGGCATGTGTTCTGAATTTCTGTTAACAAAAGACTTCTTTTGTTTGGTTAAACTCATTGTCTTCAGTTTCTATCTGTGAACTGTGAAGTCATCTTACATGTATGCCACAAAATTAACAGCATAGACTTTCTCAGCTTGTAATAGCAATAGGTCTCATATTAAACATTTTTTGTCTGGAAGTTGTACAAACTAAACATTTCTCCTAAGATCACTTATTCCCTTATGCTCTACCCAAACACTATTCTAGGAGACAAATTATACTTGTATCTGATGATTCTAAACTGAAAGCAACCAAATAGCCTTTAATGTTTACTCCACCTGTTGTAAACCATCACAATATAAACATTTTTTCAAGTGACACTCCAGGGATCTTCAATCACCTGCTCTCTGACACATACTGGGTCAGGTCAATATTCTGGAAGTACTGTCTGGCCAAGTGTGTTTCAAAATCCCGCACAGAAGGAACCAACATCCATACGCTGCTACCTTGATATTCAAACACTGAAAATGACAGTTATAAAAATGACACTGCACATACGCATAAACACACATTAAATGATAGCTTATTATGACGTAGTATTTTAAATTATGTTGTATGCTATAGTCATCTTAATAAGTCAGTTTAAACAAATCTTCAAGATGGCAGTTTTCAGACCTGAAAGTTCTCTCTTGATGCGCTGAAGAAAAATAAACGTTAGAAGACTCATATTAGCCCACCCAAACAACTGCAAGTTTCTGGCTCTCTGGTCAAAATTCATTGAACCCCTATACTGAAGAATTATAATACTGGCAGGTGGGACTAGGTTAGTGTGGGACTTGTTGGACTGGCGGGTCTGTTTCCATGCTATATGACTCTACGACTAAATGAACGATCACGATATCATTACTTATGGCTGTTTTTGAGACAGGGTGCTCTCTTGTACTGGGCATGAGCTGGCTTCTCTCTAGTCTTTGTAACCCAGTCTGATGTTTCAGGGCCTCACCTT
This sequence comes from Stegostoma tigrinum, assembly GCF_030684315.1. NCBI lineage: Eukaryota > Metazoa > Chordata > Chondrichthyes > Orectolobiformes > Stegostomatidae > Stegostoma > Stegostoma tigrinum. The sequence continues at coordinate 72,420,939 of NC_081355.1, read as the reverse complement.
GTGTATTAATAAGGTGCCTCCATGTTTTGCTTATTACAAACCATATCAAAGGTTTCCATTATCCATGCAATGAGCTGATGGCTAATTAATTTAATTACACAATGGATGGTCTTTGATAACTCATCAATACTTCAACCATGAATAGTCTCTGTGGAGGAAATGTTGAAATTTCATATTCAAGGAACCAATATGTCTGACCGTGATTGATATTTTAAATCCTTTCAATGGAATATTGACAGTTTGATGACAATGTAGGTAAAAAGGTAAAATCTATTACAGGATTGAATAACTTACTATTTAAAATAAAGGTAAAATTGACCAGAGTAAATATGGATTTATGAATGGGAAATTCTGTCTGACAAACCTTTAGGAGTTATTTGAGTATATTGCTTGCAGCTCCGACAAAGCAAAACCAGTGGCTGTAGTGTGGAGTTTCAGAATGCTTCTGTTAAGAACTCACACAGGAGACTGGTGAATAAAATTAGACCGCATGGGTTTGGGGAGGGGGTTGGAATTCATTCGATTATGGATGGAGAATTCATTAAATCAGCAGAAAGGAAGGTGTAGGAATAAAAGATCATTCTCAGGATGGCAGGCTGTAACAAGTGGGTCACAAAAGGAATTAGTTTTTGGCTCATAGCTGTACACAATCTATGACAATGAGTTGGATGTGGGGATCAATTCTTTAACCCTATTTCCAAATTTGCTGATTATACCAAACTTGATGAGAAAATAAATTGGACAGACTATCTAAAGAGGCTTCAAGAGAACTTGGATAGGCCAAGTAAATGGGCAAGAATATGGCACATGGAATATGATTTTAAAATGTGATATAGTATTCACCTTGGTAGAAAAACACAAAGTTACAATGCTTCTTAAATGGTAAGAATTTGGGAAGTGAGTCTCCTTGTATGTGAGACACTAAAAGCAACTTGCAGGTGTAGGAAAAAAAATGAATGTAAACGTTATATTAGTGTTCATTTCAAGGGGATTTGAGGACAGAAGTAAAGATGCCTCGCTGCAGTTGTGTAGAGCTTTGTTGAGAATGCAGTCAGGGTACTGTATACAGTTCTAGTTTCCATTTGTGAGGAAGGATATACATGTCAGTGAGGGAGTTCAATGGAAGTTCACCAGTTTAATCCCTAATCTAGTGAGGAGAGATTCATAAAACAGGATCTGTACTGCTTAGAGCTTAGAAGAACGGTAGATGATCTCACTGAAAATTATAAAATTCTTAGAGGGCATGACAGATGAATGGTGACTCTAAAACCATGAAACATGATATGTTCAAAAAAGGTTGGCCATTTCTGAGTGAGATGGGGAGGAATTTCTTTACTCAGATGATGTTTAATCTTTGGAAATTTCTACACCAGGGATTTGTGGAAACACGATCATTGAATGGGTTAAAGACAGAAATAAATAGTTTTCTGGAGACGAAAGACATTAAGTAGTACGGCGATAGTGGCATTGAGGAGACGAGCAGCCATGATCTAGAATGGCAGACCAGCCTCAATGGGCTGAATGGCCCTATGTTCCAACAGAAAGTCCTCAGTTCATTTACATTTTACTGCCTTTCAAAGGTGTATCCAGATAACAAAGTTGGCCCCCGTCTGTACAGAAGCCACAAAAGCATTCATCAGACTCTCTGCAATCCATTTTGTGAAGATCGTGTCTATATTTCAAGATGTGGGTTAAGTTGAATATCCACCTTCCTCATATGTTGTTTGGATATATAATGCAAACCTCTCACCTCAAGGAGAGATGATGATGCTCCCTTCCTCAGCCTCAGTGGTAAATATCACTATCTCAGATAAAAATCAAGCTTAAGTAATTAGCCCTCGAACTTGAATGACAACCCGATCAAAAAATGACTTGGCTTCAATGCCATGACAATTACATAATAATAGACTAAAACTAAGGACTGTGGATGCTGGAAATCTGAAACAAAACAAAAACTTCTAGAGAAAGTCAGCACGTTTAGCAGCATGAATGACAAAAAAGCAGAATTAATGTTTTGAATCCAGTCACCCTTCATTAGAAAAGCTTTGAATGCTACCTCTGACCAGAAGCTTATCTGTACCCGACTTGTTATGGCTATGAAACAGGGAAGAATTTCGGTACAAAGCAATTTGGCTGACTTCTCGATCCATTATTGACTTTCACAATCTGCAGAACTCAAGTCAGAAGTGTAATGATTTGCCAAGATTTTTCAATGGCCCAACAATAGTTTTTGCAGCATAGGTGGGAGTTGTTCAGGAGAACCGCGCAGAAACCTTGCAAGTAACTTCCAGGGAAATTGAAGATTTCCCTAGGCATTCCACTTTCCTTAGAAATCTCCAAAAGAATCCATATAAATAACAGAATTTGAAAGGTTCCAACAAAGTTAAGTAAGTATTTACGAGGAGAGGTCAGATGATTAAATACCCAGCCGGACTCCTGAGTAATATTAAACTTATGTTCTATTTACTTCCCTACATGGACCCCCTCCACCCCAACTCAAACAGCCCCACCAGATCCTGAACCGCCTTACTCTAGACCAAACAAACCTGCCTCACCACCGGACTAGAACTTCACTCTCTCCCACGTACCAACCCCATTGCTTTCGTTCACCTCGCCTGCTGGAAAGTTAAACCCCTTTCCCACATTCCAGACCTAAACCCCATTCTGGAATTGGGACCCCAGCCCCACAACAAAACTGGCATCCTCCAAACTACACCCCACACAATGCTCACCCTGGAACCGATACCTACTTATCCCCTCTCTCTGCCAGAATCACAGCTGTCCTGATACCCAGCACTGTGACAAACCTCCTCCACTGTTGAACCAAATATCTTCCACCAACCTTGATCTACCCTTAAGTCCTGCACTTACCTGACCCTCTTGTCGCCTTGAATACTGATTCCTTACCTATCTGGTATCCTGCCTGCTCGACACCTTACCCCAGCACTCTACTTCCTACTCTATTGACAGTTATTGGCACTCTACTCCCGAACAGTGTGATACTGACTGACAGTCTACTCCCTACCCATGGGACACTGCATGCTACTCTACTCTCTACCCATTTGGCACTGCCTTACACTTGACTTCCTACCCACTTGACATTGCCTGACAGTCTGCCCAGCTGACACTACCTAACATGCTGCACTCTCCAGAATGGGTGAAGAGTTGATAACATTGAAGAAACTTGAATCCATCCAGAATTCAGCAGTTTATTTATTACCAAGTCACATGGGCATGACGTGTATTCATCAGAAGTTCCTTTCCTCTGAAACTGTGCAGTCATTTACTTGCTGAATTTAAAAATATGGGTGTTTTAAAATATTTTATTTCCTTTAACAACATTAGAAAGTGCTAGAAAAACTGAAGATTAGACATGATCTGAGGAGAGTAATATTCAGCTCTAAACTTTTATTTTGAGTGAAATGTTTCCAGACCCTGAACTGGACAATGGTGCCCAAGTTAGGGGCATATGGCAAGTTCAGAAGAAATGAGATTCTCAATGACAGGAAAATAAAGTCTGATTCTCCAGCCACATTTTGAACGGTGAATCTCACTATGAGCAATAAAGTTACTGTTTGAGTCCATTAGCATGCCATTGATATCCAATCTCACCTCATTGATGCACAGTCACCTATTCTCCCACACATCAGACAGAAACTAGACAGCAACAATTCCTGACCTGACGGTCAGAGAGTGTGCCAAGCATCTCGAAGCTCAATGCTTGGTCTTCCAGGCCTCCAACGTCTCAGAGAAACCTTCCAGGGTTATCGGGAACCATGGTTAGGCTAATGAAATTGATGGGAGGCAGTGTGCTAGGATGCAGAGGGGACAAAATTGATGGAGGGGGATATTCAATGTATGAGAGTACGAGATCGTAATGCATTGGAGGGCATGGGTAACATGAGAGAAGGATCATTGACAGTGACCACCATTCAGTAGGGGAATAGTGCAGCACACAGTTGGCAGAGCGAAGTTGCAGAGCTGGGATTCAGTAGGTAAAGATGGCAGACGAAAACATAAGTGACACTGTCAAGTGGGAACATGTGGAAGCTCAGTACTGATGCCTGACTTGCTGAGTTTTTCCAGCATTTTTTCTGCTTTGATTTTTCTTTCGATTTCCAGCATCTAAAGTATTTTGCTTTAAATTTCTGTTCTAATTTTCAAGGATATTAGTGATGCAGCTGCAAGGAAAATCAAAGTGGAATGTGTGTACTATCTGAGAAGATGCAGGCAGTTTAGCAAAATTAGGTAGGTTAAATAGACAAAAATTTTAACTGCTGAACAAATCAGTGGAAAGGTAAAGGCTTTGTGCACCTTTGCACTTGAATTTTACCTCTCACTTAATCACAAACTTTTTGTGCCTGATCACACGAGATTCCACAGACAACAGATCATGAAAGATACGGTCTGAACACGGAGGCATACTCAAAGATTAGCACAGGCTTGACTGTATGTGCTATGTCTGGGTTTATAATTTTGTCATGTTGCAGTTTTGTGTTGAAAATAGTAAGTGACAGGAACTGTAGGGGTATTGGGTAATTACAGTGTTGGAATTCAACAAAGTTCAATTTGCAACTAAAACAGAAATTGTTGGAAAAATTCAGCTGGTCTGGCAGCATATGTGGCGAGAAATCAGGATTAACATTTTGGGTCTCTGAGACGTTGGAGGCCTGGAAGACCAAGCATTGAGCTGGAGATACTTGGCACACTCTCTGACAGTCAGGTCAGGAATTGTTGTTGTCTAGTTTCTGTCTGATGTGTGGGAGAATAGGTGACTGTGCATCAATGAGGTGAGATTGGATACCAATGGCATGCTAATGGACTCAAACAGTAACTTTATTGCTCATAGTGAGATTCACCGTTCAAAATGTGGCTGGAGAATCAGACTTTATTTTCCTGTCATTGAGAATCTCATTTTTTCTGAACTTGCCATATGCTCCTAACTTGGGCACCATTGTCCAGTTCAGGGTCTGGAAACATTTCACTCAAAATAAAAGTTTAGAGCTGAATATTACTCTCCTCAGATCATGTCTAATCTTCAGTTTTTCTAGCACTTTCTAATGTTGTTAAAGGAAATAAAACATTTTAAAACGCCCATATTTTTAAATTCAGCAAGTAAATGACTGCACAGTTTCAGAGGAAAGGAACTTCTGATGAATACACGTCATGCCCATGTGACTTAGTAATAAATAAACTGCTGAATTCTGGATGGATTCAAGTTTCTTCAATGTTATCAACTCTTCACCCATTCTGGAGAGTGCAGCATGTTAGGTAGTGTCAGCTGGGCAGACTGTCAGGCAATGTCAAGTGGGTAGGAAGTCAAGTGTAAGGCAGTGCCAAATGGGTAGAGAGTAGAGTAGCATGCAGTGTCCCATGGGTAGGGAGTAGACTGTCAGTCAGTATCACACTGTTCGGGAGTAGAGTGCCAATAACTGTCAATAGAGTAGGAAGTAGAGTGCTGGGGTAAGGTGTCGAGCAGGCAGGATACCAGATAGGTAAGGAATCAGTATTCAAGGCGACAAGAGGGTCAGGTAAGTGCAGGACTTAAGGGTAGATCAAGGTTGGTGGAAGATATTTGGTTCAACAGTGGAGGAGGTTTGTCACGGTGCTGGGTATCAGGACAGCTGTGATTCTGGCAGTGGGAGGGGATAAGTAGGTATCGGTTCCAGGGTGAGCATTGGTGTGGGGTGTAGTTTGGAGGATGCCAGTTTTGTTGTGGGGCTGGGGTCCCAATTCCAGAATGGGGTTTAAGTCTGGAATGTGGAAAAGGGGTTTAACTTTCCAGCAGGTGAGGTGAACGAAAGCAATGGGGTTGGTACGTGGGAGAGAGTGAAGTTCTGGTCCGGTGGTGAGGCAGGTTTGTTTGGTCTAGAGTAAGGCAGTTCAGGATCTGGTGGGGCTGTTTGAGTTGAGCGGGGAGGGGGTCCATGTAGGGAAGTAAATAGAACATAAGTTTAATATTACTCAGGAGTCCGGCTGGGTATTTAATCATTTGACCTTTCCTCGTAAATATTTACTTAACTGTGTTGGAACCTTTCAAATTCTCTTGTTTATATGGATTCTTTTAAGGGTTTCTAGGGAAAGTCGAATGGCCTAGGGAAATCTTCAATTTCCCTGGAAGTTACTTGCAAGTCTGCTACAATGGGGTTTCCGCACGATTCTCCTGCATATCTCCCATCGACACTACAAAAAATATTATTGTGCCATTGAAAAATCTTGGCAAATCATTACACTTCTGACTTGAGTCCTGTAGATTGTGAAAGGCAACGATGGATCGAGAGGTCAGCCAAATTTCTTCATGTCTAAATTCTTCCCTGTTTCATAGCCATGACAAGGCAGGTACAGATAAGCTTCTGGTCAGACGTCGCATTCAAAGCTTTTCTAATGAAGGGTGACTGGATTCAAAACATTAATTCTGCTTTTTTGTCATTCATGCTGCTAAACTTGCTGATTTCTCTAGAATTTTTTGTTTTGATCCGATTTCCAGCATCCACTGTCCTTGGTTTTAGTCTATTATTATGTAATTGTCATGGCATTGAAGCCAAGACATTTTGTGATGATGTTTTCTTTCAGGTTCGAGGAGAAATAACTAAGCTTGATTTTATCTGAGATGGTCATATTTACCGCTGAGGCTGAGGAAGGGAGCATCATCATCTCTCCTTGAGGTGAGAGGTTTGCATTATATATCCACACAACATATGAGGAAGGTGGATATTCAACTTAACCCACATCTTGAAATATAGACACGATCTTCACAAAATGGATCGCAGAGAGTCTGATGAATGCTTTTGTGGCTTCTGTACGGACAGGGGCCAACTTTTTGTTATCTGCATACGTCTTTGAAACGCAGTAAAATGTGAATGACCTGAGGCCTTTCTATAGGACATAGAGTTGGAAGTAGGCCATTCGGCCCATTGAGGCTGGTCTGCCATTCTATCTGCCATTCACCGCTATGTCTGGGTTTATAGTTTTGTCATGTTGCAGTTTTGTGTTGAAAATAGTAAGTGTCAGGACCTGTACGAGTATTGAGTAATTACAGCGTTGGAATTCAACAAAGTTCAATTTGCAACCAGAACAGAAATTGTTGGAAAATCTCAGCTGGTCTGGCAGCAAATGTGGAGAGAAATCAGGGTTAATGTTTTGGGTCCAGTGAACCTTTTTCAGAAGCTTAATTTGCATTCTTGCTCATTCCCAACTACATCTGAGACAACAAGTTGTAGAGCTGGATGAACACAGCAGGCCAAGCAGCATCACATGAGCAGGAAAGCTGATGTTTTGGGTCTGGACCCTTCTTCAGAAATCCCTACTTTATTTTTGAAGAAGGGCCCAGACCTGAAATGTGAGCTTTCCTGCTCCTCTGATGCCGCTTGACCTGCTGTGTTCATCCAGCTCTACACCTTGTTATCTCGATTCTCCAGCAGTGGCAGTTCCTACTCTGTCCAACGACATCTACTGCATTTTAAAATCCCCATTAACCTTGCTTTGGCTTTTGGCCTATTGTTTGTTTGTGCTATATTGTAATAAGTGTAATAAGATCAACGTCAACTTGACAACCTCATGGAATTGTGTGGCAATCTGTAAAAAATAAACTGAGATGACCCCATTCTTTTCACCTGAAATTCGCATCTGTTTGTTGTGGAATGTTGACTGTCATTTCAGTAACCTGTGATAGCATGAAACAGGGGTACCAGCATAAAAATACTGTTATAGATGAAGTAGGTTTTGTGAATGCAGAAATTTGCAATGAATCCAAAAAGTATCCTATGCAGATTGTTCACCTCTAAGCCCTAATACCAATATGTGCTCCTGTTGTACAAAATCCCTGCTGAAAGATCGATCAATGTTATATCATCTCCTCAATAGTGTAGAAACTGCAACCTTCAGTCTGAGATTTAATGTTGAAAATATTTAGTAAAGGATAAAACGTTGCCAAATGACACATTTCTATAAATGATTTCCACAATTTTTTATTACTTTGAAAGACTGTAAAATTGCTATCAGTCAAAAGGCCTGAGCCGAAATAAGTATTGGGGACTTAGCCAATTGAATCAGCCAAGTTCAACAGTTGGAAGGGAGGAGTGATGAAGAACCTTCCTGCCAGTGAAGTTGTGCAGTAGTCTGTAGTCTCATTTGTCAGATCTCCCACATGCATGAAACAGAGTAACCTAAGTTATAATGAGAGGAGGACATTACCTGATGGAACAGAAACCAGAATCACAGTTGTGCTTCGAGTGTTTGTTTTTCACAGATTTTCCTACTGTGTAATCTTAATCAAAGCATAGAACTGGAAGGGCTTACATTTGGCTTTGACGTTGTATCCACCCAACGGAGAGGCATGACCTTCGACTGCATCAAAACCAGCTGATACCAAAACCACATCTGGATTGAACTCACTGGCGATTGGCATGACCACAGTCCTGTGGGACAATGATAAAAAACTATGAACGAGTCTGGACTAAATTCTCAACTTCATTCTCACAGCAAGCCACCTGGAAAAATTCAGAATCTGCTTTCTTGTTACAAGAAATGTACTTTTCCATAAATTACACAAAGAACCTTGTAGTACAATTCCAAATCAGTTGACTATCATTTAAGACTTCAGTTACACAGTCTTTTACTCAAAAAGTTATGAAACGTTATTCTCTGAAATGAATTTTAAAATTTTGAGCAACCAATGTTATATTATCATTCTATAAATTCTTAACCGGCAAACCATGTTCTTTACCAAAAAAAAATTAAAAATTATTAATGCAAACAAACATGATAGGCCCTGAAACCCTTTGCTGTGAGTGTCTTGGAGTCAAATTAATTATTTTTATCAAAGTCATACCTCATTACTATTCATGCTTCCCCTACTTACTTCCCATCTAGATCCATCTTCTATTTATTTTTCTTTTTGGCCAGTTGATAGCTCCTTTTGCCTTGTGCCATCACCCTTTTGGAATTTAATCTTTGTAGCTCTGTCACAGATTTTCATTGCTGTTCTTCCTCTCCATTCATCACACTGCACCTTTCTCTGTCATTGTATTTCCTTAAATTGATACATTTCTAACCTTTTACAATTCTGATGAAAGGGCCAAACCTGAAGCGCAAACTCTGTTTCTCTCTATGGATCCATTGAATATTTCTGATACTTTCTGAAGTTTTTATTTTAATTTTTATTTCAAACATAATTCTACATACCTCTTCTTAAAATTTTTTCTCATATATTTCAAATGTTTTTCCAACATGGAAGTAACTTGGTAAGGCTCCATTTCCACAATTAGTGACAGAACACATTTTGGAGAAGAGGTTATCACATTACAGGGATCAATCCTCAGCCTGTGCTTCTGTCTAGATAGGCTCCACTGTGTGAAAGCAGACTGGCAAAATCATCCCTTGTATATATCAATTCCATGAAATTGTTCCTTCGATATTGACTGTTAACTAAAATTGCTACATTCAATTTCAAACGATTTGAAATGTTTTATGTCATTCTATCTCAATGAGAATTTGCTTTTCAAAAAATTTACAATTTAGCAACAATATCAATTACGCCTGTTGATGGGATCAGGTAAGGTTTTGAAAGAACATGTAATAATTGCGTAATTTCAGGTAGTAATATAACAAAAACAGATTATTCTCCTTGGGATTGCAACTCTACCTACAAATATCATTCTCCCTCTCCTTCTCTCCTTTCTTCCTATTTTTCCTTTGACCTCTAACTCTGTCTTTTTCATCCTGCCTTCATCTCTCCCTCTTTCTCTCTTGCTCCCTATTGCCATTCCTCACTCAATGTCGCTCCGTCCCCTTAGCCACCATGGCCCATTTTCTTCTTTGCTACCTAATCCTGTCGGGTTTCAATTTCAATTTGAAGCTCCATTGAGAATATCATATGAGTTTGATTAACCCTTAAATTTTCAGTGCGATATGTGAATGTTAAGAGATGAATGACATCACTTATTGGTGGAATTCTCAGCAATAATGGATGACTGCTGAGTAATAAAATGTAGCAGCAAAATCTCTGAGATATGGTCTGGGAAACAGGGATTATTACATGTGGGACTGTTGGCTGAAATGGCGAATCAGTGGAGTTAAAATATTTCTGCAGGGGTTCTGCTGGTCTCCTGCTGTTCCCTCAGTGGGAGACTGGCAGAACTCCCAGAGAAATGGTGTAAATGGCTGAAAATGACTGCTTATGTCATTTCTCTGGGGCTTCTTTGGGTCGGCTGCCAAATTTACAGCAGATTAGAGGTAGCTCTGCAAAATTTCAGGGTCCTGGCTTTATTCAATTGAGAATAGTAAAATAAATTATTCTGATGCAAAATAAATAAAAAATTTGTTTGGTATTCTTATTGTTTTTGATGAGATGTAACATTGCAATTAAATCAGTACAAAACTAGCATTATATTTCAGGAAACATGTCATTGATTCCAAAATCACAGCATAGCTAATAGATGTGAGCACCTTTGCAGGACATAGTTATAGTTTTTGAACCTTGAATCCCAGCCATTATATAGGTGCCATCTATTTGATTCTACATTTTAAAAGTTAAATTAGACCATGGAGGATCCTTGAACTTCATATTCACTACTTGTAATGTTAGCAGTCTGTTGGCTGTCTCCAACTAATCACATTTTAATCAGATTTCAGAGGCTATTGAGTGCATTTGGGCAGAAATGTGCAAGTGGAAATGCGCAAACCTAGCCAGACATTGACTTGAGAGCTACCAAAGTACAGAGATCTATTGACTCTTCTCTACAGCTACCTATTTGAGATCAGTATTTGTAATAAACTGCCTAAAATCACCATTAAAACGGGATGGCTTTCAGCAAGGTGGGAACTACTATGCAATAGGAAGCTTTGAGTTGATTAATAAAAAAAATGTTAGTGTTAGGTTAAGTGTACACAAGTGTCATTTTACAAACATATGCTTCTGGTACAGAACCTTGTGCACTGTACATGTGCATCTGGAATTCAGACATCGATCTAAGCAGGATTGGCTTAATTTTTGTTTATTTACAGAAATGGGAAGCATCACACCAGGAATGTCATTGGAGAATCTGCCCAAAGAAGTATTTAAAATTAGATTTAGATCTGTCACACAACAGAAGCCTTGAAGAAAACCTGTTTTGATAAATTTTTCCTCAGTCTGAGAGGTATTCTATAGATTCACTCATTCAGCCAAGCAGATTCAATGCAGACACACTCCTGTGATGCTGAGCAGCAGAATCCCCATGGAGTGCATACACTAACAGGCATTGAGTTTCATACAGTCCTTTTAATATGTGCCAATTGAGAGTTGTTATTTTATTCCTGAACCTGGCCTGCTGAGTTTTACTGTTGGTCCTAAGCAGACTTTGAATGAACTTTGACAGATTTATAATGCATAGTATAGTCCCCTTTGATGTGTGTATATAGCATGGAAACAATTTCTAATTACAGATTGATTTACTTTATGATCATTATAAAAAAAGCTAGGTGGGGACATTCTAAGGGTGAGTTACCCAGGACGATTTCACCTTAAGGAAGTGAGCTTCATAAATGAATAAAACTGCAAAGACTGAAGATGTTTTAAGTTATTAAAGCTTGTTTAAAACTATTTTCAATGGCTTCTTCAGAGCTCATGAACTATGCATATTATAAGTAATCCACCACACCATTCTAGCCTGGTCAAAGATCACCACCCAGTTAGTGCCCTCTCTTGGATCTGGAGGACTGGGCTGCCATATAGAAAGTTAAATTACTTTCTCTGCTTTGCCAGAGTACATGTCAGACTCTTGTTATCTCACCTTTGCTCTATCCCTGCCACTGAACCCAATCCCCACCAAGGCTCACTGTCTGATATTCCCTCTGATGCATGCAAAACCCTTCCCTTTGCTAGGCCCCATTCTCTCAAACCACTAATCCTCTACATCTTCCACACTGCCTCCTCACTCTTTCAGAACATCTCAAAACCTTCATCCCATGTTCCCCAGTCATCATAGCCATGTCATACACTTGTGTCTTTCTGATTTAACCCATTTTTGTAATTATAGGAGAAGATATTCCATAACAGCGAATAGCAATGCTGGAGTTTTGGGAGGGATTTGGTGTCCAAAATCTATGTCCTCACTCCTTACAAGGACAGAATCTCCGCCAGGGCAGCTCCTGAGGCCGAGTACAAGAACTCATAAACAGAGATGAGTAGTTTTGAAAAAGGATGCCTTAAATTATTCTCAGGTTGAAGAGTTTCTGACTCTGAAGTTAGTACATGACTGACAAAGATTTCTGGGAATAGTAAGTCATTTAGAAAAATGCTTAGCCCAATTTCCAACTATCACCGAACCTTGATAACTGACTCAAAAAGTCTCAAAGGTGTGTCAGAAGTCACGAAACAAAGAAGCCTTTTAAAAGATCAAGACAGGAGGACTTCCACAGATGCCATGGCCACTACATTGGTCTATTCTCAATTATTACTGCAGTGGATATCTCAGCCACAGTCAATGATGCAATTTTTTGTCAAGAATAGTCAGAAGGAGACACCAAGCAATATCTGATGTGGAAACTCAATGTGTAGTTATTGAGAAGTTTGCCCATTCAGATACATGGGCTGATGATAAATTTTCAGATTTCACACTAAGTCTCATGGTTCTTATTGAGATTAGTTATAAACCACTGGTCTTGTTTAAGACGAAAAGAATTGACAAAAATGTTTCCGTGGTTACAACAATTTTGGCCAAGATTAAGCATGCAAGACCGAGTAAATTCAAAGGAAATTAAATATCAGCAGATGCCCTTTCCAGAGCAAACTTACAGCAGTTGAAGAAGAATTTTCGGACAAACTCAGTCGTACACTCAAGCAACAAAAGTAGGGCCAACAACACAAACAAACCTTTATCTCATCAAAGAAGAATAGATAAATGATCTGCAAAGCCTTACTGTACATGAAACATATATACATAAAAAAAAGAATGCTGGAGAAACTCAGCAGGTCTGGCAGGATCTGTGAAGAGAGAAACAGAGTTAACATTTTGAATCCAATATGACTCTTCTTCTTCAGTTCAAAAAGAGTCATACTGGACTTGAAGCATTAATTCTGTTTCTCTCTTCACAGTTGCTGCCAGAGCTACTGAGTTTCCCCAGCATTCTCTGCGCTTGTTTCAGGGTTTTCAGCATCACAGTATTTGTTTTATTATAATATTATATAGGAGACTGACCAGAAAAGAAACCTAGTGGCTTCATTATTAAAACATATTTAAAATACCTTCAAAATGTCTCTACTGTTGATGACTTATTGACTTTTGACAGCAGTCTCGTTATCCTTCCTTAAGTGAGAACCTATATCCTTGACAAAATATATCAAGGACATTTGGGAATCACCAAATATTGAACCCGCACTCAAATTTCAGTATGGTGGCCAAGAATCACTATACAGGTAGTAGACCTCATAACTGATTGTCAGACATGTGCCACACATAGTCACAAAACTATTTTCCCAACAAGGCTATGAGAACACATAGGTTCTGACCTGTTTGTATTTTCAGGATGCCCTTGTCTAATCGTGGTCAACTATTGCTCTCAATGGATCAAAGCAAGGAAATTGTATTCCACCGCTTTGCATGTAATTGTCAAAGTCCTACAGGAAATATTTGCCACGCATTGAATGTTGGATGTGGTTACATCTAATAGTGGACCACAATTCGCCAGGGAGAAATTTGTGTGCATTTCAGGATTCCATGACCAACACATAAGGCATCCTCAGTCAAATGGAGCAGCCATAGTTAGAGTCCAAATAGTCAAAACCCTCCTAAAGTAGAATACAATCTTCTTCACAACTTTACTAAACTAAAATTCCATTGAGTTTCAATGTGAGTTTTCATCATCTCAATTTCCGATGGTGAGAAAAGCTCAGTTCCCGACCCTTCCAAAGCAATAGATTCTATAAATGAGCCCCACAGATTTAAACTAATATTTGTCTGAAGAACTTTGCATCCAATTTCTTGCCAAGTCGGGAACAATGTCAAACAGTGTGGATCCAGGATCTTATCAGGAATGGTGGTGTCGTGCAACATGTAACAAATGATAATGGTTGTACCTCATTAACATATCAGAGGAACAGTGCATCAAAATTGTTTCACAGATAGCAGGAACTGCAGATGCTAGAGAATGTGAGATAACAAAGTGTAGAGCTGGATGAACACAGCAGCTCAAGCAGCATCAGAGGAACAGGAAGCCTTGAGTTTCGGGCCTAGACCTTTCATCAGAAATGGGGGAGGGGAAGGGGGTTCTGAAAAAAATAGGGAGAGAGGGGGAGGTGGATAGGAGATGGATAGAGGAGAAGATAGGGGGAGAGAAGACAGACAGGTCAAACAGGCAGGGATGGAGCCAGTAGAGGTGAGTGTAGATGGGGAGGTAGGGAGGAGATAGGTCAGTCCAGGGAGGATGGACAGGCCAAGGGGACGGGATGAGGTTAGAAGGTAGGAAACGGGGGTGGGGCGTGGGGTAGGAGGTGGGATATGTGGGAGGGAGGACAGATTAGGGAGGCAGGGACGGGCTGGCCTGGTTTTGGGATGCGGTAGGGGGAGGGGAGATTTTGAAGCTTGCGAAGTTCACATTGATACCGTTGGGCTGCAGGGCTCTCAAGAAGAATGTGAGTTGCTGTTCCTGTAAACTTCAGGTAGCATTGTTGTGGTACGGCAGGAGGTCCAGGATGAACATGTCGTTTGTGGAATGGGAGGGGGAGTTGAAATGGTTTGCGACTGGGAGGTGCATGTTCCCGTTGTGGCCTCCTCTGCTTCGGAGAAACAAAGCAGAAGCTTGGGGACCGCTTTGCAGAACACCTATGCTCGGTTCAGACTAAACAATTGCACCTCTCAGTTGTGAACCATTTCAACTACCCCTCCCATTCCGCAGACGACATATCCATCCTGGGCCTCCTGCAGTGCCACAACAATGCTCGCTGAAGGTTGCATGAGCAGCAACCCATATTCCACTTGGGAACGCTGCCGCCCAATGGTATCAGTGTGGACTTCACAAGCTTCAAAATCTCCCCTCCCCCTACCGCATCCCAAAACCAGCCCAGCTTGACCCCACCTCCCTAACCTGTCCTTTCTCTCACTTATCCCCTTCTCCCACCCCCAAACCCCACCCCCATCTCCTACCTACTAACCTCATCCTGCCCACTTGACCTGTCCGTCCTCCCTGGACTGACCTATGTCCTCCTGACCTCCCCACCCACAATCACCTCTACTGGCTCCATCCCCACCTCTTTGACCTGTCTGTCTCCTCTCCACCTATCTTCTCCCCTATCCATCTTCTATCTGCCTCCCCCCCCTCCCTATTTATTTCAGAACCTCCTTCCCCTCCCCCATTTCTGAAGAAGTGTCTCGACCCAAGATGTCAGCCTTCCTGCTCATCTGATGCTGCTTGGCCTGCTGTGTTCATCCAGCTCTACACCTTGTTATCTCAGTGCATCACAATCACAGATTTAGTAAAGAATCAAAGCTTATGATAACTACATTTGATTTTGTGTATATGCAATAGACAATAGAAGTCTCTCTCTGCAGAGAAATAGATTTTTTTTCTAATCAATCTTTTTTAGAGATATTATTCAACAGCTCTGGAGCAGGTTGGACTTGAACCTGGGACTCCTGGCTCAGAGCAAGGCCCACCCATTGTAGCTTAAGTGCCCCAAATTAAAAACTAATCAACCTGTCACACCTGGATGATTGGTTGGATTCAAAACAAGATCTTTGGAACATTAATTCGGTCACTGGATTGATACTTTATCAATAATGCCGCTTGGCCATTGCCTCCTGATCTTGCATTATTTCAATGGATGAACCTAATGAACAACAAGAGCCAGATCAGTCTCAAAAAGAGTCCAGTACGAGAGCAACACCCAAATCAGCTGTCCTCAAACACTAACCATTCCATTCCAACACACAGTCAGCCAGGAAGGATTGTCAAAAATCTCATCAAATGAATCCATCAGAGACTTGACGAGATAATAGTAAATCTACTTTAATTATTTGAAACAATTTAAAAAAAATTAAAATCTTGAAAAAATAATTGAGAAGGTAATGCTGATTAAAACAGTTTGGTCATGAAAGATTAACCAACATTTCAACATGAGCTCTGCTCATCAAGATATAAAGGACCACTCTTGGGAGGAACTAACCTATGTGTTAACTAGTCTTGTATATCTAGTGCAGTCAAAATAGGGAGTGCTTACTTATCTAAGTTAACTAAGTTTGACTTGACTTCTAACGAAAGATTTTTATATGTTGCAGACATAATGTAACTAGGTTATTAAGTACTTATGTAATAACTGTATTCTTCTTATCAAGAACCTAACTCCAGTTGAAAACATTATGTGGGCTTCCTACTGGATTTGACATCACAGCCAAATATGAAGGAAAGGATAGGTAGTAGTGAATCGGCTGAAGAGATCCCAGATGGATCAGGTGACACAACCCTACCATACATTAATCAATCAATATTCCCAGATATTGCAATTTAACCAATGAACAGCAATATAAGTATGCAATAGCAACATGACAGTTATGATTATGTTATCATGAGACACTTGCAAAATCTTCAGGAGCAGGGAACAAAGAGATGCAAGTTCATTGTCATCAGTGTTCATGTGAAATATCTTCACACGTCACTTGATATTAAAAAAAAGTATAGACTAATGTGAAATTGACAAAAGCCAACAAAGTAGCCATGCCAATATAACATTTTTTACTAAATCTAAATAATCCTGTAATTGTATTATTCACATTCCCGAGATCATAGGAAAACCTGATTATTTGAACAAGTTTGTACATTGATTAATGAAACACATTATCAATAAAAAAACCCAGTCAAAACATTTTGTATTTATTTAGTGAAAATGTTTATTTCTCATGTTTCCAAAGCTATTGAAATATTTTCACTTGCACCCTGTGTCATGATGCCAAATTATCTCAATTTTTATGGATTATCACTACTGTCTGTAGTAAATTGCTTCAAAGTTGTACAAACACTGTTACAGTTCTGCTTGTGCACTATTTGAATAAAATGATGGCTGAGTTTTTTTAATGGGTGAACGAATGTCTTGAAGTAGACCATATGGAAATTTGGCAGGCTGTTAATCAATGTACTTAAAATAACACACACACACACACACACACACACACACACACACACACACACACACACACACACACACACACACACACTCAACCCCACTGTTGCACCTTCCTATCACTACTTTTTGTGTATTTTATCAACATGAAGGAGTAGAATAGTACAGCCTTTATTTGAATTGTCTGAAATTTTTTTCTTTCTTTAGGTTGAAATTATTTCCACTTATACTATATTACTCATTCTCTCTTAATATGACTTAATATGCTTGTGTCAATTTCTTCTTCCCATTAATTTATGCAAAATAGTTAACCATTTTAATGGTAGCTAACTATAATTTCTAATCTTTTGTTTACATACACAAAGTGCTACATTATACCATGCTGAAACATATAACAGTGAATTGATGAATATGCACTTCTAACCCAGAGCCCCACCTGCCAAGAGATCACATCTGAAATTTGAGCACATGGGTCAATGGACCGAGCAACATTTGTTTGCCATCATTGTCAAAACTGTATATAAAAAAAAGAATGCATGAAATGCTGCTAAAAAAACCTCAACAGTTATTAGGTCTTGCATTGGTCTCCCATTATATCTCTAGTGGGAGATCAGCAGAAACCCGATCTGTATGTGGACCTTGTGACACACGTCACCCCTAACACTAACCTTGTTTCAATCACCACAAGAATTGCCATTTGCATTATACGTAATTGCTATGAAGGACTTGAAAGAAATTGTGGCTGTAAATATTGCTTTTCCAGCAGTCATGGATAAATGGGTACTGAAGTTATGGAAACATTCTGCTGCCCCACAAATACAAATAACTCTTCCATTTACCCTGTAATATTAGTCAGAATCAGTGCTGAAGGGCTTAATACCAGTGTGGCTGCAGGAATGACATTAGGATTCTTTTGATTATTCTTTTTGCAGGACTTGGGTGTCACTGACAATGGTTAACACATTGCCAATTACTAACTAATCTTGAGAAGGTGGTGGCAAACACCTTGTTGAATCACAGTTGTCCGCAACCCATTCAACTTCTCTTCATGAAAAAAAATCCCTCCATACCTGCAATCAACTTAGTGAGTGTTCCCTGGACAGTCTCCATTGGCAGTATATCTTTCCTTACAGAAGTTGTTCACAGAATTCTAGTAATGGTCAAGCTAATGCCGTGTATCATTTTAGCAAGACTTCCCTATCTATTCCCTTTGAAATGCATTCACTCCTTATTATCTGCTGATTTGCTACCCATGGAGCTGTGTAATTGCAAAGGTGAACCCTGACACTTTATTTTCATTCCCATTGACTCATCCAATTTAATCATGTAATCCTTTGTGGTAGATAGGGGAATTACGTAAGTGTGGTAACAGCATATTTTGTTACCTGTGGGAAGTCTTTGCCCCTACCTTCCACAGATAATGAGAATTTAGTGTAAAAGACAACATTCCTCTTGCCTTTCTTGTTAACTGCTAACATGGAGGTGATTTTTGTGATTTATGCACAAGGTATCCCAATTTTACCCCATTAATAGAACATAGAACATAGAACATAGAACATTACAGCACAGTACAGGCCCTCCGGCCCTCGATGTTGTGCCGACCTGTCGTACTGATCTCAAGCCCATCTAACCTACACTATTCCATGTACGTCCATATGCTTATCCAATGACGCCTTAAATGTACCCAAAGTTGGTGAATCTACGACCGTTGCAGGCAAAGCGTTCCATTCCCTTACTACTCTCTGAGTAAAGAAACTACCTCTGACATCTGTCCTATATCTTTCACCCCTCAATTTAAAGCTATGCCCCCTCATGCTCGCCGCCACCATCCTAGGAAAAAGGCTCTCCCTATCCACCCTATCTAACCCTCTGATTATTTTATATGTTTCAATTAAGTCACCTCTCAACCTTATTCTCTCTAATGAAAACAGCCTCAAGTCCCTCAGCCTTTCCTCGTAAGACCTTCCCTCCATACCAGACAACATCCAAGTAAATCTCCTCTGCACCCTTTCCAAAGCTTCCACAGCCTCCTTATAATGCGGTGACCAGAACTCTACACAATACTCCAAGTGCGGCCACACCAGAGTTTTGTACAGCTTCACCATAACCTCTTGGTTCCGGAACTCGATCCCTCTCTTAGTAAAAGCTAAAACACTGTATGCCTTCTTAACAGCCCTGTCAACCTGGGTGGCAACTTTCAAGGATCTGTGTACATGGCCACCGAGATCTCTCTGCTCATCTACACTACTAAGAATTTTACCATTAGCCCAGTACTTTGCCTTCCAGTTACTCCTACCAAAGTGCATCACCTCACACTTGTCTGCATTAAACTTCATTTGCCACCTCTCAGTCCAGCTCTGCAGCTTATCTATGTCTCTCTGCAACCTACAGCATCCTTCGTCACTATCCACAACTCCACCAACCTTAGTGTTGTCCGCAAATTTACTAACCCTTCCTTCCACGCCCTCGTCCAGGTCATTTATAAAAATGACAAACAGCAGTAGGCCCAACACAGACCCTTGCGGTACACCACTAGTAACTGGTCTCCAGGATGAACATTTCCCATCAACTACCACCCTCTGTCCTCTTTCAGCAAGCTAATTTCCGATCCAAACTGCTATATCTCCCACAATTCCATTCTTCCGCATTTTGTACAATAGCCTATTGTGGGGAACCTCATCGAACACCTTGCTGAAATCCATATACACCACCTCAACCGGTTTACTCTCATCTACCTGTTTGGTCACCTTTTCAAAGAACTCAATAAGGTTTGTGAGGCACGACCTTCCCTTGACAAAACCGTGCTGACTATCCCTAATCAATTTATTCTTTTCTAGATGATTATAAATCCTATCCCTTACAACCTTTTTCAACACTTTACCAATAACTGAGGTAAGGCTCAGTGGTCTATAATTACCAGGGTTGTCTCTACTCCCTTCTTGAACAGGAGAACCACATTTGCTATCGTCCAGTCTTCTGGCACTATTCCTGTAAACAATGACGAGTTAAAGATCAATGCCAAAGGCTCGGCAATCTCCTCCCTGGCTTCCCAGAGGATCCGAGGATAAATCCCATCCGGCCCAGGGGACTTATCTATCTTCACCCTCTGAATGATTTCTACTACCTCTTCCTTGTGATTAATTATTGAGATATACCTCATGGAAACAGACCTTTGATCCAACTCATATGTGCTGAGCAGATATCTCAATCAGAGTTAGTCCCATTTGCCAGCATTTGGCCCTTATCCCTTTAAACCCTTCCTATTCATATACTCGACCAAATCCCTTTTAAATGTTATAACTCTACCTGCCTCCACCACTTCCTCTTCCACTATTCCGTACACGCACCACCCTCTGTGTTAAAAAGTTACACTTCAGGTCCTTTTTAAATCTTGCTCCTGTCTCTAGTTTTGGATTCCCCACTCTAGGAAAAATATCTTGGCTATTCATCCTGTCCAATTTTGTTTTGATTTTATAAATCCCTATAATGTCACTCCTCAGCCTCTGATGCTTCAGGGAAGAAAAATCCCAACCTAAGCAACCTCTCCCTATAGCTCAAACCCTCCAGACCCAGCAAAATTCTTGTAAATCTTTTTTGCACCTTCTCAAATTAACCAACATTCTTCCTGTAGAAGGATGAGCAGAATAGTTTGCAATATTCTAAAAGTGCTCCTCAGAGGGTTAGTGTGGATTTGTTGGGTCGAATAGCCTGTTTCTATTATTCTAAGCGGCCTTACCAATGATCTGTACAGCTGCAACATGATGTCCCAATTCCTATATTCAACGTTTTGGCCAACGAAGGCAAGCGTGTCAAATGTCTTCATCACCACTCTGACTGCAACTCTACTTTCAAGGAACCATGCACTTGCTCCTTTCGGTCTCTTTGTTTGTCAACAATCCCCAGGGCCCTACCATTAACTATATAAGTCCTGCCCTGGTTTGCCTGACCAAAATGCAACACTTCACGTTTATCTAAATTCAACTCTATCTGCCACTCCACTGGCCCACCTGATCCAGATCCCATTGTGCTCTGAGAGTAGAATGGAAGTTGCATAGAAGAGTATAAGTTGGCTTGGATTTGCATAAATGATGCATGAGGATGGTTGTTATTGTATTTATTTTCTCAACCTTATTAATTTTTTAATCTTATTAATATATTTTGCCTTGAGACTGATACAAATTATTTATTTAACTCTTTTGCCATTTCCTGGCTCTTTTTTTCCTTTCCCCCGCAGTATCATTAACTAAGTTAATAAAATGTGAGGCTGGATGAACACAGCAGGCCCAGCAGCATCCCAGGAGCACAAAATCTGACATTTTGGGCCTAGACCCTTCATCAGAGAGGGGGATGGGGTGAGGGTTCTGGAATAAATAGGGAGAGAGGGGGAGGCGGACAGAAGATGGAGAGAAAAGAAGATAGGTGGAGAGGAGAGTATAGGTGGGGAGGTAGGGAGGGGATAGGTCAGGGTAGGGAAGACGGACAGGTCAAGGAGGTGGGATGAGGTTAGTAGGTAGGAGATGGAGGTGCGGCTTGGGGTGGGAGGAAGGGATGGGTGAGAGGAAGAGCAGGTTAGGGAGGCAGAGACAGGTTGGACTGGTTTTGGGATGACCCCTCCCTACCTCCCCACCTATACTCTCCTCTCCACCTATCTTCTTTTCTCTCCATCTTCGGTCCGCCTCCCCCTCTCTCCCTATTTATTCCAGTTCCCTCTCCCCATCCCCCTTTCTGATGAAGGGTCTAGGCCCGAAACGTCAGCTTTTGTGCTCCTGGGATGCTGCTGGGCCTGCTGTGTTCATCCAGCCTCACATTTTATTATCTTGGATTCTCCAGCACCTGCAGTTCCCATTATCACATCATTAACTAAGTGGCGTAATTCAAATTAGCCTCCATCCTTCTTTTTATATACATAAGAAGGTCTTCTTGTCTGTTTCGATGTTACTTGAACATTTACCCTCAAAGTTTATTTTTGCTCTCTTCATTATGTTTTGGTCTTCTTCTGTTGGTTTTTAAAACTTTCCCAATCTTCTGGCTTACCACTAATATTTGTCATTTTGCATTTTATTTTATTTCAATTTGATGTTATCCTTAACTTCCCTGGTTTACCATGGATGGCTTATCCTCTTTTCAAAATGCATCTTTCTCACAAGGATATATCTTTGCAGTGAGGTGTGAACAATTTCCTTAAATGACTATCATTGTACCTCCACTTGCTTTGCTGCTAAATTCCTTTCTTATTCCACTTGAGCCATCCCTACCCACACAGCTTCACAACTGCACAAATTTATGTTAGTACAGTTGTTTCTGAACCAAATTTCTCCTCACAGACTGAATGATAAATTCGACCATATTATGTTTTCTGTTTTCTTGGGAATCTTTTACTCTGCGATCATTTACTAAACCTGCCTCAGTACACATCACCAGATCCAAAATAACCTATCCCCGGTTGGATCCACAACATTTTGTTCTAGGAAACTGTCCCAAATACACTATATGAATTCCTCCTCAATATTCCCTCCGCCAAGCAGTAGTTGATCCCAGAAACAGTGCAGATGCTGCTGGGTTAACCAGTAGGGTGCCTGCACATCTGTGTGAAACTGCACTGGTGCTTTGGCCAAGATCTGAAAACCAACAGTCAAAATAGACCTAACATTACTCTTTATAGCCCCACGTATTCCTCAGGCATCATTTATGCAAACCCAAGCCAAATTATATTCTTCCATGCAACTTCCATCATTTGTCATATCTAATTTCCTTCTCCTCTGGCTCTATTCATGCCAGCCTATCCCTCTCTACTCACATGGCATGGTCCTTTATAATCCCTATGTCAAACTATATCCCAATACTGACTACCATGGCTCTTGAAAGCCTCAATGCCAACTTTGTGCTAACTCATGAAACATGTGCTCTCCACCCACCATCTTTATTCCCAACACCATGCTAACTCACCCAGTAATGACAACAGGGATTCATGCTGAGATGAAATAAAGTTCTAAATGGTCTATTCATGAATTCACCATTTTGGAAAGAAAGGAAATTTTCTAACAATAAAAGTGCATTCATCTCTTTCAACTTTAATTAACCCTGAACAAAAATAAACATCTGAATTGATAGTCCTACTTTGAAGTGTACATAACCACTTGGAGCTGCCAATCAGACTGTGAAATGAGATACGACCTATTGTGCTAAGGACTGGTTCTGAAAAAGTCATTCAGCACTAATCTGTCATGATATCCCTCTGGCTTATGTCAACAGATGGACTGAAATAGCAAAGACAGAATTCTTTAACACTGCAGGCAGTCTTTTCAAATAGTTTAAAGATAGGAGTTTTAAATACTTTGATATTTTGATAGCTCCCTTTCAAACTCTGTTAATAGATGCTTTTGATAGGTCTCTTGAGAGGTCTAATGTATTTATGCTGTTTACATGTTTATTCATGGAAGATTTAAATATAAAACCCAAAGAACACCTAAAGAAGGGTCCCTCAACCACAGGTGATGCCAGACCTTCTGGATGTCTCAAGTAAATTCCATTTTTATGTGTTTCATATTTCTAGCATTCAAGGTTCTGTATCCTGTTTTACAAAAGAACACCTTACCTTTCACAAAGAACAGCTTACCTCTACCAAAAGGCTCCTGATCTCCTATAAAGATGTGTTTGGAATTTATCCAAAAGGATTATGTACTTCTCTGACGCGGTACCCTCCCCATCCAACAACGCTACAATGTATGGATTCATTTCTAGCAGGTCTAACAGGCACATGTCATGTTTCCCACTCGTAGCTAATATAAAAGATACTGTTTAGCTGGGCAGTTGCTTCAGTGAACCACAGTTGGGCAATTTAAGACTTACCCTGTCCCTCTTACATGCTTCAGTGTCCTATTTAGGGGCAGAATTTCTGGACCTGAGATTTCACAACCATTGCTTACAACAACAGACTCTTGATTATTGTGAAGATTTAAAATGTGGAGGTGCCGGGATTGGACTGGGGTGGGCAAAGCCAGAAGTCACACGACACCAAGCTATAGTCCAACAGGTTCATTTGCAATCACGAGCTTTTGGAGTGCAGCCCCCTCATCAGGTGAAATGAGCTCACTTTAGCTGACATAGGGGCTGTACTCCAAAAGCTTGTGATTGCAAATAAACCTGTTGGACAATAACCTGGTGTCGTGTGACTTCTGACTGTCAAGATTCAAGCCCTTGTCAATGACCTGTCTCTGCAGCACAATATTTATGTAGATCTACCAATTAACCTTCTGGGCAATGGTGAGCATTTCCCCCCAACTCTCCCACACCACTCTTCCACACCCAAAGGATTATCTCATCTCAAAACGCCAAGACCTAGGACTCTGCTCCCACCTTTGCAACTGGATCCTCAACTTCTTGACTCACAGACCGCAATCAGTTGACAACACATCCTTTCCAATAATCTTCAACACTGGTATCCTGCAATACCGCATACCCTTACTATACCCCCTACTCCCTCATGACATTGTGGCCAAATACAGCTTTAATATCATTTACAAAAGAGATTGACAGTTTAGTGGCATGGCGTAAAGACAACAATGTCTTCCTCAATGTCAGCAAAATATAACAGTTATCCATCAACTTCAAGAAGTGAAGTGGAGTACATACCCCTGTATGGGTGAATGATGCTGAGGTGGAGCTTCAAATTCCTAAGATTAGCTATCACTAAGAATCTATCCTGGCCCATCCACGTTGACACTAGAGCTATGAAAGTACGCCAACACCTCTACTTCCTTGGAAGGCTAAGGCGATTCAGCATATCCACGTAATTTTTATAGATGCACCACAGAAAGCATCCTACCCAGTTGCATCACAGGTTGGTATGGCAACTGCGCTGCGCAAGACTGAAAGAAATTATAGAGAGTTATGAATACAGTTTAGTCCATCACAAAAACCAGTCTTCTTTCCATTGCTTCCGTCTATGCCTCCTGCTGCCTCAGGAAAACAGCCAACAAAATCAAAGATCCATCCGAGTTCCGAAAGCTTGTGATTTCAAATAAATCTGTTGGACCAAAATCTGGTGTCATGTGACATTTGACTTTGCCTACCCCAGTCCAATATCAGCACCTCCGCATCATGGCTACCGACAGATTACGAATAGCTTATTTCCTGCTGTTATCAGATTTATAGACGGACCTCTCATATATTAGAGTTGATGTTTCTCTGCACCTTCTATATCGCTATAACACTATATTCTCTATTCTGTTCTATTTCCATGATGTTCTTATGCAAGGTATGATTTGGCTGGTTAGCATGCAAAACAATATTTCCCTACATTTGACAATAATACATCAAATCAAATCAAAATCAGGATTACCTCTTGTTTGGAATTGATCGCTGCTGGCCACTTAGATGGTCAAATAATATTGGAAAATAAAACAAGGTTTTCTGGCTATTTTCCCATTCCAAAAGATTTGCAATATCCTTTTTATTGAGATTATTGTTTAAAATAACTTATTGGGTAATCGGTTTTGATACACAGTTTAAGAAAGTCTCGAGTTTGATTTCAGGCCCATGTCTAATTTAGATTAGCAGGAATTATGCATTTAAACTGAGCAATAATCTTGATGACTATTTATCAATGCATGCCACAAACACAATAACTGATTGGAGATTATATGAGATTCAACCTATTCATCCTTTTACATCGATAATAACTTGCGAAACTCATTGCCAACATATGAGTAATTGTTTTCTGAGATCATCAGAAGGGGTGTAGGGGGGAAATATCAGGTGTTCAGCAACAAAAAAAAATCCATTTCTCCAGAAGAGAAGTAAAGGGAAAACTGATCATTTATATGTCATGTCAAAATTGGTACAAAAATGGAAATCAGTGTCATTGATAATCATGGGTAAAGTTAATTTAGTTATGAAATAAACCTTAGCATCTGTTTTCATAATGCTAAAGTATTGTTCCAATATTCTTCAATGCAAATTATTTGTAATTCCAAATATCTTTTTACAACCTTTGTAGGAAAATTCTAACACTATGGAAGGCAGCCATGTTTTTGGATTTTTCCCCACAAAGAGCTCAAGATCTCCATCTACAGGCCTCAATAGTCATTGCACTGTGTTCCTTCAAGAAACGCACCACAATTTTGAAGTCAGATATTGTTTGACAGCATGGAACTCCCCAAATGATTTAACTTGGCAATACTAGCTATGGTGAAATTAAGTCTGTTTAATAAAAATGATATTGGTAAAGGCTGGGCAACAAACAATATGAGGACACATTCAGATAGAATTTCCAACTTGGCTTGCATAATGAAGGAATGTCTGGGGGCAGGAAAATCGATTTGGGATGATTGCACATCATTAAAGAAATGTTTTTTGCCTATTAATTTAAATGGATTGAAAATCATCTGGGGTATATTGCATGTACAATTCATCCAGGCCTCTTTTCCACTGTGATGTGTTCCCAGGAAATCCTTTACACCCAACTTTAATTGGAGGATAACTGGTTTCTGAGCAATATATTAGGGTTTCCGTGATTCCAGGGGTGAAATGCACTTAGAGATTTAGTGGCAAGCATACGGTTTGCTGAAATCTTGCAGAGCTGATCTAGGAAGATCTCCCAAGATTGATTTTATTACATTTTCACAACGAGTTTCTGGCACAGAGAGGGCCTGGCTGTGGAAGCTTGCTGTGAGTGGAGGCAGGAAATAACACGTGGCCGCAGTCCTTAAATTTGCAGCTGCAATTGAAAGGAACTGCGGGCAGAATCTCTGTTCTTGAATACAAGTTTGGAGCACTCTTCCAAAAATGCAGCAAAATGATGCTTTAAATTTTATTAGATACCAGAATTTCTCAGATCCTTTTGGAAGGCTTGTTTCAAAGTTGTTACTGTCACAACAGAACAAAATAAAGTGGGCAATGCAGAACCAAGAATATTTGTTTGAGTTTATTTCAGCAGCTCTCAGTACCCACCAACCCCCATCCCCAGTGTTCTTTGCAGGGTCAGTGGAGGTGGCCTAAGACAGTCCAGTTACAACTACAGCAATCAGACATGGAGCAGCTGCAGCTCCTGATAGAAATGGGGCTTTGTTTAAGCAGTTCTAATTCATAAACTACTGCAGTAGCTTTAACCCTTTGGCTTTGTCAGGTTCATATTCGTTTCCTCTCATTGACTCATT
This sequence comes from Stegostoma tigrinum, assembly GCF_030684315.1. Classification (NCBI taxonomy): domain Eukaryota; kingdom Metazoa; phylum Chordata; class Chondrichthyes; order Orectolobiformes; family Stegostomatidae; genus Stegostoma; species Stegostoma tigrinum. The sequence continues at coordinate 72,393,690 of NC_081355.1, read as the reverse complement.
CATAATGAGAGCATTCAGGAAGGTGACAGAAAACCTTTAAGGGTATCAAGAGGTGTCATGCTATGTCACAGGGTTGAAAAATTTTATTTCAACTATATAAATAATAGTTTTCAAAACATATAATCACTAGGCTGCATTAAGCCTTTAATTCATTGTTGACGTAATTGCACCAATTGTATTTTCTCAGGGGCTGCATGAGCAGTCTAATTAACATTAAGGGCAGATATGCTGGGAACATTGGGCCTGGCTGCCATATTGTACTGTTTACTGGTTAAGCCTATAGAAGTAAAGATAAATTCACCATAATCCTTCTCAATCATAGGGCTGCTCTCTCTCCTTAAAGAGAAATGTCTGGTAGCAGTTTTACCTGAGGATTACCAAGTTTCAAGTGAGGGGAGAAGGTAAGCAGGACTGTCCATCATGGTAACCTCGGCCATTGCAGAAATTCACCCAACAGTATTGGTGCTACTCTGCCACACAAACCAGCCATTGAGCCAACTGAGGTGACCGAACCCCTCCTCCATGCCTTTACATGTACTTGGTTGGAACTTCCAGAGACATATTTTCTCTGTTGGAAGTGAAGCTGGGCAAAATGTCAGACTGCCATCTTGATACTTTGCTGACGTTGTTAGATGCCATGGGGTTTGCTGGTGTCAATTGCTACAACCTGGGCAGTGACATGAAGGTAACAAAGTGTGAAGGTGGATGAACACAGCAGGCCAAGCAGCATCTCAGGAGCACAACACACTTTGTTATCTTGGATTCTCCAGCATCTGCAGTTTCCATTATCACAGTGACATGAAGGTTGAAGCTGTAGTGATCCTGAGAGCCCCAGGCAATGCTATTCAGACATTGTCTCAAGGTTTCAGTTCTTTGCATTTCCAAAGAAGAGTAATTTGCGACTAATAACATTAACTTTGTTTCTCTCTCCTCAGATGTTGAGTTTCTCCAGCGTTTTCAGATCTGTTTTTATTTCAAATCTGCAGCACTGTGCATTTAGAATTACTATCCCAAAGTTTCCTTTGTGCAGGGGTGATTGTTCATGGACATCTGATTTGTGAAGAAAATCCACCTGAGAGAGTCCTGCTCACAGTAGCTGGAATAGAAGACAAGTCCACTGAAGCAAAAGCAGAATACTAAGGATGCTGGAGATGTGAAATATAAACAGGATTAGTGGAGAGAGAAACAGAGTTAATGTTCTGAGTCAAACATTAACTTTGCTCTTCTGTTGCCAGAACTGCAGAGTTTCTCCAGCACTTTCAGTTTTATTTTAGATTAAGTAAGAAATGTCTTCTGAAAACCTGCTCTAGACTTGGTCTCCTGTGCAGTGTCCACTTCCACCTTTATTCCCTGGATGCTTTTCCTTTCTTCTGTCTTCATAGCTTATCCCACTTATCTTCCAAGTGAAAAGGCAGATAGTCCATGATTGCAATAAAAGTCTTAAATGATTCCAGCAAGCCTGCAGAAGCGATTGATCCAGCATGCTGGGTGGCACGCCTCCAATTATGATATTGGCTTTTTAGATACCTATTTTATGCCTTTAAAACAGGCATGATGCAATCGGATTTGTAGGCCATTCTTCCTGAATCTCAGTGGGGATCCCCCTAATGTACCACAATAACTTCAGTTGGAGATCAGAGAAATCACTGCAGAAAAAGAGAAAGGCTAAAAATCGGCTTTCTTTCCTCTGGGTATTTCACGATCTTCCACCAAAGCTGTAGCTAGACACTGAAAACTCGGAACCAATAATGTCTATTTCAAGTCAAACAGAGGTCCTTTCTATACACACCCCAATAATACGAATTTCATGTCTTGGTACGATGGGCAGATTCCAAAATACCACATAATAGATATTTCATGGGAGTGACCAGTCAGCTGTACCAGAAGCAATAGCTGATCCAGTCCCAAAACTTGTAATATATGTTTTAAAAGAAAATGCAGTCAATTGCTTTGCAGTTAAATATACAAAGAAGAAATGAAAATTCTTCACTCAAGCGCTCAGAAAATTGCCTGAACAGTTAATATCACTGTATAAAACCTATGGTGGGGAGCCTCCCTCTATTGGAAGCAGGATGAGTGAATGGACCCTCATTTAAGGCCACAGGGATACCCATCAGGGTTGACTAGATGATGTATGCTCACAGGCTAGTCCCAGGCCACTGCTGACTGAATACTAGTAGTGGTGGGATGAGGTCTTCAAGTGGCCATTTAAGAGCTTCATTTGGCCTCTTGATACTTCCTGTACTGAACGTATTTGGTTATCCATTGTACTCTACATAATCCTCCTTTCATGAAAGCCACTGGATATCAAGCACACCATCAATCCAGCTGTGTTGTCCATCAGACTTTAACCAGACTCTGGTCTATTTCCAATAACCACTTTATATTGTCATTACTCTATAATTACCCACATTTCAATCTGTCAGTTTTGTTACATCACAGTGTCTTTTTGGCCAAAATCAAAGGAAAAACCCTCTAACAAAACACATTTTACAATCAACTTCATCAAATAACATTTCTGATAATACTGCTAAAACTGAGCTATGCACGCTTGTGATAATGGGAACTGCAGATGCTGGAGAATCCAAGATAACAAAGTGTGAAGCTGGATGAACACAGCAGGCCAAGCAGCATCTCAAGAGCACAAAAGCTGAAGGGTCTAGGCCTGAAACGTCAGCTTTTGTGCTCCTGAGATGCTGCTTGGCCTGCTGTGTTCATCCAACTTCACGCTTTGTTATCTATGCACGCTTGTGTATTTGTTCGCATTTGTCTTGTGGGTGGCTTTGCTAGACCTACTGCTTCTTTGCAATACAATTCCAGTGACAGCAGCATGACTGGTGGAAGGCTGTTGACTTTCACTAAGAGATTCTGTGGGCTGCTTTGTGGAACATTGTATGGGCTGGGCTTTGGTGTGCACCACCTCGGCAGTCTTGTCTGTCGAGCTGAGAAGTGACAGTAGGGTCACTAATGGAATGAAAATGATCAGAGTATAAATGCTGCCAATCCAAAACAGAACATTGACTTTGTGTACCACCCACTATTTTGGGAAGGTAGGCCAGAATATCCAGTCATTGTTGGGATCTTGTGGCACACTACAAACCTCTTTGAACACTGATACCTACAGCGACAATCGCGGTAGTTTGAGCTTGCATAGCTGGGTTTGTATGCTGTCATAGACAGAAGCGAGAGGTGAATTAAATTATATTTATGTCCCCCTCTCCTGTCAGCAAGAGGGTTTATCTTTCAAAAAAATCTTTTCTTGTTTCACTTTCCCATTTAAGAAGACGCATCAGTGTGTTTTCCCAAATCCTGTTTTTAAAGTCCAGGCTTAAATGACCCACAGCAATTTCTTTAAGATTAAGACAAAGCAGAACTTATTACTGCATTCAAAACCCAGGAGAACTGTTTGTGATTCACATTCTCTCACGAATTTAGCCAAGAAAGAAAGGGAAATAAAAGGAGTGGAGTTATAAGTGACTCAAAATTAAAAAGGTCAAAATTTGTTCACATGAATTACAGAGTCGAGTAGTTATGTCCAGTTCAGATTCTTTCAGTTGTCTGTGCACAGAAGCCACTGTCACAGGAGCTCAGACACAATGAAATTGCTGATAAAAAAAATAAGACAGCTGTAACCTGGAAATTGGTCCATTTCAAAGTGTGAGACATGGTTTTCATTTCAGAAATCAGGCTTTTAAAAGATATCAATATCAGAGGAAGGTATTCCGTTGAGTCTGGCGCTGCTTAGTCTTCAGTTGTTACAAGTGTGCTGATGAACAAATGCCAAAGCTGTATACTAGAAGGTGATTCAAACAAACCAGCAGTTTCAGTCATGTTACTAGGGCTTTGAATTGAGATATGCTGCTAATGAAGTGGTTTTGATCTTCCTCTTCAGACACCATTGCATTTTTTTTGCAGATAACTTTGGAATCATTTGCACCAAGTTAAACCATAATGAGTTTTGATAGTCTCCTCTGTTCAGAACTAGATGAGGTCGACAGTTCTTTGGATTGACTTGACCAGAATGATCATAATCTGTAAGAAGAGTCACATTCCACAAAGTGATGAGTTCACTTTTGTCTCGGAAATTTCTAGAAGCAGGCATCTTGTTCATTCTGTATTTGCTAACAGCCGTTTTTTAAAATCTGGGAAGACTCTATTTTAACAACAGAATTTAACTATTATAAAGATATTAAGATGCAATATTATTGCGATAATTCCCTTCCTACCCTCTGAGCATAACAGTGATAATGAGAATGGATCTCACAACACTCCCCTGAACCTCCATTGCTGCGCTGAATCACTGGGTGGAATCTATTTGTGCTGCAATCAATGCTGTGACATTGCATGTCAGATGCTGCATCACAGCCAAATCCCATCAGTGGCTTCATGGAGTGAGGCAATAGATATATCACATATCTCACTAGACATGCCTAAAAAACACCTTGTCAAAGTCTTCATCTGAGTCTCCTAACACATCTGTGACCTTGCCAACTGGGGAGTAGGCACATAGATTATCTGTTTCTGTTGGTCTAGCTGTAGTCCACTCATGCCTGTTGATTCATCGTGTGTTGGAAGTAAATGTGGTAATGGAGTTGGAATGTCAGCTGATACTTCTTCATCAGAGATCAGCCACTGTTCTCACCCATTAAGATGAAATTGCACTGGCTGGTCAGGCGAGGCAGCAAATCGTGGATAATGAATAGCCAACTGTATAAAGGAAGAGTCAGAGTGAAAGATGTGTGTTGTGTGTTAATCAGTAAGTCTGTGGTTACACCATTTTCAGCTTTTACCTCATGTCAGATAGCAGGATAGGAGTGAGCTTAGATTTGAGATGTGGTAGAGGGTAGGAACAGACTTTATCTTGATGTTCTCCATAATGACAGATAGAATAGTCTGGGCCATAGCTGTCACCGTGATGAGGAAAATTATCCCCTTCACTTGGTTCAGTTGATGCAGGTGTCCCTGTCACCCATTGATTCTCTGCTGTGACTCTCTGATGAGTGGAGGTATGGTGCACTGAGCTGTGTGAGGTTGGATCTGTAGTCGGCCAATGCCTTTTGAAGAAGTATTTATAGTTTTTAACCACCTGCATGCTGTCATTGAATCTTTTCCAGCAGTAATTCAGGATTCATGTTCTGCCTTGAGAAGTTGGAGCATCTGACAGGCAACCACTATCAACCTGATCTGCAGGCACTTGATCATGGAAATTCCAAGGCTGAACTGTGTAAGCCATACAAAATTTCTAACATTGGATTAGAAAGTTGACTCATACTAGGAGAAGAGAAGCAGTCTTCGATCCTTCCTCAACTAGCACGACATTCTTGTTGGTAATTGGTGGTGACAATGGGCTCAATATTCTCATTTACTAAACTGATGCTGGGGCAGGACTTCTATTTGCCATGGAGAGGTCCCCACATCTGACCTCAGCTACATTTCTTATACGAGAACCTGGGAAGCAAAGCTATTCAATGGATGCCATGGTACGAGTGGTTGGAATCATCATGTACAAAGTGCCACTGTGTCAGGGTTTTAGCAGATCCTGCATCGTTGGAAAACAAACGGCTGAGAATCTTACTTAAAAATCTCAATTGTACCTTTGAGTTTGTATCAGGAAACAATCTGTGAGTGCCCACATTGGCCTTACCAATTATAAAGATTTTCATCCCTTTCATGGATCAATGACTGCTTGAAACTAATGTGCACTCATGTTTAGCAGTCAAATAGATTAAAGGGCAGGATGTAAGGCAGGTTCATATTCCTCTTACCGAAATATAATTTGCATTCTCCTTCCCCTATGAGGCAGGTATAGTTTGAGTCACCGGATATGTTAATTGGGAAATGGAAGCGATGGAGTACTTGTTTCTCATAACGTTTCTGAAAAATTTCCTCACTCCATGTGTCACTTTCAATTGTTTGTATCCGATTTTCTAAGTCTATTACTATTGTTGCTCATTGTGCTTGATTAGAATGAAATTGTGATGAATAAAATTCAGATAATCAGAAACTCCAGTGGTGAAGTTGACAGTTACACTCATCAGTAGGACAGGAAATGAAATGAAGACTGTGATGAGCAAATGTTCTGGCATGGTAACTCTGATGGAGTTGAACACATGCAAGATTATTATATGACCATGCCAACTATGAAAAGTGGAGTCAGACTCTGCTACAGCATAAAATCAAAGGCAAGCCTGCAGTGATGGTTGCAAGATAGCCTCAACCATATCATAAGTGGGATTTTGAGGTACTTTGAATGCATATGAAATAGAGCTGTTTTGATATCTTTACCAGGGCACACTTTAATGTTTAATGTAATGGTGGAAAGTGAAGCAAGGTATGTGTCACTTCTATGGATGGTACTGAAAAGCTAGCACTTCTTATTATAGGAAAGCCCAAGAAGTCACACTGCTCTGTGGGTGTAAAGACACTACATGCAGTATAAGGCCAGCAAACCTGCCTGGACAACCTCCAGCACTTTTGTGGCATGGATTAGGAAAGCAAACAAAGCATATCAACAGAAGTAAAGGAAGATTATCACCCTGATGACCCTGGAGAATCTAATGACTGCCTCCCCGCTCACTCGTCTATTTCCCTGACTGAAACCACAAAGGGTAGAGAGATGCTCCAGGATTTCACATTGCAGCATGAAAACATGGAAAACAAACTTGTTGGCATTGATGACATGACAGACTCATTCAAAGACCACATGACAAGTAGAAAAAAGTTTATAAGATTTTTCCCAGGGTAACTCCCAATATTTTTTGAATCTCTTTACTGTACAAGTCTGTTATTGTAAGGTATGAAAAAAAACATGTTTTCCACATATTTCACTGTGTGACAGTGTTTCCTTTTCTTTAAAAATAGAGCACATTTTAAGGCAAATTTGAGCAATGCAGGGACTTCCTTGGCTATCTTGAAGCTCTGCTTAAAAGAATTTAGGGGTGGACCCCTTGCAATTCAACCTATTATGACTTTACTGTCGTTAAGCCTCAGTGTGGATCCAGATAAAAGTGAACAAACTGTAGAAGATGCTGTAAGCATGGAACAGATTTTACAGTTTACAGTAAAGTTCATTTACACATATAAACTAGTCTGTCATGTCTGTATTGCCAAGATATAAAACATACACACCGAAATTTACAAAAAAATTAACTGACAGAATTTGGCAGAAAATCCAGTTCGGATTTACATTTCTTTTTGTTTCTAGGCCTCTTTTTGCTTTAAATGGTACAGCAAACATTGTAAGGATATCACAATGCTCTATAGATACAGATGACAGTTTAACTAATGGAATCCCATTTTATGCATTCATTTTGGGATGTAAATTTAGACAATGTCTCTTTTAAGGTCACAAGATGCTGCCTGAGAAATTTACAGGGTTTGTATGCATTCAATTTTTTTTTAATCCATTCCTTCAGAAATTTTTTTGATTTCACATGATAAACCCTGACTTCACCTTTAGAACACCCAACCAATGCCCAAATACTTTAACAGAAGTAATTTGGATATAGCAGTAACCATGTAATATAAGTCTGATAGTTTCATTGCAAAACACAATTCTGTTCCTGTGTAATAGCAATATTATATAATTAGACTAAGCCAACAGCACATGTCCAACAGAAACATGTGTCATAATAGATGCTATATTGCCCCTGCATTGTATCATTCTATTAATTATTTAGGTTAGTAGTTCAGTGGTACCTTTATTGCTTCTGATTCAGAAGGTCATTGTTTCGGGCTGTAATTTCACCAGATATCCTGATGTTGGATTGAAAAGCCTACGTTGAGACCACATTTGCAGCAGCAGAGCTGCACCAGTATTTTACCAAGGACAGTTAATTAAGAGGTCACATCACCAGAGCCACCATCCTTCAACCTCTCCAAACTCCCAGCCCAGTTGAAAATGGAGGAGGAATTTGTGTGGAGGCTGAGGGCTCTGAATAACTAACTGATAAAGCTGGCCACTGCCGAGTCTGTCATGTGAAACAGAGAATGCCTCAATTGAAATGCCCTCATATGCATAAGGAACCTTCATCTCTGTGGCAGAGTCAGGTGCCAGAGTCTCCAGAATGGACATTCCAGCTAGGAAACTGATGGAAGACCACCTTGGTAAAGCTAGGAATTGTCTCAACCAACATAGGGGTATTGTAATGCTGGTAGAAAGCCATTGAGTCTGTAAAATGGCTGTTTACAGGTCAAACAGCTGGATTAAAACCAGAAATACTCAGCAGATCAGGCAGCATCAGTGGAAAGAGAAACAAAGAGCCATTCAACATTATCCCTGTTTTACCTCCATAGATTCAACATGGCTGACAAATAAATGCCAGCAATTTTTGTTTTTATTTCAGATTTTCAGATTATTTTGCTTCTCAATCAATTAGATTAATTGGCCAAGCACCTCTTGTCAACATATGGTGAATAGCTGTTGTCCCTGCTTTTGGAAATATTCCTGACAAGGGAAATTTGTTGGATTTCCCTCTTAAAGCTTTGGTCTGTCACTATAACAACCTGTCCCACCCTAGAAGGGCTGGTAAAATTCTAGATGTCATGCTATCCTGTGTGGAGTACTATTTTCTAGCTTCACAATTTTTAACAGTGGGCAGAAATGGTGCCATTTTGACGAACAGCAGGCAAGCTCTAAACTCTGTCATTATGAACATCACTAAAATAGATTATTCTAGTCATATATTTCATTATTATTTGTACAAGGTTAGCTGTTGTGTTTCCTATGTTACAGTAGTAACTATACTTCAGGGGTACCTACTTCATCCTTAAGTACTATAGAATGTCCATGATGTATTGCAAGTCTTCCTTCCTTCTTAATGAAGCATGGGTAGATGTTATTGTGTTACATTTTCCTCTCCTCTCTGTTATGGAATCTTGTGCCTCATATTAAATAAAAAATGAACAAGTGAGAGAATGACATTTGACGGACAAACATGAGAAGGGAGGAGATGAACATGTATGAACAGGGAGAAGAATAATTCAGAAAGATGTAGAATTTCAATAGAAATAAAAATACTGGACCAAGTACACAACAGTATATTGTTAATGAGCTGAAAAGAAATAAAAAGAAAAATGCAAAAGTTGAGCATATTTTCAGATCTAGTGCCAAAATGCCAAGTCCAACCTTAGTGGATGTACTCGTAATGAAATAAGTGTTAACAAATGCCAGAATGGGAAAGTGAGCTCTGTTCCAGAAACAAAAAAAGCCAGGCTTCTCTTGAAAAACTTCAGCTATGTTCAGGCAATTATCTCCAATTTCTGTATGCTAACATCATTGTGACTAATTATACAATGGCTTCCAGTGCAAAGTGAAATGTAAATTCAAACAAATCCACGCGTGGGCTGAACACAAATTGCTGTAATTAGGTACTTCAAACTCTCGTGTGAAGTGTTCATTAAAGTCTTCCCTCATAAAAACTAACTTCTTTTCCATCAAATATTTTCCACAACATGTGGACTCAGTTTTTTTGGGGGGGTGGAGGGGAATATAATGAATTAGGTTCATGCGAACAAATGCCTACGCAAAAAAAAAGAATGGCATTTTTGACACTGGAGAATATAATACACCATGCAGTGTGGGAAAATTCCACTGATCCTGTTGCCATTCCAGCTAAAAGATTTCAATAAAGCATCCTGATGAAGTTGATATTTATGAAAAGGGAAATTGTCCTTCTGTTAAATTTTGATGGTGGAAAGAAATGTGATAATAGGTCTGTGCTTACAGCAATATTTACTTTTAGTCCCGAGCCAGATAGTAATCTGAAAATGTGTCAGACTAGTTAAATTACATTGTTTGTGTTTTGTGTGAAGTGGTTGCAGCTTTACATCCGCGTAAACTCTGAAGTATAATTTGTCTTTATCATCCAAAGCAAAATGAGACCTATCTCATTGCCATTCCAATTGGCAGAAGGTTGAGAATCAGAAGGCATCCGATTTAAGGTGATTGGCAAAAAAACAGAGGCCATTTATTTTTAATGCAGTGTGCAGTTAGGATCAAGAATGTACTGCCTGAAAATGTAGAGGAGGTAAGTTTAACCATGGCCTTTGAAAGTGAATTGGACAATAATCCAAAGAGAAAAGATTGCAGGGTTATGAAGAAACAAGGGGGTGAGAGTAGATTATAAAGTGTGAAGCTGGATGAACACAGCAGGCCAAGCAGCATCTCAGGAGCACAAAAGCTGACGTTTCGGGCCTAGACCCTTCATCAGAAAAGAGGGATGGGGTGAGGGTTCTGGATGGGCTGCTCTTGCAGAGAGCTAGCATGGGTGTTACTGATGGCAAGTTGTAGTAGAAGAACAGTTTCTCTTTTTCCTTATTTTTCAGCTAAATCCAACAAAGTTTATCTTTGAAAAGGAATGTGTTTAACACTTTTGAGTGCCATGTCATTAAGAAAAAGACAGACAGGCTTTATTTTAGATTTAGATTAAACCAAAGTATTTTTAAAAATTTTTTGCAACACCCAACATATAAACAAACACCCACTCTCCAAATGTGCAGATGCATACACACAAGGAAAGATTATTGCTAGAGTTGCAACATGTATTTATATAACCAACAGAATAAAAAGAAACAAGTTACTTATTTTTAATCAGTCCTGATGGTAAAGGTTGAAAACTGTTGCAGTCCTGAGGGATTCTGTCTTGATTCTCTATAAACAAATGAAGGTGGAAGCTGTTGGTTTTCCCAAGGTTGAGCTGCTAAAGTGAAGAAATATGATCTCGTAGGTGAAAGCCCTTTTCTTTGCCAATGATGACTGTCTTTTAGAGACAGGGTTATTTCTTCCTTTGCTGTACGTGACCACTTTGTTCCACTGCTTCCAGATTGCCTTGCTGGGTTTTCTTTTGCAGTAATAGGTTATAGCCCCAGTGCTTGCTAAATTTGGTCATGAGTTGGCAGTTTGATGCATCTCATCATCCACATGATTTTGGAGCTAAGACATTTGACACATGATGAGGCAGTGAGGTTGGGAATGTGAAGATGTGAAGCAGGATAACTGACATTCCATCAACATTTAATTCACTGAGGAACTGTATTTGACATTCTAATGAGACAGAATATAGGAAAGAGATTGAGTTCTTCGTAGTATGGTGTACAGACAACAATCTCTCCATTAATGACAGAAAAACGAAAGAGCTGTCATTGACTTCTGGAAGCGGAGTGGAGGGTGTGCACCTGTCCGTATCAATGGTACTCTGGTGAAGATAATGGGCAGCGTCAAGATCCTGGGAGTGATGATCACCATCAATCTATGGTGGTCCACCTACATTGACACGATGGTCAAGAAAGTACAATAACATCACTGCTTCTAACGGAGGCTAAGGAAGTTTGGCATGTCCATGAGGACTCTTACCAATTTTTAGAGATGCACCATAGACAGCATTCTATCTGGATGCATCACAGTGTGATATGACAATGGTTCTTCCCAGACTGCAAGAAACTATAAAGAGTCATGAATATAGCCCAGTCCAGCAGGCAAACCAGCCTTCCATTCATTGACTCCATCTATACTTCCCGCTGACATGGGAAACCAACCAACGTAATCAAAGATCCCTCCTACCGATTTTATATTCTCTTCCACTCTCTTTCATCAGGCAGAAGGTGTAAAAGTTTGTATACACATTCGAATGGATTCAAGAACAGCTTCTTCCCCACTGTTATTAGATTTTTCAACAGATGTCTTAAATGTTAACATTGATCTCTCTCTGCACCTTCTCTGTGGCTGTAACACTATATTCTGCACTCTGTGTATGGAACAATTTGCCCGTATAGCACACAAAATAACACTTTTCACTGTATCTCAGAATATATGATAACAATCAATCAGTCAATCATTCAAACTTTGTGGACCGACAGTCACCATCCTCTAAAAGCCTTCCATTGAATTGGTGAGTGGGAGTCAATTTACTCCTGGAAATCCTACTGGCAATTCTAAGTAAATTCCTAATCATATCGTCTCTGACTGTCCAGAAACTAGAAACCACCTGTCTCACTGGCATCCATTTTGAGATGGCATCATCTACACCATTCCTTGGCATTTTCTTTTTAAAATTATGGCCGACTGTCTAATTATTTTCACAGGCATGATGTAACTTATAAAGGGCCATGGCATGCCAAATGACCCACTTCTGTGCTATCATCATGATTCTATGGTTTAAGCTATCTTGCTTTGTTTTAGCTTTCTCCTAGCTGCAGTGAAAATCAATGTAAAATGCATTGTAATAAAGTTCAAAGTGATTATGGTATTCATTGGAAACTCATTTGCCTGCTTACTTCTGCCTTAATTTGAGACTTTTGTACACTAAAATTACGAAGTAATTACAAGCTGTGGCTGTTCCATCCTGTTTTCTGATACTGGATAACAGGTGAAATTATATTATTGATGCTCAGAAAGTATTTCAGAGCCAGGCACCTCTTCCAGGAGTTTTAAGGCAGGGAGGGAGGCAGAGATATCTTCAAAATCTGACATGGTACGGGGTCTGCACCACTCGTGACAGTGCCTTCAAAAGCACTTAATCCCAATTAAAAGCTCGGAAGACTGCAGGAGGCAGGAGTCAACCCATGGTTACAATCTTCAAGGGTAGCTATGATTGGTAAAGCTGCTGTGCAAAATACAAGAGACAGGACAGCAAAGGGCGAGCAGCCTGATGGTGAAGTGACCAGGCAGCCAACTAAAAGGTATTGTGAACCCTTCGGAGAAAATAACTCTCATTGTCAAACATTTTTTTTTCCTCTGAAAATAAATCATTATCTGATCACTCCCTACATTGCACCTGACAGCTGTGCACAAATGTTGGCGATGTGCAATTTGAAATTTGCCTTCTGGCCCTCCCAGTCCTGTTAACAAGCTCTTCAAGGAGCTTAATGGGCAATTAATTGGAGGCATGCGGGTTCCCAGCTCAATGCCCCCCACCACCGTCCATGCTTTGAAATAGCTGTGCATCCCAAAGTCACTGAGTCACTGGCATGCCATCTGGGAATGCGATTTGCAAAGCATGCTTGCTCCCAACGTTGTCTCCATAGGGAAGAGAAAATCAAACCAGTCATCTGGGTTTGATGGCTCTGTATCTTTTGCAGAAAACACTGGCTTCAAATCTATTGAAGTCCTCAGCAAATCAAACAAGGAGATTTCAGTGATGTGGTTGAGGCTAAGTTAAATTGTTATTTTGTTTTTCAGGATTTCTTCAAACCAATCAACACTGCCAAATCTGATGAACTGTTAAGATCATTCCTAGACCGTTAGCAACAAAAAAGTGCATTAATCTAGTACCTTTAACACAGAAAAACATCTTCAGGCATTTCACAGAAACTTGATTAGGCAGAAGCAAATCACAGAGTCAGAAGAGAAGACATTGGGGATACCTATATCCTCAAGATTCAGAGACTGTGGGGTCACATACTTTTTGAAATCCTGAAAACCTTAAAACTGACCCAAATCCATCCCATAAGTAATAAAATGTGAGGCTGGATGAACAAAGCAGGCCAAGCAGCATCTCAGGAGCACAAAAGCTGACATTTCGGGCCGAGACCCTTCATCAGAGAGGGGGATGGGGTGAGGGTTCCAGAATAAATAGGGAGAGAGGGGGAGGCGGACCGAAGATGGAGAGAAAAGAAATAGGTGGAGAGGAGAGTATAGGTGGGGAGGTAGGGAGGGCATAGGTCAGTCCACGGAAGACGGACAGGTCAAGGAGGTGGGATGAGGTTAGTAGGTAGGGGATGGAGGTGCAGCTTGGGGTGGGAGGAAGGGATGGGTGAGAGGAAGAACAGGTTAGGGAGGCAGAGACAGGTTGGACTGGTTTTGGGATGCAGTGGGTGGAGGGGAAGAGCTGGGCTGGTTGTGTGGTGCAGTGGGGGGAGGGGACGAACTGGGCTGGTTTGGGGATGCGGTGGGGGAAGGGGAGATTTTGAAGCTGGTGAAGTCCACATTGATACCATTGGGCTGCAGGGTTCCCAAGCGGAATATGAGTTGCTGTTCCTGCAACCTTCGGGTGGCATCATTGTGGCACGACAGGAGGCCCATGATGGACATGTCATTGCGACTGGGAGGTGCAGTTGTTTATTGCGAACCGAGCGGAGGTGTTCTGCAAAGCGGTCCCCAAGTCTCCGCTTGGTTTCCCCAATGTAGAGGAAGCCGCACCGGGTACAGTGGATGCAGTATACCACATTGGCAGATGTGCAGGTGAACCTCTGCTTAATATGGAAAGTCATCTTGGGGCCTGGGATAGGGGTGAGGGAGGAGGTGTGGGGGCAAGTGTAGCATTTCCTGCAATTGCAGGGGAAGGTGCCGGGTGTGGTGGGGTTGAAGGGCAGTGTGGAGTGAACAAGGGAGTCACGGAGAGAGTGGTCTCTCCGGAAAGCAGACAAGGGTGGGGATGGAAAAATGTCTTGGGTGGTGGGGTTGGATTGTAGATGGCGGAAGTGTCGGAGGATGATGCGTTGTATCCGGAGGTTGGTGGGGTGGTGTGTGAGAATGAGGGAGATCCTCTTTGGGCGGTTGTGGCGGGGGCGGGGTGTGAGGGATGTGTTGCGGGAAATGCGGGAGACGCGGTCAAGGGCGATCTTGACCACTGTGGGGGGAAAGTTGCGGTCCTTGAAGAACTTGGGCATCTGGGATGTGCGGGAGTGGAATGCCTCATCCTGGGAGCAGATGCAGCGGAGGCGGAGGAATTGGGAATAGGGGATGGAATTTTTGCAGGAGGGTTGGTGGGAGGAGGTGTATTCTAGGTAGCTGTGGGAGTCGGTGGGCTTGAAATGGACATCAGTTGCAAGCTGGTTACCTGAGTTGGAGACTGAGAGGTCCATGAAGGTGAGGGATGTGCTGGAGATGGCCCAGGTGAACTGAAGGTTGGGGCGGAAGGTGTTGGTGAAGTGGATGAACTGTTCGAGCTCCTCTGGGGAGCAAGAGGCGATGCCGATACAGTCATCAATGTAACGGAGGAAGAGGTGGGGTTTGGGGCCTTTGTAGGAGGGGAAGAGGGACTGTTCCACGTAACCGACAAAGAGGCTGGCATAGCTGGGGCCCATGTGGGTGCCCATGGCCACCCTCTTATTCTGTAGGAAGTGGGAGGAATCGAAAGAGAAGTTGTTGAGGGTGAGGACAAGTTCGGCTAGGTGGATGAGGGTGTCGGTGGAGGGGGACTGGTCGGGCCTGCAGGACAGGAAGAAGCGGAGGGCCTTGAGGCTATCTGCATGCAGAATACAGGTGTATAGGGACTGGACGTCCATGGTGAAAATGAGGTGTTGTGGGCCAGGGAATTGCAAGTCCTGAAGGAGGTGGAGGGCGTGGGTGGTGTCACGAACGTAGGTAGGGAGTTCCTGGACCAAAGGGGAGAAAATGGAGTCCAGATAGGTGGAGATGAGTTCGGTGGGGCAGGAACAGGCTGAGACAATGGGTCGACTGGGGCAGGCAGGTTTGTGGGTTTTGGGAAGGAGATAGAAACAGGCCGTGCGGGGTTGGGGAACAGTGAGGTTAGAGGCTGTGGGTGGGAGGTCCCCTGAGGTGATGAGGTCATGGATGGTGTTGGAGATGATGGTTTGGTGCTCGGGTGTGGGGTCATGATCGAGGGGGCGGTAGGAGGTGGTGTCGGAGAGTTGGCGTTTGGCCTCGGCGATGTAGAGGTCAGTGCGCCATACTACCACTGCGCCGCCCTTGTCTGCGGGTTTGATGGTGACGTTGCATGATCGAGGGGGCTGTAGGAGGTGGTGTCGGAGAGTTGGCATTTGCCCTGTAGCCCAATGGTATCAATGTGGACTTCACCAGCTTCAAAATCTCCCCTTCCCCCACCGCATCCCTAAACCAGCCCAGTTCGTCCGCTCCCCCCACTGCACCACACAACCAGCCCAGCTCTTCCCCTCCACCCACTGCATCCCAAAACCAGTCCAACCTGACTCTGCCTCCCTAACCTGTTCTTCCTCTCACCCATCCCTTCCTCCCACCCCAAGCTGCACCTCCATCCCCTACCTACTAACCTCATCCCACCTCCTTGACCTGTCCGTCTTCCGTGGACTGACCTATGCCCTCCCTACCTCCCCACCTATACTCTCCTCTCCACCTATCTTCTTTTCTCTCCATCTTCGGTCCGCCTCCCCCTCTCTCCCTATTTATTCCAGAACCCTCACCCCATCCCCCTCTCTGATGAAGGGTCTAGGCCCGAAACGTCAGCTTTTGTGCTCCTGAGATGCTGCTTGGCCTGCTGTGTTCATCCAGCCTCACATTTTATTATCTTGGATTCTCCAGCATCTGCAGTTCCCATTATCACTGATACAATTCCATCTCAAACGTGGTTACTTAAAAGGAGGTTCTCTGGTAAACTTTTGCATAGTTCGGAGTAAATGAAAAAGTAGAACTATCAATGTAATAATCTCTAATTACTAATTGATTACAGGATAACTGACGTTGAATATATAAAGTCAAGAAGTTAAACATGTGACTCAAAGATTAGTGTAGATGGAATGGGGCTCTAGCAACAATACTGGAGTAGGAGGGAGTTATTCCGACTTGTCAGGCTTTACTTAAACCACAGTTGGACCTGTATCCCAGCTAATCAAGTAACTGGGGCTGCATCACACAAAAATAGCTTGGAAGGCAAGGGTTGAAAATGATATAAACTGTCTGCAGAGGGACGTAGGCAGGTTGATTGAGTGGGAAAAAACTTGGTAGATGGAATATAATATTGGGAAGATATGAGGTTATACACTTTTACAGGAAGAATAGAGGAGTTGAATATTATTTAAGAACTTAAAACATAGAGCATAGAACAGTACAGCACATTACAGGCCCTTCGGCCCACAATGTTGTGCTGACCTATTATCCTACTCTAAGATCAAACTACCCTGCATACCTTACATTTTACTATCACCCATGTGCCTATCCAAGAGTTGCTTGAGTGTCCCTAATGTACCTGATTCCACTACCACCGCCGGCAGTGCATTCCACACACCCACCACTCTCTGATGGATTTAAATGGAGAAAGACTGCAGAAAGGTACAAAACAGAAAGGTTTGGGAATCATCATGCATAACTCTTTATGATTGGCACCACATCCACAAACATTCAGTCATTCAACTAGTGGCACTCAGAATTAGCAGTGTGTGCCATTTACAAGATGTGCTGCAGAAATTCACCAAAGATCCTTGGAAAGCACCTTCCAAACCTATGACCACTTCCATCTGGGAGGTCAAGGACAGGAGATACATGGGAATTCCAAACCATTCACCATCCTGACTTGGAAATATATTACTGTTCCTTCAGTGCCACTGGGTCAAAATCCTGAAATTCCCTCCCAAATAACATTGTGGGTCTTCCGACAGAACATGGACTACAGCAGTTCAAGAAAGCAGTTCACCACCACCTTCTTAAGGGCAACTGGGGACAGGCAATAAATGTTGGCCCAGCCAGTGTCACTCACATCCCATGAGTGAATAAAGAATTCGCAGAAACGTTGCATGCAAGTTCAGTGGATGATAAGGAAGGCAACTGGAATGTTGGCCTTTCTTGCAAAGAGAATGGAGGATAAAGATTGGGAAGTCTTGATAAAACTATACAAGGCACTAGTCAGATCATAGCTGTAAGACTGTGAAGAGTTATTATCTATGGAAAGTTAGACTGGTTTGGAAGCAGACCAGAGATGTTCACTAGGCAAACCCCAAGTATGGAGGCCCTGTGTTATGAGGTGAGGTTGAATAGTTTGGGCTTGCATTTGCTGGAGATTCTTCTAAATTCTATCATTGCCATCAAGCCAGGGGATCAACCCTGGTTCAACGGACAGTACAGTATCGCATGCCAAAGGCAGAACCAGACATACCTAAAAATGAGGTGTCAATCTGATGAAGCTACCAAATAGTAAAATTTTAAAAAACTGTGGATGTTGGAGGTCTGAAACAAAAAAGACAGAAATTGCTGGCAAAACTCAGCAGATCTGGAAACATCCGTGGGCAGACAAACAGAGTTAATGTTTCAAACCCAATTACTCTTGTATTCTGATGCCTTTCCCACAGATGCTTTCAGACCTGCTGAATTTTGCCAGGAATTTCTGTTTAAGTGCATGCCAAACAGCATAGGCAGCAAACGATGGACAGAGCTAAGCAATCCCACAACTAACAAATCAGATCTAAGCTCTGCAGTCCTGCTACATTCAATTGTGAATACTAGCTGACAATTAAACAATTCATTGGAGAAAGGGGCACAGAAATATTCCATCCGCAATGATGGAGGAGTTCAGCACACCAGTGCAAAAGATAAGGCTGAGGCATTTACAACAATCTTCAGCCAGAAGTGGCAGGTAGATGATGCATCTCAGTCTCTCCCAGTGGTCCTCAGCATCATGAATGCCAGTCTTCATCCAAATGACTTCCATCCATATGATATCAAGAAATGCCCAAAGGCACTGGATACTGCAAAGGCTGAAATTTAGACTGCATCTTCCAAATTCGCAACCAACAACATTTCAAGGTAAAGGTAATGTCACTGTAGTCCTACCAGGCCATGGTGCTGCTCTCTGTTTAGGGAGAAATGACTGGTGGTGGTTCAACGAGAGGACCACCACACCTCAGGACAGGGGAGAGCTTGAAAAAGAGGCCTTCATGGTAACCTCAGCTGGTATAGGACACCATCTAGAAGGACAAGGACTGCAAGATAAATGGGAACACCACAACCTGCAAGTTTCCCTCCAAGCCACTCACTCTCCTGGCTTGGAAATATATTACTGTTCCTTCAATGTTGCTTTGTTAAAATCCTGAACCTGCCACACTTGTGGCATTGTCGGTCAACCTACAGCACATAGACTGCAGCAGTTCAAGAAGACAGCTCACCAACACCTTCTCAAAGGCAACTAGGGACGGGCAATAAAGGCTGGCCCATCAGACTATACTCCATCCCTTGAATGAAAAAACAACTTACCTCACTCATTCATTTATTGTCACACTGAAAAGCTGCTTAACTGTCACAAAACTCTTCAGTGTATTAGTGAATGGACTAACCAGAATACTGTAGCTAGTGTTTTTAAAAAGGGGCAAGACTTGACTTCCCTCCAGCAACTCAGTGCTATGAAGAAATTTGGAGACCTAAGGTATGCTTTACATTTACAAAGATACTAGGGTCAGAAGTCCCAATGAGAAATATGAAACTTCATCATTACAAAAAAATGAGAGCAGCAGTGTAGCAATTCGACAGCGATTGCAGCTCCTGGAAAGATTTAGGCTGATGTCACAACATTAAGTCCAATTTCATGACCAAACCACATGATATTGTAAACACACATTGAGTAGAATTTCAACCTAAAGCAAAGAACTGGAAATCTGAAACACAAAAACCACAGAAATTGCTGGAAAAATTCGGCAGGTCTTGCGGCATCTGTGAAGATAAAACAGAGCTAATGTTTTGAATCCAGTGACCGTTCCTTAGAACACATAGGAAGAAGGGTCACTGGGCTCAAAATGTTAACTCTGTTTCTCTTCACTCTTGCTGCCAGACCTGCTGAATTTCAACAGCAATCTCTTCTTTTGTTTGAGTAGAATCTTTGCTGTTTTAAACATCTATACAAACTGGCCATCTCACTGCCAATAATCTAGCCATTATTGACATCAAGCTGTACCAACATTTTTATTACTATTAGACATCAATCTATTTGCAACTTAATTACTGATTCTATTTCAACTGGCAGGATAAACTGACAAAATAATCTCCTTTTAACCCAGGCAGAGCCGAGGTGCAGATATTTATGGGTCTTCCTTAATTTTCTAAAATTCTCACGATCAAAGACCTTTACCGTCCCGTCAAAGCATATGCCAGCATGAATGGTAGTGAAGATAAGTCCTGTATTGAAAATGTTATAATTCATTACGTCATAAAACATAGTGACTGCAGGGATAAATTTGTGGTTGACAGTTCATCCAAAGTACTCACTGACTGTGTGCGTGCATTGTGAAGAATGGTATGTGCCAGGCTGGGTTTGCAGGGATTGATTTCTGATTACTCATGCAGAGGAATAAGGGATGTTAATCAGATTGCTTATGGTGACATAGATGGGGAAGGATGGCAATTAATGCCCACTTAAGGAGCCCATCCAAGACCTAAATGTTGGCCCAAGGCCTCTGCCAAATGTAGAGCACAGTTTTGACCTTTCAGCTTATTGGCCAGTGGAGGATGGGGTGTGTGTGTCATGATGGGTGGGTGGTGCAGTGACAATAAGAGGCCCGTCATTTCCCTCCCCATATCCACACTGTTACCCTTATCCAACAAGTCGCTCACTCTCCCCAGCAGGAATCCAGAGTCACCTGGGGATGAATGTTTATTTGATGCTTTCTTTGCAGTACCAGCAGTGGCCACTGTACCAGTTGGCACTACCAGCTCTGCAGACTTGTCGGTATCCATATAGCTGACAATCTTGGCGTGTGGAAGTCCTCCTGTAATGGAGCAGAGGCCTTGCTAGATGATCATTAAAGGCTTCTCTGTTGAAAAATTAAAGCTGGCTGGGTGATGGCCCAAACGGTGGAAGTGTATAATTCAGTCCAATGTATTTGAAGAGAACAATCAAACTAATAGTAGCAAGGAGAGGATTGGTGGAGCAGCTCTTAAAACTGTCAAAAAATAAGTTTGGGCCTCAAATACTTATTTTCAGGATAATCAGTGCAACAGCTATTTAATACAGAGGGTTGGGTCTGAGCTACTTTACCTGGGTGGGAACCTATTACATTAAATTTAAAGCAGCCCCTTTAAGGGTTACAGGAAGTAGGAAACTTTGCTCAATTTTAAAAGAAATCTTGCCCTTCATTCACAGGAGATATGGTACTATTAACAACATTAGTCTGATTCCCTACATCCTATCTGAAATATGAATACAGATAGTTGTTGAATACTTCCATTTCAATTTATGTGTCATTTGGAATAATTTAAACAAAACACTTGTAATGATTGCAATACTAACCAAACATACTTATGCAAAGAGATCTGCCTTCATGAGTAAAAGTATGTCACAATTTTATTTATAAACAAAGCACATTTCTGAATAACTTGCACAAAGCTGAACTCTGCTCCAGTTCATCAATTGCTGAAACATTCATCCATCTCTTTGTTCCCTCAATTGACTATTCTAATGTCGTCCTGGCCAATCAATTATCTATCAGTCTTCATAAATTTAAGCTCATCCAAATTTTTGTTGTCCGCATCCCAACTCATACCAAATCCAGTTCTTAGCAACATGAAAGCTTAGTTCCTTAAGAATGTTCTGGAATCCAATAAAACCGTGGGTGATCTGAAATGTTGGACACAGTTTTCCCTTTCCTGATGTCGCGTGAGCAGAGGTGAGAAAGATGGGGATATATGGAGAAAATAATAAAAATAAGATTCTGGGCATCAAGAAGGTGTTTTGCTATTCCCCCCTTCAGCTCTAAGTGGCAAATTCAGAATTTCTGTCTATGTTGCTTCCTTACTATCTTACTTCCATGCAAATGAATCTCATTAATACCCCACTTGTTTTATTTAACATTTTCCAATTTTCCTTTCCTTCACGAGAAAATAGATGGTGTAATTCTCAACTCAGAACAGGTACCTGGCAGCAGCAGCGTGCTGACAGTTGGTCCTGGCTTTCGTGCAAACATGTCATCTCCACTATGCTCAGGGACACCTAGGGGTTACATGCTTCGACCAGGTCACCAAACGTGGGAACACACATGTATCTGTGTAGGTTGCTTATTACGGCTCATAGCTTGTTTAATTAGAGCTCATTCACTTTGCACTAATGTGGAGGCTGTCAGCCTCTGACTATTTCACTTAATTTCTTAGGGTACACTGACTGACTCCTGCACTGACTTACAGGCTGTCAGCCTCTGTGTGTCTCATATTGCATCATATGCATTGAGTCTTCAGTGATCAGTTACAGGCGGGCAGCTTCTGTGGCTTGCATTCCTTATTGTTCATAGGAGCAGGCAGGCAGCTTGTCATGGTATAGAGCACTATACAGTTGAGGGGGTGGACATGACGCTGTGCAGCACTGTGCTCTATCGAAGTCACGCCAGCATTACATGCCACAGTTCAAGTAACAAACACAATGTGTCTGCTTCAAACAAATAGCAGCGATTGAAAGTCAAACCGGAGTAGTCATTAGTGAAAGCGGGGAGGGTGGGGGGATTAATCAGTAAGAGACCGTTACCACTCTCAGTCAAGCCTATTCCAGTCCAGTAGACTGTGGTGAGTCAGGCACTTGGTCTGGCCAGAGTCAGGGATTGGACAATAGCCGGTCCTGTAGGTCAAGCGCAACCAGCCTAGGGATTATAGATGTCACTCAGAGTACTTTGGAGCCATCAGTCCAGGGATTAGTTGGTACTCTTTCAGCTGTCTTGCCAAGTGAACCTGGGGGATCTGCTAAGTGTGACCTATCAGGGATAAATCAATGGAAACACAGGGAAGATGAACAAATTAAGTCTTCTATCTTGAATTTTCCCCTATCAATGTCATCATGCCATTTTTGGAGCAATGCGCAATAAACCCCATCCTTAGATTTAATAGCTGAATTCTATTCTCAATATAATTTTAAAATTTTAGCTGTGAAAAGTAAAAATGGCTAATGTCACGTGCCTCAGAGGTCCTCATATAATCATGACAATGACCCCCTTTGGAATCCTCCGTGCCACTCTGTATGACGGTATAACCTAACACTTCATTATAACGGCTGTGAGAAGTTCCTTTGAGAAACTTGTTTGTTTTCTTTTCTAATATTGTCCATAGATCATCTGACCACAGATTTCACATGGAGATTGTTGTGGCTGGCGTCCTCAATGTCACAGTTCAGGGTTTCCGGATGTCTCTGGATATCTGCAGCCAAAGAGTTGTTTGCTTGTCAGAGATGAGCAAGGCTGGCGATGGCAACTTCTTTCAGCTTTAGGTTTCCTGAAGCGTGCTCATCTTGCACATGGCTGTAACTTAACCAGGAGTGGCAGTGAACATTATAGGGCAGCAGATGTTATAGCAGTTAAGTGAATATAAACTTAGAAAATGGAAAGTTCTTCCAAAATGATATGTTACCTATGCCACCAGTAAATTTTCTCTTCTGTGTCCCACACTGTCCATTTGCAGTTCCAACATCCACAGCTGGGCTCTGGGACACTGCTCTGCTTTCTGGCCAGTTGGTGTAGAATACTGATCCCATGGGATCCTTTGGGCACTGAGTGCCCAGGCCTGCTGACAGTTGCTCAGATGCAGACTCAATCTCTTTGCTTTAGACTCCTGCAAACTTTGGGATTATATGTAGGGTGAAACTGAGGGGCCAGACACCTCAGGGCTGTGCTGAGGAAAATCTTCAAAGAGGCCTGAGTGTAGCTCCTCGTCCCTGTGAGTACCTACTGTCACCACCCTATCTCCTACAGTGAATGAACCTCCAAAGGGAGGTTAAGACCCTTCATCCCTTTCTTGCCTTATCATAGATGTAAGCACCCAAGGCTACAGCAATGGAGTGCAGGTCCAATTGCTTTACTGGCAGACACTGAGCTCATTGAATTTGGCTGTCAATGGCAGTTGCCAACTTCTATGGAAGCATACAAATGCATATGCACCAGAACCAGCATGGGGTGGTGGAACATCGCTGAATTCCTCTATCCTTTGATTCAGCTTTACTGAGTGGCTCCGACAAAACTGCCTCTTGTTCCTGTGCCCTGTTTGTGCATTTAATGGCTGAGATCATGGGATGAACTTCATCCTGGAGCTGAGCAGATGCTTGCTCTCCTCCCGGTCCCCTAAGTATTAAGGATCTGGACATTTCTTCCTTGACCAGCTAAGGAGATGTGTCAGTGATGACGTGCTCACCGGCTCGTATCTCTGAATCTAACAAAGGTAGAATAATCACTGACTGGAAAGTACCTGAGCTGGTGGAGGGTGCCAGTGAAAGCCTTACTGCTGTGTGCTCTGAGGGCTCAGTGGCTTTTACTCTCTCACAGGTTGAAGTGGAGCTAAAGGTCTCTGCCACTGGCCTCTTCTTGGCAGAGATTTGTTGGATGCCGCTGAAGGCTGCACTATATAAGGTACTGAATTAGTCATCTGAGAGGGTTAAAAGCTCGTGCAGATTAAGAATGAGTTAGTGTTGCTGGTAATGTTGATAATGTTGGTGACAGTGTTGGTGATAAAGAAAGCAGTGCTGCACAATATAACTTAAAGGGTTGGCTGGCCATTAAGGTCTCCCCAACTCAGCTCAAGGCTCATGCTCTTCTCCGAGAAATGCTGGAATCTTATCCTCATAGGAATAGGAAGCCTGATGTCCACCTGCCAATCCTGTCTCTCTCGGCCTGGTTAGGGGCCATTCTTTTCTGCAATAAGGCAAAGACAGGGATTGAGTGTGATGGAAGTGGGTGGAAGTGAATGATGATCAGTGAAATGGAGAAGTGATAAGGCATCCCGAGTGAATCAGCAGGAAGTGCTATGGGCAGGGAGGGTTAGTAGTTTGGGATGATAAGGTGGTTGAGAATCATAGTTGTACCCAATGCATGCAATAGTGGGAGTTATAATCTATGAGCATTGGCAAGAAGCTTGTACACTGAGTGGTGGGGTGTCAATGTGAGTTTGCAGAGAGAAAATTACAGAATTCACCCTTTTGATGTGCTGTGGAACATTGACTTCTTCCTGTATTGCTGGGTGTCCTTCAAGTGCTGATCCAGACTGTTATCTCACATGTCTAGTGACACAGTTCCTGCGGCAGTCAGCTGATAAAGGAATGGCACCTATCTCCATCACCTAGCATACCAGCACCTCCTGTGTATGAAGTGGAGTATAAGCTTTCCTCTTTGGGCCATAATTAACAGCGGAAGTATATCTCTCTCTCCGCTACAAAGCGTTCCTTCTGTCTTCACAGATCATAGCACACGGTCTCACTGTCACATTATATTACACATCATTATGTTGTTACACTACATATCTCCCAAGTACTATGTCAAATTTATCATAACCTTATTAGACCAACTTCATAAAAGTATTTGCTTGAATCATTTATGTTTCACTATCTCCAACTGAAACTTAATACATGATGAAATAATAGGTAAATGAAGGAAGGTCCATCTAAAATGGAATTCAGAATATAAACTAATCCAGCAATCAGACCACGAACATGGAGGAGTGATGAAGGAATCTCTCCACAAGGAGTTATGCAGCTGTCTTTGAAAAGAGGCAGAACAGGGCCCTACTTCAACCACTCATCTCTTTGTACATGACCAAGAGGCTGTCTCAGCTTTGCTGTATCTCTGTTGCCTGCAGGGACCTGAATGACAACTGGAAAACCCTAGTCAAACTCTAAAATTTGACCTTAAGCAGCCATTTACAAGGTCAATTTGCTACCTGTTGTTGTGAATGGAGAACCCTAATGAATGCAGCTCTTAGGAAAGGTCCCAATAGCTGAATGGAGCCAGAGAATCAGTACACTGGCTGATAGCCGTGTTCTAACCTTTCCACATCCAAAGTGGGTGACCTCATATTTAAAATCTATTTTCCATAGATATGCATTTTCATTTAAACTTTCTATGACTGTTTATAATTTTATGCTTCAAATTACAAAGCTCATCAATGCCGTTATCATGGTGCCACTGACAAATGTGGATTTGTACTGTAACTTTCTTTTGCATTATCTACACAGAAATGATGTAGATATTTGGAACTCTCTTCCACAAATAACAGTGGATATTGGATGAGTTGTTAATTCTTAATCTGAGATTAGATTCCCTACAGTGTGGAAACAGGACCTTTGGCCCAACAAGACCACACTACCCCCTTGAGCATCCCACCTAGACCCATCCCCTTATAACCCACACACCCCTGAACACTACGGGCAATTTAGCATGGCCAATCCACCTAGCCTGCACATCTTCCGTCTGTGGGAGGAAACTGGAGCACACAGGGGAAACTCACGCAGACATGGGGAGAACGTGCAAACTCCACACAGACAGTCACCCAAGGCTGGAATTGAGCCCGGGTCCCTGGCACTGTGAGGCTATAGTGCTAACCACTAAGCCACCATGCTGCCCCATCTGAGATAGTAATTTTTTGTTAACCAAATGTACTAAAGGATATGGACCAAAGGAAGGTATTGGGAGTTAGATCACATATCTGCCATGCTCTTCATTGACTGGTGGAATCGGTTCAAAGGGCCAAATGGCCTGCTCCTTTTCCTATGTCATTACTAAATATGGTGAATATTTGAGGTCCCAACATGTATCCTTGCAGGACATCACTAGTCGCAATCTCCCAATCAGAGTATTAGCCCATTATTCTTACTCTCTGTCTCTTGATGCTCAGCCAGTTTCCTAACCAAGACAATTGTCTGTCTTCAATACTATGATCTTCAACTTTTGCTAACAGGTTCAGACACAGGACTATATCAATTGCCAATGGAAGGCTTACATGACTGAAATCCATGGGCCTTCTCCTATTTGCTACTTTAATCTCCTCAACAAAAAGTTGTGATCAGGATCATTAAACATGACAAATCACTTTCAGAACCTTATTGTTCTCTCTATCAGCTAAAAGTAATGCCAAGATGCTCAGTTACTCTATTCATAGAATCCCTATGGTGTGCAAGCAGGCCGTTTGGCCTATCAAGTCCACACCAACCCTCTGAAGAACATCCCACCCACCAACCCTATCCTTCCATGTCCTGTGGCTAATCCATCCAGCCTGCATATCCCTGGACACTTGGTCAATTTAGTATGGCCAATCCACTTAATCTGCACATTTTTGGGCTATGAAAGGAAACCTACAAAGACACAGGGAGAATTGCAAACTCCACACAGAGAGTTGCCCGAGTCTGGAAATGAACCCGCTTCCCTGGTGCTGTGAGGCACCAGTCCTAACTACTGATCCACTGTGCAACCCCTAGTTATAGGCTTTTGTAATTTCAACAAGTTAGCCTAACTGCCCTTAATTCCCTTGTTTCACTCACTTGATGTTGTTAAATAACAAAGTGACAGGAACAATTGTTTAATCTAAAGGAATGGGGTCGTGAATCAAGACAACAATAGAAGATAGTAATTGGAACATCTGCAACATTTTCAAATATTTCCTTTGAAACCCATCAGCGACCTGCGCAACGACATATACATAGGCCCTCTGTACAGCATTACCTCGAGTTTAAATTCAAACCACTTTAGGTTGGATATGCCCTGAGACTGGGCTCCCTGCTATTTTGTTAAGGGAGAACCCACCACCAGTGGGCCAATTCACTATGCTTTAAGTTTTTGACTGACACGCCTTCACTTATATGAGGCAAGACTGCTGCCTATATCCAGGAGAAAGTCTAGCCTTAAAATGGCTGGTCTACGAGATGCTGACAGCTTTGCAGTATCAGCAGTGGTACCAAGAGCAGTGGTCAGTGTTTGACCAAGCTTCAGGCCATCTCCCTAATATATTAATGTCAAATTTTGTTTGATAATGTACCTGAGATGGGCCTCAGTATGGCTTATTACAGAAGGACTCCAGCATGGGCATCTTGTCAGTGGATGTTTGCTGAGTGCTGCAAGTGCCTGTATAACAGAAGAAAGGTATTAGCTGCCTAAGAGGAATAAATGTTTGAGTATGTCAAGAATGAGTTAGTGCTGGTTTTAATCAGGCAGGATCGCAGTGCAGTTGAACAAAGCTCTCTGGGTTAGGCGGCCATTGAGATTTCTTTGTCTCAACATGAGCAGCCCTGTTCTTCTCTAGCCAGCTCAACAATTTTCTCTTCCTTTGGAGTAGGGATTCTTATTTACACAGTGGCTTGGTGCCCCAGTAAGTGAATAGGAAGCACGGAGAGCAGGAAGTGTTTGTAGTTTGGGAGGGTGAGGTAGATGAGAGTTATTGGGTGGATATGTTCCTTGCAATAGTGCAAGTTATAGTCCATGAACATTGATGACATGCATGTGTAATGGCAGAAATATGACCCTTTGAGTATTAGGTAATAAAGAAGAGATGGCAGTACTTGGACTTCTGGAGTGAAGAAGATCATTGACCTTTTTCTTGCATGGCTGTGTGTTTCTTTCTGTACATGACACACCACTGACCCAGGGCATTATCTCAGTACATGCTAGATTAGGCTGACGGCACGGCCTCCTTTGGCAGTCAGCAAGATAATGTACTGTGTTCCTTCTCCTCCAGCCATCTAACAGCACTTCAGATCCCTGCTAGTGAAGCAAACTGCTAGGTTTCCTTTCAGAGCCAGGAGCTCAGTGACATCAGTCAAGCTCCACAGTGTAAGGAACAGTTTCTGGTTTGCAGTGTCTCACGTGGTTTGGAGCTGGACTTTATACATGGTAAAATCACCACAGTCATACCAGACCATAAGGCTGCTCTCTCATTAGAGAAAAACACCTATCTGAAGGTCTTTCGTGGAAACCTCATTCAGTGTGGGAATTGAACCCACAATGTTGGCTTTGCTCTGCCCTATGAACCAGCCATCTGGTCAACTGAGTTACAGAAGCAGTGGATTGAATGCCAGAAAATCCAGGTAGCGGTGAGCACTTCCTCCTTTCCTGCCATGTGGTTCCACATGAAGGGTGCTGTAGAATTTGGATGCTTAATGAATGACGTTAATAGTGGAAGACTGTGACAAAAGTCACAAGTCTTGGTGGACCAGGTGTGATAAATCTCACTCAATAAAAAAACTTTTGCACAAAATGGGAGAATAAGCCTAATTTCTAAGCTCTAGTTGACTACTTTGGTGCAGTTCTGTACCTTAAAGAATGAAAAAAATGTTTCACATAAATGGATAGTGATTTATCACTTGCCAGCAGAAAGGACAATGTATGGCTGATCTCGCAGCATGCATTTGTCACCGGAAAGAACAATAAATGAGGTGGGTTGGGGGGGTTAGGGGGGGAACTCCTTCCACTTCAGTGAGCATGAACAGACAAAGTAAGAACAGTCACTAATGAGGTAATCAGGTGCATGTTTGTGAAAATATTCAAAAAGTCATGTTGGAAGGTGAAGTTCATGTATAGCAGACAAAATAATTCCAACTTAACTCTCACAAGGTTCACTGTGATGTGAAGTTGTTTGCACGGCACACAAAATAATCTGATGTGTAACGGTGCAATAATTTTTTTTGTTACAAGTTTAAGAAGGTTTCAACCAGTTCATTTATCCCCATCTTTTTTTTTCCGTAGCGACCTTTACCCTTGCTTTTCCTAAAATCTGAAAACAGCCAATGTTGATGAAACATATAATGGCTCCTTTCCTGTGCAGTAAAGTCGGTTGTAAAGTCTGGTAATTAAGGTAACCAAGGAGGCTGAGCCCAGCAGGCTAATGGTGCACCAAACACTTTTATAACTTCAAACGATATCAAAGTCACAGGAGTGGGCTCAGAGTTGAACTGGTTTGAATTAAGCTGACTTCCACACGCTCTGCCCAAAGAAAGCTCCAACCTTCTGGATTTCATTAGAGCCAATTATCTTATCTTTTTCATCTCAGGCCTGACCCTAAGGCTGCAGGCAGCTAGTCAGTATGTTTGCGTGGTTGTTTAAGAAAGCCTGTAGTCATTCAATGTCCCGAGGACCTGCTAATTAAAACACATACCCCCTGCCTCTGATATTTAAATATGATAATAATGCTTGTTCAAATAATTTTCCTTATTATTCTCATTAATTTTATTGTTTACCTTAAGAAACATTCTTAACTAGTTAGTTTTATAGTTTATTCACATAGAATGATCACAAAAGGCCTAAGTTCATATGTTGAATTTCATATTTATTCTTGAAGCCGAATGCCTGACATAGTGTACAAATAATGGGGCTGTATAATGTCATAATACATGATGTTAACCCTACATGACGGAACCAGAATGAGATGCAAAAGTTCTCCATGTTTTGTTCTTTAAGAGCCACCACCCCAACTTCTCAATTCGATCCATGTGACTAAAACTTCTCTCGTCCTTATTTTTTACCAATACCCCTACTAAAGTGTGGTGCTGAGATTGGATACTGATACAGCATTTTACAATATTTTACAAATTCAACGTACTACTTTTTGCCTCCATTTATAAAGCTCGGGATCCTGTATGCTTTGTTTTAATGACTTTTTCAATCAGCCCTGCCAAGTTCACCAATTTATGTCTGTATACCCTCAGGTCACTTTTTTCATGCATTTCCTTGAGATTTTTGCTCTTTGCTTATGTTATCTCTGCTAATTTTTCTACCAAGGTATATCACTTCACATTTTTCTAGATTAAATTTTCACTTGCCCTATGCCCACCTGCTCCACCAGCCAGTTTATTTACATTTTTACTACCTTAACTTCTGAAATAGGTGGAATAGGATTGTTCCAAAGGAAACTTTGCCACCCAAATTCCCTCCTCTGATACACTTGCCTACCCTTTCATTCACAATTTGCCTTTGAGACAGATTCTGTTCCTTTGAGATGTTTGTGTCAACCTCTTGGCATGTGAGATCTCATTCATGCCTGTGGAAGTTTTTTGCTCTTGCTAGTAATATAGGAGTCGATCTTAAACACTGGTGCTGAAGGCTAGGATTTTAAATATCCCAGGCCTAAAACCAGTGCCATTAAGGGAGTTTCCATTCTATACTAGTCCCTGCAGCCTGCACCTGTGCCCCAGGATAACATCAAAACAATCATGTGAAATTCATGAGATAACAAATTATAGAGTTGGATGAACACAGCAGACCAAGCAGCATCAGAGGAGCAGGAAAGCTGACATTTCAGGTCTAGACCCAAAGCGTCAGCTTTCCTGCTCCTCTGATGCTGCTTGGCCTGCTATGTTCATTCAGCTCTACACCTTGTTATCTCAGATTCTCCAGCATCGGCAGTTCCTACTATCTCTGTAACCATGTTAAATTCATAATGTAGAAGTACTGGTATTGGACTGGCATGGACAAAGTCAGAAATCACACAACACCAGGTTATAGTCCGACAGGTTTATTTGAAAACACAAACTTTCTGAACATTGCTAATTTTTCAGGTGTTAGTGAAAGAGGTGGTATCAGACACAGAATTTATAAGTAAAAGCTCAAAGGGTCACACCACTGATGAGAATGTATTAAACAAACTTTTGATCTTTTACTTATAGATTCTGTGTCTGATACCACCTCTTTCACTAACACCTGAAGCAGGAGCAAGGCTCAGAAAGCTTGTGTTTTCAAATAAACCTGCCGGACTACAACCTGGAGTTGTGTGGTTTCTGACCATGTTAAAATCAATTGATGAATTGATCAAAATATTCACAGAATCAATTTGCCAAAGACAAATTATGATCTGAGTACAATTTGGTACCCTTAAACTTATTGAAGTTACCTTTAAAATCATTACACATTGAAAACACTAGCAGCTTCATGGGCCAACATAGTGGCTCTCCTGAGGACATTTCCTTCAAATATTCTGACCATTTGTCTGGATTGGGAGCAAATGCACATACACGACTGCTGACAGTTTATTCTACTTTGCACTAAGGACAATGGGAGAAGGCTGTTCATTTATGATGCATCTTGCAGAAATTTTTCCAGGTATTCTAATGACCATGGAGCTGCAAGATTGTACCCTAGAATCCCGAATGCAGCTATCTCTGTGGCAATTGTCTGGGAAATTGAATTTTTAAAAAAAATCCCTAGTAACAAGAACCTTTCAGAAGAGTCTATTGACATTAGAGAATTAAGAAAGTCTGGTCTAACTAAACTTAATAGGTACCCAGGAAAAATGACAGAATCCAAAACCTTCTCTGACTCCCATGTAACTATTAAACTGAACCCCAAATCACCACTAAACCCCAAACTGACGTATGAGACCAATATTCCACTCTCCATTGGTGGGTCCAAACTAACCCCCTCCCCTTGCTGTGCCAGTCCAGACACGTGCCCTATCTCACTGTCCACCAGTGCGCTTCCCCCCCAGCCCCCCAAACATGATCCCGTCAGAGCCAACACCAGCCTCCAAGGCCAGCCTGACCCAATCCTGTTCGGACTCTGCCCCTCTCTATTCAACATCCTAAATCAACACGACCCTATTGGGCCCAACATTCTTCCCTGGCCTCACCCAATCTTGCTGGTGCTGGCAGCAACACCACCATAGACCTGCCTACTCAATGCCTGTGCACATGTCCATTTAGCTGGTACCCTGCCCAGCTCACCCAACTGGCACCTATTCCCCAGCAATGGTAACCGTAACAAAAACTGCAATTGCATACCTATACTTATGAACATAGTTGATATATTTTTAATACAATCTTTTTTTAAAAAAAATTATCAAGCCTTATTGGGAACAAAATCATTATTATGGCTTCATTGTACATGCAGGGTGACATTACCATAAAGAAATATTTACTCCACAAGGTGGAGGAAATATATAGCAAACCAGTGACAACTAGAACCAGAGGGTTATGTAATACAGAGTAATGAATAAATGATAGGTGGGGATACAGCCCGAAGTGAGACAAAACGGTTAGAAAGATTGGAACAGAAATCCCATTAGAGAGAGGAGCAGAACTTATTCAAGATAGGCATTCTCAGAAGACATGTGGCAGTGAGTTAATACTAAATTATAACTGAAAAAACTGTGGATGCTGTAAATCAGAAACAAAAACAGAAGTTTCTGGAAAAACACTCTGTATATCTGGTAACATCTGTGAAGAGAAATCAGAGTTAACGTTTCAGGTTCTGTGACCCTTCCTCAGAACTAATGATAGATAGGAAAATGTCAGTTTATATGCAGAAGATAGGGTTGGGGAGGGGGGTAAATGATAGTGGGGATAGATCCCAAAGAGAGAGAGACAGTTGTAAAATGTGGAACGGAAATTCCGTTGGAGGGAGGAGCAGAACCTCTTCAAGGTGGGCATGCCGAGAAAAGATGTGGCAGTAAGTTAATACTAAATAAAAACAAAATAACCATTAATATAGATACACATGAATTATCAGGTTGATTGAAATATTTGCATGCACAGAAATTTCAAACATCTTCAAACAGCTTTGCTGAAATCATCTGAAAATAAATTATTGACAGCTTGGCTGCAAGGCCAGCACACGTATAATGTTGAATCACAAATGTTCTTCCTTAGTTGATCTCTTTGCCACAAGGTTCTAAAATAAACTCATTAAAAATGACCCTTGAATGCATATAATAAATCTAATTCCAAGGTTTATTGCTCTGTTGAATAAATTT
Source organism: Stegostoma tigrinum (assembly GCF_030684315.1). Lineage (NCBI taxonomy): Eukaryota > Metazoa > Chordata > Chondrichthyes > Orectolobiformes > Stegostomatidae > Stegostoma > Stegostoma tigrinum. Next base: position 72,360,584 of record NC_081355.1, on the reverse strand, counting down.
CATCGTAGTCTTTCAAAGTACGCCTATCATTCAAGCATCTGGCTGAGTATTGGCTTAATCAGAGTACCAGTGATTAAATCTACTAATAAGCATTTGTAAATGTATCTAGTATATTTTATTGTAGCATTTTCTAACTTCATAACAGTGGTTGATAATGATAAGTTGTTTGGCTATAAGGCAAAGAAAAGTCTGGGAGAACATGAACAGCTCCTGACGCACTCAAATGGCTCAGATGACATCACACCCAATCATTCAAACTTAAAATTTACTGATTAAAACATATTCTCTCAGGTATAGTATCTTTTCTTTTTGAAACAGTCTGCTTTATCTTAAAATAAAAATCTTTGTGCGCAGTTCCCACTGGATTTGTATCATGCTTTATCCTTACTCACCACTATTCTGACATTTTTTTTCAAACACATGCTGCTTTATCCTGAAGTAGGAAGATTGATACCTAAGTGCACAATAATGTTAGACTAGGATTATGATGTGTTCATCTGAGTGTTGGACTGTAAGCCAGTATGTTTTTACAGATGTTTTGTACACATCATGCACATTTTGTAAGACAGCATACAGTCAATCAATAGTTCAATGGATTGAGACAAAAAACAACCCCTATTAAGCAGCACTTAACATGGCCTCTTGCCTGGAAAGATCATGAGTGCCCAAACTTTGTAAATATGTTAATGAAACAAGAACCCAAATTAACTGTGATAAACCCTACAATGTTACGTAGTAAGGCTTTCAAAACACTTTTGATGAAGTATTGCATGAAAAGTTGGTAACTTAGCTCAAAGCTCTGGAAATTCAAAGCAAAGCATTTGTTTGAATAAAAAGCTATCTGAAGGATAGGAAACAATGGGTACTGTTTAGAGAGAATATTGGAGGTCAAATATCGAGTGGGATGCCCTAGGACTCAGTGTTCAGTCTATCTCTGTTTTCAATTTACATCAATGACCTGAGTTTTGAAACCCAATGCAAATTAGTTAAATTTACAAATGATACCAAATTAGAAGGGATATAGCAATTAAAGGAGGAGATCAGAAAATGCTGAATGAGCTAAACAAAATATCACAGTGACCAAATAAAGGCATATGAAATTTAATTTGTAGTGCAAAGTATGAACATAGAAAAGAAACACGAGTAATATATCTAATACTGGAATATATTGAACATTCTATGGATGAAATTATAGAAGACCTGGATTTGACACACAGCATGTTCAAGAAATGTGGTACAGCAATCAAGAAAATTAAGAAGACACTGAATTACATCACTAATTCAGAAGAATTCTAGCCCCGGACAATAGAGATCACATGATATGATGCTCTGGTGAGGACACATTTTGAATATTGAGTACTGGATACTGAAAACAAGGGAGACGGTGAAGTTCTGCAGGTGAGTGTAAAGAACTGCTACTGTGCTGGTACTTAGCAGAATTTTCAACCCTAAAAATATGGATGAGTGTGGGTGAAGCTGCAGATGATGATGTTAAATATCTGAAGCCCAACTCCAATCAGCTTCCAATCCAACCTATTTCCTGTTTTAAGAAACTTAAAGCAGTGGGGAGCAGGACAAGTGCACATGCACGTGGCAATCAACTTGTTGGCAACTTCAATATTACAGTGATGTTGTATGCTTCACAAGTTTGTTGAATCCATTTTGTCAACCTTCCTTCTCCTCTCTGAGGTGGTCAGCCTCCTGCCAATCCATCTCATCCTGCGCCTCAGTGCCTCTGGCACCCCACCACTTTTGCCCTTCCATCACAAAATTCCCTGTTCACTGCTCTCTCTTTCTGCCCAAGTCAGCAATTGCAGCCCTCCCATGCTTTGGGTCAAGGCTCAGGCCTAACTGACTCTGAGGACCCTCCTCTGGGGCCCCCAACCCACTGAAAGCCAAGCCCACTGTTGATCAGGCTGACTTCTCGGAGGGAAAGCTGACTTTGAGGACACATGGGTAGTGTGGAGGTAACATGGTTAAAATCCTACACAATCTACAAGAATGAGATGCAAAGTTTATGTGACCAGGTCTTTTCATTCCCTGTGTGAGGAAGGTTGAAAGTCCTCTCCCCCGAAAGAACCCAAAGTGTATAAATTTGAACTCATTAACCTGAACTGATTTGAGGTTGAATCTAGTACACTTTTTGAATGTTCTCTATGTGAAGCATTTTAAAACAGTGCATTAGTTTTGAACTTGACCAAAAATCATTACAAGTGGGAACACACCTGAAAGCAGTAAGGTATTCGACATCTCCCATAGGAGGATTGAGACCACCTGTCCAGGCAATATTCACTGTGAAGCCTTCACCAGGGCCGCTTCCAACCTGAAAACAGAACGGCACCAAGAAACAAAAATATATATTTTCAGATAAAATAGCTTTGAAACTAACATCAAAGAACTTGCCCAAATCAGCCAGACAATGCTTGACAAGCACTAGTTGGGGCCATGCACTTGGTCTGTGCTGGGACATAGTCCCAGTGGACAATTTTGCAATCCACAGCAATTTAAAGTGCAGCAGCGAAGAATGAGCTAATTAGGAATAATCATGCAATGCAATTAGACTGGAACGATAAAAGAGGCCGACGAGAAATGCAACCTACCTCGTCTGGGGCTCCACTACCAGGAAAGAAGTTTCCTTCATCATAACGGTGGAGGGAAATATAAAGCACGTTAGGGTCATTATAAAAGGCTTGCTGTGTACCATTACCATGGTGAACATCCTAAAGGTGAAAGGAAACAAATGACAAATGTAATAATGTCCAGCTCCTGCTTAAAGGTCACTTTTGCCTTTCCCCTCCTCCCCCTCACAAACTTCCTGAACCTTCAAACAAATTACTCCTTAATGTGCTCATTTTTTAAGCTTGTTTCTCTCGTCAGGAAACCATAGCAAACATGCCCTGGAGACTCCAGAAGAACAGTCACTGAGAAATTCCAGCTCTTTTCTACATTTAGATATTTATACCCTGGGTCTTTGTACTATTTGTCTCAGTGATAGAATCTAGTATCGTACTTTATGCAAGAATTTTATGAGTTATTAACTGCCAACAGTTCATAACCCCTCAGGGTCAATTAGCTGCTTGAATTAGGCTCTAAAGAAAGCCAAGTGTTACAGCACAAAAACTGTACTTTTTAATATAGTCCTTAGAGCATGACAATTATGCGAATTTGAAATCAACAGGAAGTTCAATTTTCAAATGTAATGTTCAGTGAGATTTATTACAGCAAGTACAGCTATCCTGGAAGCTTCAGAAAGGCCATTATCAGACCTACAAGGAAGTGACAATGCTTACAGAGGAAGTGATGCAAAATGCAAGTTTAATATAAGGTTCATTCCATGTAAAGAGCTGTCAGCTGTTGAAAGGGTTAGACCAGTTTCTCATAATCACATTGTACATATTCTTAATGACGGAATGTTTGTAATTTTTTTGTACTTTCCCTATCTAATTATTGTCTACTGTAAAAAAAATCTTCCCTAATAGAAGATTTCAATTGAGCAGATCATTTGAATGACCTTAAACATTTAAAAACATATTGAGGCCGCTTGTAAGGCATTGAGGATGGTGTGCTTTATCTTGTAACTGACCATAAATGTTATGAAAAGATTTTTTTTCTCTTTTCCTGGATTAGGATTCAGAATAGTGATGATATGATTTATCACTTGTTAAAAAAAACTATTTGAATCAGTTACAGGTGGGATTGATTATCATTTAACACCAAGCTTTCCCTCTGCATTCTTTTCACTGGCTAGCTTATCAAATCACCTTGTGAACTGTCAGGACAGTCAAAAATAGTTTATCCATTTATCAATATTTAATACCCTTGAGCCTAACATAATTGTAACAATGTCAGAAAAGGTTGTATGTAATATTACTGAAACTGGACTTAAATGTTTGATGGAGAGGTACATTATACTTTAAACACACTAAGACTTTTCCAAGTCTGCCCAGGGTCTGCTTGGTAATCCAAACAGACTGTGTGTCTTTGTCGACATTGCATATTTGGTTGTCTCAATAGCAATTCAGGCAGACCAAGAATGTTATTATTGACATTTGCTACAGTTGTGTCACTTTTTCTTCCAGCTACAAAGTAATTACAATTTTCACAATGTGTCCAAAACAAGCTACAGGTTAGACATTTATCAGATTCCATAAATTTCTAATTCAACATTGCAAGTGTCAACAATAGTAATAATTAATAACAGCAAAGTATTCAACAACATTAAAAATGCCAAAATGTGATTCACACATGAGAAAGAGGCTACCAATCAGAAAATACAGAATAAAAGGAATGTATAAATATTTGTAGAGTTTTATAAGTTGGGGATAAAAGCAATGAAGGGAGTAAGGCATTGAATTACAAAAGTGTGATTTGATTGCATAAAGCTCTGTGATTGAAAAAGGGATAGCAGCTGATGTGGAATGGGTAGATTTAAAAGTTATTGGGGATGGACTCAGATGTAAGATAAAAGAGGTTATAGTGAGGGGGACCAGTGATGTCACAGAGGGGTAAGATTTTGAATTCAGCAGATTGGGAGACTGAAATATATTAGCTATCTATATGAAAAAGTATAACAGAAAAATGGGATCAGTGATAATGGGAACTGCAGATGCTGGAGAATCCAAGATAATAAAATGTGAGGCTAGATGAACACAGCAGGCCCAGCAGCATCTCAGGAGCACAAAAGCTGACGTTTTGTGCCTAGACCCTTCATCAGAGAGGCAATTCAGAGACGACTTACTCGATTGATTCCACAGGTGAGGAGTTTACCTTATAAAGAGTTACTGAGCAAATTAGGCCAATATTCTCTGGAGTTTAGAATATGAGAGGTGATCCAATTGAGGTATATAATATGCTAAAGGGGATTGACAAAGTAGATGTACAGAGGATGTTTCCCTGCTGAGGCAATCTAGAACGAGAGGTCATGTTTTTAGGATAAGAGTGGCAGATTTAAAACAGACATGAGGAGAAATTACATCCCATAAAGGATCATAAATCTCTGGAATTCACTACCCCAGAGTATGGCAATCGAGTAAGTCGTCTCTGAATTGCCTCCAGTGCAACTACATCCCTCCTCGAGAAAGGGGATCAGAACAATGTGCCAACAATGGCTCAATTGTATCCTTTATTTTAAAGAATTAAAAAATAACTTTAAAAATTAAATTAAATATGTGAAGAAATGTTAAGTTCGAAATTTGTTCATGTTCTGCTCAGTTCCATGTGAGCATTTGATACATATTGTGTAAATAAGTAATGGAATTAACAGAAAGTTGTTGATAACTCCATTGCATTCATCTTAAAAACAAAGTCCCATTTTTCTGTTATACTTTTTCATATAGATAGCTAATATATTTCAGTCTCCCAATCTGCTGAATTCAAAATCTTACCCCTCTGTGACATCACTGGTCCCCCTCACCATAACCTCTTTTATCTTACATCTGAGTCCATCCCCAATAACTTTTGAATCTACCCATTCCACATCAGCTGCTATCCCTTTTTCAATCACAGAGCTTTATGCAATCAAATCACACTTTTGTAATTCAATGCCTTACTCCCTTCATTGCTTTTATCCCCATCTTATAAGACTCTACAAATATTTATATATTCCTTTTATTCTGTATTTTCTGATTGGTAGCCTCTTTCTCATGTGTGAATCAGATTTTGGCATTTTTAATGTTATTGGATACTTTGCTGTTATTAATTATTACTATTGTTGACACTCGCAATGTTGAATTAGAAATTAATGGAATCTGCCTGTTGGGATATTGAACAAATTTAAGCAGGAGATAAACAAATTTTTAATTAATAATGTTTGTAGGGTTATTGTGAGTGGGCAGGAAAGTGGAGTTGAGGCTGAGATGAGATCAACCACAACCAAATCAATGGCAGAGCAGGCTAACGACTGAATTGTCTATTCCTGCTCCTATTTCTTACATTCTTATTTCAAAGCATATTAATGATTTAGATGAATTTTACAAACTGTCAGAATTTAGCTCTGAGACTTGACGGCTATCTAAACACTAAAATTCTGTTATTGGTTTTATTCATTCCTGGGGTTCACCATATTGTTTCACAATATGAACCACGAAACAACATATTTCTGAAGATGTGAGGACATATTTCAAGCAGCGCAATTTTCTGTCATCAACAGAAGTTTCATTATTTTTGATCACAGTCTACATTAATTAAAAACAATACAGATACCAGTGAATAAGCAAAAGGATGCAATTTAATCTCAGGTTCATATGACATCCATAAACTAGTTGGACTTTGCTCTTGTGGTTTACGATGTTATTCAAAACCTTCAAGTAAATTACAACTTTCTTACTCATTTCCTACTATCCTTAATTGTTTTGGGGAGGACTGATAGCTCTTACACATGCACGCCAGAGTTCCTTTGCATACGTAAAAGGTCACCACTGAATCTGTCACTGCAACAATGTGCTTATTTAAAACATTTACAATCTTACTAAAATGAATATCTTACAAAATATTAAAGGATGGCAATGCTGATACAATAATTATATCGGATATGATATGCAATGTGTTGAAAAGATTTGGAGTGGTTAGGTCAGGCAGTTCTGTTACATCCAGAATCAGATATGTTGAACATTTTATTCTAATGCCTGGTGTTTTGCTAAACTGACCATATTGGGCATTGCAATATGTTGTAGGCTCCAGATCTTTTTTCAATTTCACATTGGATTTTCACTACACCTATAGTCCCACTGAAAGGGTGGCTGCAATAGAAAGTAGAAACATGCTGTGAAAGGGCTTTTGAAAATTGTCATTGTGTACGCTATGCAGTAACATCAGAGGTACATTGACCAAAGCTTTTTGTCCTGAGTCAGCAGTCTTTCTGGCAGATCCCTAGATAGGACAGGATCGGAAAAGTGCTGGACTATGGCTGGTACCAGGTCCTTACTCTCTCTATTTTCGTAAGGGCCCAATAACATAAAATATTCCTACAAGATGTCGGAATATATAGGCAACTCATGTGTACACATGAAAAGATTGGCCATATTTCACATTATTTTTCCAGGTTGTGGTTAGTATCAGGGAGTAGCTCTCAGGGAATAACCACACAAACACAGGCTTCAGCAGCAAGTGTGTACATTTTCGCCATATAAGCTCTACTCCATCAGACCTTTAGCATCAACTTTCTGACCAATACTCTGGCAGAGGTTAGGGGCCCCATCTTCAGCAGATGACAAACCAGGGCCAGAAAGTCAATTGGTTCGGAAGGGCATTTCCATGGTGAGTATTTTGACTTAAAACATTCTTACGACATTGAATACTTTACCAGAAAACAAATAAAGAAAACATCATTATAGCTTTTAAAAATGAAGTAGCTAGATATTTGGAAATAAAAGGATAATTACAAATGAAGAAAGCAATGGATAGTATGAAGAGCACAACTTTCTAAATTCTTGCGCAGAGAAAATGTCTTTTGCCTTCTTGTGAAAATTTATTATCACAGGCTCTCTACACTAGAGTTGTTGCTCAGTTTTTATTTTGATGTTGTTTAAAACACTTTCAAAGCTGTTTCTTCAGATTAGAAGATTAATAATAATCCTAAATATTGATAGCCCATAGGAAAACTAAGGGCTTCCTGAATTTATTTGTGAAAAGTGGGTGAATCAGAAATTTTTCGAAAATGTCTTTGGCTTAGGAGCCTTCGTACCCAGAAATGTTAAAGCTTGCAATGCAAAAGACTTGAATATATTGCTCTAAAGAAATTGTTACCAGTTATCAATTTGTTTTATTTCTGAGTAATGAACTGTTCACTTCTTTCACTAGTCCAGGAATGCAAAGTTTTTCTCATCTTTGCTGACCACATAATTTAAATACCACAATAACCACCATTATTGTGCCAAAAAAAATTGTTTTTAATCATCGATAATAAAATGTGAGGCTGGATGAACACAGCAGGCCAAGCAGCATCTCAGGAGCACAAAAGCTGACGTTTCGGGCCTAGACCCTTCATCAGAGAGGGGGATGGGGAGAGGGAACTGGAATAAATAGGGAGAGAGGGGGAGGCGGACCGAAGATGGAGAGTAAAGAAGATAGGTGAAGAGAGTATAGGTGGGGAGGTAGGGAGGGGATAGGTCAGTCCAGGGAAGACGGACAGGTCAAGGAGGTGGGATGAGGTTAGTAGGTAGCTGGGGGTGCGGCTTGGGGTGGGAGGAAGGGATGGGTGAGACGTCCCAATTCCTCCGCCTCCGCCGCATCTGCTCCCACGATAAGACATTCCACTCCCGCACATCCCAGATATCCAAGTTCTTTAAGGACCGCAACTTTCCCCCCACAGTGATCGAGAACGCCCTTGACCGCGTCTCCCGTATTTCCTGCAACACATCCCTCACACCCCGCCCCCGCCACAACCGCCCTAAGAGGATCCCCCTCGTTCTCACACACCACCCTACCAACCTCCGGATACAACGCATCATCCTCCGACACTTCCGCCATTTACAATCCGACCCCACCACCCAAGACATTTTTCCATCCCCTCTCCTGTCTGCTTTCCGGAGAGACCACTCTCTCCGTGACTCCCTTGTTCGCTCCACACTGCCCTCCAACCCCACCACACCCGGCACCTTCCCCTGCAACAGCAGGAAATGCTACACTTGTCCCCACACCTCCTCCCTCACCCCTATCCCAGGCCCCAAGATGACATTCCACATTAAGCAGAGGTTCACCTGCACATCTGCCAATGTGGTATACTGCATCCACTGTACCCGGTGCGGCTTCCTCTACATTGGGGAAACCAAGCGGAGGCTTGGCGACCGCTTTGCAGAACACCTCCGCTCAGTTCGCAACAAACAACTGCACCTCCCAGTCGCAAACCATTTCCACTCCCCCTCCCATTCTCTAGATGACATGTCCATCATGGGCCTCCTGCACTGCCACAATGATGCCACCCGAAAGTTGCAGGAACAGCAACTCATATTCTGCCTGGGAACCCTGCAGCCATATGGTATCAATGTGGACTTCACCAGTTTCAAAATCTCCCCTTCCCCTACTGCATCCCTAAACCAGCCCAGTTCGTCCCCTCCCCACACTGCACCACACAACCAGCCCAGCTCTTCCCCCCCACCCACTGCATCCGAAACCAGTCCAACCTGTCTCTGCCTCCCTAACCGGTTCTTCCTCTCACCCACCCCTTCCTCCCACCCCAAGCCGCACCCCCAGCTATCTACTAACCTCATCCCACCTCCTTGACCTGTCCGTCTTCCCTGGACTGACCTATTCCCTCCCTACCTCCCCACCTATACTCTCTCCACCTATCTTCTTTACTCTCCATCTTCGGTCCGCCTCCCCCTCTCTCCCTATTTATTCCAGTTCCCTCTCCCCATCCCCCTCTCTGATGAAGGGTCTAGGCCCGAAACGTCAGCTTTTGTGCTCCTGAGATGCTGCTTGGCCTGCTGTGTTCATCCAGCCTCACATTTTATTATCTTGGAATTCTCCAGCATCTGCAGTTCCCATTATCTCTGTTTTTAATCATCATTGTTTTGTGATGTCTTCTGCGTCTTGGGCTACTGAGTTACAGATAATATTAGCCTTTGTTGTCATCACTCTGAAATTTGGCAGCACTGTGCCAGCAACAGGGGTTGACTCACCCAGTGATTTTACCTAATCATCTCCTCATGGAGAACTGCTTGATCTCCACCCTGTGTTCTCCTACATGGATGAAATCTCATCTAAAGGATTCATTGCACGAGGATGTTGTATGTGGGACTGGGTCATTAACAGCCATATCCTAGAACAATGTGATGCAACACCATTTATCATTGCTTTCAGTACACTGAGTAAAATAACATTCCCAGCTCTCAAACAATCGAATAATCAAGAATCAAACAGTCAACAAAATTTGAAACGTGTTTCCTACTTAAAAGCTTATTAAAATGGTAGTCTAGTATATATAGCACAGTAAACGACAATACCTAAAACACATCATTCATAAAATCTTGCCACGTTGTACCTTGAATATTAAGTTTACATACCCAGTCCACGATTAATATCTTGCCTATATTTAGCTTGCGTTTCAAGTACTTGGCAGTAATTGCCACAGAATTAAAGAAGCAGAACCCCCTATGGAATAGAGAAAAGAGAGAAATAAAAAGGCAAACCTGTCAGAAAAATGGTTATAAATAATGATCTGGGGCATATTTTAAAAAGCTATATGATCTCTGTGGCTATAAATCTGCTTCTGGGAGTACCTAGAAAGCTTTTCCTTTTGCATTTTACAGCCATCTGTTAATGATTAGAGTGTTGTAGAGGCCAGAGCTATGCAGGTGACTGGCAGTAACCCCAGCGCTGTTAAAACAGGCAATGCCTCTGGTACTTACATGGCAGTGGATTCTTCAGCGTGATGGCCAGGGGGCCTGACAACAGCAAATCCATTCTATAAAACAGAAAATAAATACTGGTTTAATCTAATGACAGATTTCCGTGAGCTTTGAAGCATTTATTTATTTTTGTTTTAGTACGCGTAAATCGAGGGTTGACTGTGATGGAATAAACAGAACATTTTTCTGTTCTACATTTACAAAGTTCTCAGCCATGCAGAGAATTAGTACCTTGCCATCCCTACACCAGCTAGAGTCAAAAACTGATCCTCCTCCCACCCCATTCCCACACAACAATTACTTTTGATGCAATTGAAAGGAACCAGAACCAGCCAAAAGGGAAAAAAAGTTACATCATTATGGAGGAAGATTAATTTTGGCGAAATGTGTGACCTGTATTATCTTTTACAGGTTTAAGATTTTCTTATATTAAAATCATTGCTCATCTGGACACTGCTTTTGTAACAATCAACTATTTAAAATGAAGCCCAGTGCAACAGTGATCCACAATCTTACAGTATTTCTAACATGTGGTCTGTTTCTGTGCCATCACTATGACTGTATGACGCTATCTAACATTTCCTCAGGCTCTCTCCTGTGGAAGGGGAGAGAAAGAGAGCACAAAGGACCAGATTTTCCAAGTATCGGCAATCTCACGCCATGAGATCTCTATTGCACACCATGTTTTTATATGAAAGGAGAGATCTCTGCATTTCTGACAGGAAAGTCTGATCACGGTGCCCTTAAAAGTGTGAAGCTCTTTTGCCATTCTGTCAGTTCTCTCACGGTGTTGGGAAGGGGCAAATCATGTTCCCATTTAACAGCATTGAGCAGCCCTATTCTAAAATGTAAAAGTCCAGAATCACAGGCAGAGTCTTTGACAGCTGCTTCCAAATGGTATGTACATAAGATAGCTGAGTTGTGGGATTTGTGTATCAGGAGGGTAGGCTGCCAGTTTGAGAAGGGGGAAGAGTGCCACAAAAGTAATAAGCTGGCTGCATGCCAAATGAAGAGGGGATAGGTTGGCAGGTAGAAGGGTACTAGGTGGGATAGAGTTCCAGGTGGGTAGGAGGTAGGGAGCTATGGACAGAGTGCCAGCAGGGGAGGATGCCAAGTGAGTAAGGGGTAGAGTGCCATGCAGATAGGATACAAGGGAGCAAGTTCACAAGAAGGTAGTTACACAACATTGTATTTAGAGTAAATCTGGTTGGTGAGAGATATCAGGTGCAGGTGGGGATGGAGGTGGACAGGTGCTAACTTTTGTTGGGGTGGTGACGAAGTAGGTGCCAGAGACAGATCAGGCCCGGAATAGAGAAAGTGGGTCAGTGGATCCAGAGATTCCAGTGGGAGGAGGAGGATGCTGCCTATGAATTGGAGGAAGAAGTGTAGTAGCTCTGGAGCAGGGACATGGGGTGGGGCTGAACTAACATTGGTAGCCGGAGAAAGTAGGGATGGCTCAGAGTAGGATGAGGCAGAATAGGTCTGGAGGGAGGTAAGTTGGAGGTGGCAGGTCCATTTGGGGTTGGGATAGGAGGTTCAGGGAAAGGGGTGCAGGACTGGAGTAGGGGTGAGGTGGGTATTGGCGGGTCATCTGGACAAAGGAGGGATTGTCAGGTCAGGGTCTGGGACGTTTAAGCGGTCTGGTGCTAGTGTAGTTAGGTTATGTGAGATAAAGAAGGGGTCAGTGGAATAGTTACTCAGGAGTTAGGCCATCCATTTAATAGCTTGAGTGACCCCGAAACGTCAGCTTTCCTGCTCTGAAGATGCTGCTTGTCCTGCCGTGTTCAGCCAGCTCCACACCTTGTTATCTCAGATTCTCCAGCATCTGCAGTTCCTATTATCTCTGATAAGATTGTTGGCAACTGTTTTACATTCGTTGGCATGTCGTGAATATTTATTAACACCCAAGCCTACTAGAGACCATCACACATCTCCTTCTTGAATCTGCCTTTGCAAAGGAAGTCTGAAGAGACATGAAGTAACTTTTGTTGAGGTTTGTTCCAAGCAACTCCATGAAGTGCAATCAGTGAGGATAGGTAACTGTACGTCCTCCAAACTAACACTCAACACTGGAGCCCTCCAAGAATGCATCCTCAGTCCTTGACTGTACTCCCTATACAGCTATGACTGGGTTGCCAATCTCTGAACAAACCTCACCTACAAGTTCACTGATGAAACTATCGTAATGGGACGAATATCTAACAAAAATGAGTCAAAATACAGATGGGCGTTAGAGAGCTTGGTGACATGGTGCAACAAAAAAAAATCTGTCACTCAATATCGGCAAAAGTAAAGAACTAATTATCAACTTTGGAAAGAGAGAAGAAAAGGCTTCCATCTAAATCAATGGAACTAAAGTTGAGAGAGTGAAGTGCATCAAGTTCCTCGGAGTGATAACTGATGACCTGTCCTGAACTTCTCACATAATTGCAACAGTGAATAAAAGCACAACAATGTCTCTTCTTCCTCGGGTGGCTCAGGAAATTTGGCATGTCCATAAGGTCCCTCACCAACTTCTACAGATGTACCATTGAAAGTATCCTGTCCAAGCGCATAAAGGTCTGGTACAGCAACTGCTCTGCCCAGGGCTGTAAGAAACTACAGAAAGTTGTGTGCACAGCCCAGAGCATCACAAAAGCCAACCTTCCACCCATGGACTCCACTTGCACGGCTCGCAGCCACAGAAAGGCAGCTAACATCATCCAGGACGCATTGCACCCTGGGAATGATCCCCTACAACCTCTTCTGTCAGGCAGAAGATACAGAAACACGAACACACGCACAAGCAGCTTCAGGAACAGCTTCTTTCCAGCCGTTATCAGACTGTTGAATGGACTCGAGCCTCAAATAATGTCACCTGCAATGTAACCTGTATGGCCCTAAGTCTTTTTGATCTGTACATCCTTTGCTTGCTGTGATCTACATGACCTACTTGCAAACAAAGTTTTTCACCATGTTTTGGTACACGTGACAATAAAATCAATCAATCAATCAATCAATCAGGAATACAGGATGCTGTACTCTACAGTCTGTTCCCTGAAACATACTCTGAGGCAAGTATCGACTGCACCTGGAGGACCATCAATTCAGTAAAAGATGCTTTCTGGTCTGCCCAAAACTTGTTGGTCTTCCAAAGCAAGGAGTTGACCTCAACCAGCGTAGGAACCAAGGGCAACTTTAAAAGAGATGTGCGAGGCAGATTTTTCACACAAAGGGTGGTGCGTGCCTGGAACGTGTTGCCAGTGGAGGTGGTGGAAGCAGTCACAATAGCAACACTCAAGAAGCACATGAATATATGAATAGGAAGGAAGTAGAGAAATACAGATCCTGAAAGGGCAAAATATGTTGGCGCAGGCTTGAAGGGTGTATGGCCTGTTTCTGTGTTGTGTTGTTCTTCTTTGTTCTAGCAGACTAGCACATTCCGAGGTTCAGGGCTACATGCGGAGGGATGCAGTGAAGCTTGGGGCAGCTGCTGCCAAGGCACAGTGGGGAAAGACCACTGTCTGAAGTCTTTCTGCCAAAGTTAAATGGAGGTCCATTTAGTTATCGGGCCCTCCCAGTGCCTCAAATGTATGTAAGTATAATCTTCTATAAGTAAAAAGTGCTATGGGTTTGTCTGTTCTCCATATGTAAGGACGATACAGAATCGAACATGCCATAGTAACTATGTATGTAAATAAAGATCTTTTATGAATAAAGTATATCTTTGAAATAAAAGAAAGCTTACATTATGAGGGGGTGAATGCTGCCTGGGTCCACCTGCTGACCTAAGTGAGACAGCCACACTGGCAGGCAAGTGAGGCTCGACATAAATGGGGAATTGATCTAAAGGGTGATATAAAACTAGAAAAGGAAATTACGAAAAAAAGTGGGTGGGGAGGTTGGCTGGATGGAGAGGGGGAGTCGGAAATGAAACTTGAAGAGTATGGTTGTCCAGGGTACTGGAAGGATTCTGGGAAATGGAGGGAACAAAAATAGAAAATACTGGTGAAATTCAGCAGGTGTAGCAACATATCCGGATGAAATAGAGTTAACATTTTGAGTCCAATATCAAATAACGTTTGACTTTTCACCGGTGCATTACACCAAGAAGAAAACTTAGCTTGCCCCAGAGCTGAAGTATGTCCCCATTTTATGTTCATCTCCACACCTTTGTTTTAAGAAAAAGCAGAATTCTATCTATTGTTACAGAGCTTTGATGTGAACCAGATATGAATTCTCACTCCTTCAAAATCCTAAATTGGGATGCCTACAAGTGCATGTGAAAACATCATCGTGTGTGGTACTCATGATACCCCACCGTATTAACATTTTCAGGCCTACATTCTACAGCTCTCACCAAACTTTTATTTTATTCTATTCATCATATACACTTTTAAAACAAGTATGCTTACCATGACACCATCTTCCACCAAGTCTCTGATTATACAAATTGAGGCACTCTTAAGTTTTACTGCACTTCTAAAATGAATTCTCATTAGATGTGGAAAACTATTGACTAGGATTCTTTTCCTGACAGTGTGCCTTGCATTATCAGGTTTCCCACTGTGCTCATCCCAGTCAGTTACAGCTGGCTGATTAACCTGTAACAGGATAAGGTTTCAGTGGTTCCTTATTGTAAACCCTTCAGAGCTACAAACAATTTACAGCTGCTGGTGGCTTGCAATTTCTTGAATGACCATACCTTTTAAGTTGAGATCCTTAATCCATGTCCTAAATTTGACACTGTCTCACATCGTCACTTTTAATCTGTTGCGTACAATATGACATCTTATTTACAGATCTATGCTCACAAGCTCCCCCAGATTGCTAAGGTATTTGATGGGTATCAACAGCTTTGGTTACTCTGGTCTGTCGATAGTCCTAAGTCTCACAATCTGCTACATGATCCTCAATGTCTTTAAAAATCCCAGGTCATCACAACACAGACTCATTTCCAAGTCTCCTCTTAATGACCCCCATGAGACCCTGGTGCAGCTTCCCTTGGACATCTTCCTGAAGTGAAGGTGGAATGAGAACTTATTTGCTATACACAAGTAAGTCTGCCACAATTGTAAAATGTCTTCAGTCTCAGGTTATTTACTTACATGGACAACCTGCTCAGCTCTTTGGTCTGTCCAACTTACAATGTAATACCAATGGATATTGAGACACCTCTGGTCCTTTAGTTGCTTCATTTGAGTGTCTGACTTGACTTTGTGAATAAACTCAATAACAGACCTCATATGCCTGTAGGCTCTGGTTCTGGAGAATGCATATGTTATCATCTGCCGTTTTCACCATATATATAGTGTTTCTTAAACTTCGTGCAATGAAATCAAAATCTTACTGCATCCTTGCTCGTTCCTCCTCATCTCATAGAGAAATGAGATGATCTATTTCAATGTGACTGTAAAATCATACATTCAATCTCTTGCAAGCCCATTTAACTGACACAGCCTTCTTCTCAATCACACCACATGATCTTTCTGTGTCTGATAATGCTCATAATGTGTAATAGATTGGTTCACCACAGCCATCAGTTGATCATGGAAAAGCACTGCTCCTAAGCTTGAAGAATCAGTTGCGATGATAAGTTGGAAACAACAAATTAGAGTGCATGACGGCACTTGATGGCATTGGCACTTTCTTGATCCCCTGAAAAGCAGTGTGTCAATGTAAGTTCTAACAACATCTTCATTTCAACTTGAGGAGTTGTCTCATGGGTTCTGCAGTGGTTTCCGAGTGAAGAAAAGTTTCACCATCGAGCTCACCATCCCTAACAATCTTTGGATTTTAGAATGCGAAATCTGGTAGTGGCTTTAATCTTCCAAGTGCCCGCCACTGTTGATAAAATGTTTCAAAAATTGAACTCCTTGAAGAATTCACATATTGTTAAGGGTTAATATTTCTGCTTGTGAGCAATTTAAGACTGCATGCACTCTGGTCCTAATCTTCAACTGCTTCCCCATGAATCCTTGTATCATGGGGCATACATCTCCATGAAATATTGGACATGGTCCATTCAAAAATCTTTGCGACTAATGAATTCATCCCAAACAGCGGTGTGATAAAATAATGTCTCATAAATGGAATCATGACTGTCATAAGCAATCTGGATTGCTTATGCAATGGCACATGCCAAGATCTATTACCGGAATTGAGCTAAATGAAAATGCTATGTTTGCATTGTTTGGATAAACACATCCATAGAAATTAGGTGATTTTTCTTTGTTACTGCCTTGTTCAGCTATATTACATCAACACAAATTTGAATTGTATCATCAGACTTGGTTAGAGTAACCACTGCTAGGCATCACTTAGTTGGCTTCAAGGCTAGGGAATGATGCCTATTCTGGTCAACTGTACAAGTTGCTCCTCAAATGTTTTTATTAATCAATCTAAAATTTTCCTGCAGATAGAGAGAAATTTTTATCTTCTTGAGGCTGTCCAGTGGCAGCAATGTTAAGTGTCAAATAACCTGCTATTGTACCAAGCAGTCTCGTGGTGCCACTTGTCAATAAGCATGTTAAAAGCTGGCCAACAAGTTTCTCCATTTATCATAGTTCTTAATAGCAGCATTCTGGTTCACCAGAAACTGTCGGGCAATCTGACAGCAGCATTTCCTGGGTCCAAAGCTGTAAATCAAAGCCTACTCTTGGGCATATCCCACATTGAGAAGGTAAGTGATTTTCTTTGCACCTCATGGAATCAGTGTTGTGGGAAGAAGGGAGTTGCAGAGTTAGAGAGATAAGAGTGGGGGTGGTTTTCAGAGGCCATTGCCTTGATTCCACCTGTGTCTCTAAGTGTCTCTACATTGGAGCAAAGGGAGTTTCACCTCAACAACAAGCAGGTAGATCGTGCAGGTTATTCAATCAGGAAGGTGGGTTGTCAGCGATATGGCAAGTTAAAGCATTTATGTGCTCATCAATTAACTACTGAAGGGCCTTAATAGCTGAAGAGTTGACAGGGTATCCAGTGGAACTCTCAACTGATGATTAACTGATGAATGGCAAGCAGAAGGTGAATACCTCTCCTCGGCCAACATGCCCAATTATTTCCCCTTTTCACCATCTTATAACCTTCAGACAGGAGGACATCATGCTCATAAGTATTCAATACAATTTTCAGCGTCATAAAGTATTCCGTTTTTCTTTGAATTCTTTGAAAAACATAATGATCATATGAGCTCCCGATCTTCTGCAATGTAGCTTTTTCCAATTTTTAAATAAGATTGAAGCCACAATAGGCCTCCAAACGCCACAGTGAAATCTCTTGAGTATGAAGTATGGATAGGTTTCTTACTATTTGGTGTCCTCCTACATTGGAGATTTGTTTGAAACATATCTTTAGTCTGGAATGTTTTTCCTTCCAAACCATGAAGGTGCACTGTTGGTGACTGCAGACAGTGTTTTCATGCTTCATTATTTAATAATATAATGGCACCCACCCCAGTGTCTAAATCAAAATTCATGAGATGGTCATGACATAAATATCAGCTTGTTAACATCTATCCTCCATTAGCCCAGTAACCACAAATGTTTCTTCTATTGTAGACCGTTCTAACTGATTAGTCTCTTTGAGTGGTTAGCTATTTAATTTCTTGTTTTTTCTTGACACTTTATCCCACTTCTATACATTTATGGAGCTGATCAATTGTGTAGCAGATAGGACATTTGCTTTTAACTGCTGGGCATGCCTGCGCACGTGAGGTTGTTTCTTTTACAGTATTAACACGGACTTTCAATGTTTGATGTATATTCTAATAACCGCATTGGATTCTCATGTGTGAAGTTTGTGGTTTTGTACCTTAAGAACTGAACGAGTTCTGCTGAGTTCCAGCGTCAAGGCTGATTGTCTCCTTTGAGGATTGATCTGTGTTGCTTCCAGACTTCTGCCTCGCTCACCACATAAATGACTTTCTCTATGGTCAAGTCTTCTTTGGATGATAATAAATTGGACAAAGACACATAATTCCTGCAAGAATTCTGTATTTTAAGAATTTTGATATGAAGACACCACAGTCACATTTCTCCACTGATCAGTTGATATAATTAATGAAGTAATCTATGGATTCTACTGGATGATGAACTCTCCAACTCATCTTAGTCTTTCATGAAGTACATAAACTCTGAGGCTGATTAAATTATCAATTTTCAGTGTCTCTTCAGATGACTTTTCTTTACCATTTGGAGAGTTATAACTGCATCAACTACCCTCTGGCTTGTATACA
Source organism: Stegostoma tigrinum (assembly GCF_030684315.1). Lineage (NCBI taxonomy): Eukaryota > Metazoa > Chordata > Chondrichthyes > Orectolobiformes > Stegostomatidae > Stegostoma > Stegostoma tigrinum. The sequence goes on along the minus strand of NC_081355.1, from coordinate 72,342,026 downwards.
GATTTGTACTTATTTATATAACTTCTAACTTAGTATCTAATTTGTAAGCATTTCAGCAATTGTTCTCTCCAAGATATATAATTCTGAGTTTCACTTGGTCCATTTCCAAAATTAATTCACCTTGGTAATTTCTTTTTCTGGTGTCTTCCTAAAGTGACTACATATTTTGTTTGCTTAAAAGGCTTTCATTTAACTGTAACAGCATTTCATTAACTACAGAGCTGTTCTCTGCTGCTCTACTAAAGTTTGTTCTTGTGTCTTTGAAGATTGCCACCTTCATACAGCTAATATGGTAGATTCCACCTTTTACAGATAAATTAGAGTTTGCCTAACCTTAGCCAGTAAAATGGCAAATTCTCGCCTTTTTACCAGCTTCACTGTTCGCTTTCCTAGTTTGAGTCTTTAATAATTGATTTCCACTTTTATCAAAGTCTTACCAATTGATTTCTAATCCTTGCAGTTTAAGTAAATAATTTCTGCCTTTACTACTCAACTTTCTGTCCCAATTGCGTCAGAGTTGCTTTGACTTTTGATCTCCCCAATGTTATCCATTTGATTATTGCCTTTGTGATGTCACTGGATCGACAACTGTGGACTAAAATTTCTCTTGTAGTCTTTTTCTTCCATTTCTGAGGCTACGCCCTTGCTATTGTGGTGACACTGCACCCCAGCCGTAAATGTTTCAATTTCTTGCTTTTCCAGTCTGGATTATTGGCCATTTTAAATTTTGTGCTGGCCCACCATTGACTTTAAACTTCCCTCACAGGGCCTCCAATGTCTATTTATTCACTGGTGTATCCAACTTGAAACCACTTCTACAGACACAGCCTCACAATGCAGCCTGCATCTGTTTTGGAGTTGCTAATTCTCCTTTTCCAGGGCATTGCTGGCCCTCCTGTTTCAGTGCATCTCTTAACAGGTCTGAAATGCCTTTATAACTCATTGGAGTTTTCTTCATTGTTGTGAATTATCTCAGGTGTTTCTTTTGTGGCGTCTTGTTTTTACATATTCAACTCTTCCCTGCTGCTGACCGTGCCACATGGGCAGCAACATCCATCTGAGTTTGACGATTTCACACCATGGGTTGCTAGAGCAGTCAACTCAAATCTGCAACGGCTCATAATGAAAGTTGCAGCCACTATCCTCCAAATGTAGCAAACCACAGGGCCTGCTTATTCCATGGCAGTAAAGGAAAACTATGCCTTGGTCTTACCAAAATAGTCTTTTGTAGTTAACAAGGTACAGTTTATCGCACGTTGATTGCTAGTTACAAGTTACATTGATATGACAGACGTTGTTGCAGAGACTTTGAAGAGAACCAGATGTTCGGTTTTACTTCTTTGAAATCCTCAGCTGTTCTGCCCACAAATCCATATAACCTCATCACAGTCGATGGTGCTTATGGCACTCTTCAGCATTAACCCTTTCAGATACATATGCTGCACCTTTTATAAAAAGAAAAGAAAACATATGCATCCAGGATCAAGCATAGCTGTATTTCGTATTCTGTCAAGTTACCAGATTGCATTCTCTGGTTAGGCTCTTGCTTGAAGAACAGCTATAACTACTTAATCAGCAAGACAGGGCATTCTTTTGATTATTAGTTAGTGATGATTAGGGAAGTAATTAATTGTTTGATGTAACATGTTCAAATAGAAGAATGCATTTGTCTGTGAACATCAACAAAAGGCAATTTTTAGATTACAGAATCACGATTAATATCAGAGTGATATGGTTCACTTGGAGGAATTTTATTCCAATTAAAACGTTGTGTTACAAGTCACTTGCTTCTGAAGCTATTCAGACAAAGCACTGTGATTTAACTGGTGAATGAGTCACCAATGTGCATCTTCTGAAAAGCCAATGCAAGCTTGGTTTCTTACAGCTGTAATGCTTTGTCCGTACAGTGTTAATTTCAGTAGAAGAATGTTTCAAATGCGTAAAATCTCATTGGACACAGAAGGAATCTACTACTAGAATATGCACATTACACGGCTCCCTTCACCAAGTCATTCTCAGAAACTAGATCATGTGATATTGCTCCACTTGTGCTATTTGACAGTTTTCTTTTTGTAAAAAAATATCTTTCTGTCCATTCATGAAATGCTATGTTGTGTGGGTGTGGAAGATCAGGTGCTGTCTGCTTTTGGAACTGTTAATACAAATGGCAGGGAGGGACAGTGAGTGCTACAGGAGCACAATTATTACAGTCAGTATCAAGAAAATGAGGCAGAATACTGCATCAAAGTGTTTAAAATATGTGGAATACAACACTGGTGCAAAAGCTGGACCCCTAGTTGGCTCCCAATTTGAGGTAGATCCTCAATTTAAAAGAAATACAAATTTTGTTAATAACAATATAAATTTGCATTGTTCACTGAAAAAAGAAAATGTGCCCATTAGCCATATGATACTTAGGTTTGCACTGAAATTCATACTTTTTTTCCTGTGATTAGCCTTATCTGAATGCTCCTGACCCATCCCAATCATTGTTATATGTCACAATGTATCATGTACAGTTAATCAGCTGATGGGCAACATGTCAGTGCAGGCTTGGAGGACCGAAAGGCCAGTTCCTGGACTGTAATTTTCTTTATTCTTTGTTCTAAGAAAACTGTGGCCCATTATCAACAGATTTCAAGCTCACCTTAAGCCTACAGGAAAATATTTGTAAATATTGACAATCTTTAGGTCTTCTCAGCTCAAATCAGAAACTTAGAAATGATTCTCATGTAAACTAATCTTAGTAATTATGAAAAATGGCATTAATCTTGGCCAAACCTGAGTCTGCAATGCACCATGTACAATTTTGCATTCTTACACAGCTCTTACACAAAAGGAGAAAGCACATCTTTTTCACTTCATCTTATGGAAGTGGGTGTCACTGGCTGGCCAGTAGTTATCGTCCATCCCTAGTTGTCTTTGAGAAGGCGATGGTGAGCTGCCTTCTTAAACCCTGCAGTCCATGTGCTGTAGGTAGTCACACAATACCCTTTGGGAGGGGATTCTGGGATTTTGAATCAGAAACAGTGAAGGAACGATGATATATTTCCAAGTTAGGATGTTGAGTGGCTTTGAGGGGTACTTGCAGATATTGGTGGCATCTGCTGCCTCTATCCTTTCAGATGGAAGTGATCATGGGTTTGGAAGGTGCTGTATAAGCATCTTTTGTGAATTTCTGCTGTGCATTCTAGAGGGAATGCACACTGCTGCTACTGAGTGTTGGTAGTGTGGAGAATGGATGCCTGTGGATATATTGCCAACCAGATGGTGTCAAATTTCTCAAATGTTGTTGGAGCAAGTCCAGCAGGAATGTGGCAAGTCCAATTGAGTTTCAGGTAAATGATGGGATGATGATAGTGAGGGATTCAGTAATAGTAACACCATTGAATATCAAAGGGCAATGGTGAGACCTCTTATTGGAGATGGTTATAGCCTAGCATTAGCACAGTGTAAATATTCCTCATGACTTGTCATCCCATGCCTGGATATCGTCCAGATCTTGTTGCATTTAAACATGGACTGCTTTACTATCTGAGGATTTGGGAATAGTATCGAGCATTATATGCAATCATCAGCAAACATCCCCACTTTTGACCTTATGATGGTGGAAAGGTCATTGATGAAGCAACTGCAGATGTTTGGGTGAGATCGTGAGTTGTTTAATTGTCCACCACTATTCATAGCTGGATGTGGAAGGAATACAGAGCTTAGATTTGATCTGTTAGTTGTAGTATCACTTCGCTTTGTCTGTCACTTGCTGCTTATACTGTTTGACGTGCAAGTGGTCCTGTTTGGTAGCTTCACCAGAGAGGCACCACATAATCTTCAGTCAGGTTTGCTGACATTTGTCATTGCAGCTACCTCACATGAGCAGGCTTGTTGGCTTGGTCAGGGTTTACCCTCAACACTGTCACTGTGTAATAAAACAAGCCAAACTACAGATAGCTGAGAGTTCTCATGAGCTGATCAGCATGACGAGGCTTCATCCTTTATGTTGTAAGCCTCTGCGCAAAGAATTAGCAGGAGGCTGGTAGCTGGTGGCTGTGCGTGGGTGGGTGCGGGGAGATGTATGGGGGTGCTGGGGTAAAATGTTTCCCATAATGTCACAATTCTGAAGAGTGCAAAAACCTTGGATGGATATATTTTTGAAGGTTGCAAGAGACATTTGGTTGGATAAAACTCCGGCAGTTTTAAGATGGAGATGCATCCAAAACCTAGGTGGCGCTCTCTGTACTACCCAGTTTATTTCCCCAGGGGCAGGGTGGCATTTGGGGTGACCTACCTGCCAGTCAGCAAATTGAGGCACTTAATGCCCACTTAAGGACTTCTTTGGATTGAAGATCGTGGCTGATCTGATTGTGGCCATTCTGCCCTTCCCCACCACCTTTGTCAATCAAAAATCTGTCCAATCAGTCCAAAGCACATTCAATGACCCAATTTATAGAAAATAGAACATAGAACAGTACAGCACAGAACAGGCCCTTCAGCCCACGATGTTGTGCCGACCATTGATCCTCATGTATGCACCCTCAAATTTCTGTGACCATATGCATGTCCAGCAGTCTCTTAAATGTCCCCAATGACCTTGCTTCCACAACTGCTGCTGGCAATGCATTCCATGCTCTCACAACTCTCTGCGTAAAGAACCCACCTCTGACATCCCCTCTATACTTTCCTCCAACCAGCTTAAAACTATGACCCCTCGTGTTAGCCTTTTCTGCCCTGGGAAATAGTCTCTAGCTATCAACTCTGTCTATGCCTCTCATTATCTTGTATACTTCAATTAGGTCCCCTCTCCTCCTCCTTTTCTCCAATGAAAAGAGTCCGAGCTCAGTCAACCTCTCTTCATAAGATAAGCCCTCCAGTCCAGGCAGCATCTTGGTAACCCTCCTCTGAACCCTCTCCAAAGCATCCACATCTTTCCTATAACAGGGCGACCAGAACTGGATGCAGTATTCCAAGTGCGGTCTAACCAAAGTTTTATAGAGCTGCAGCAAGATCTCACGACTCAAACTCAATCCCCTTGCTAATGAAAGCCAAAACACCATATGCTTTCTTAACAACCCTGTCCACTTGGGTGGCCATTTTAAGGGATCTACGTATCTGCACACCAAGATCCCTCTGTTCCTCCACATTGCCAAGAATCCTATCCTTAATCCTGTACTCAGCTTTCAAATTCGACCTTCCAAAATACATCATCTCGCATTTATCCAGGGTGAACTCCATCTGCCACCTCTCAGCCCATCTCTGCATCCTGTCAATGTCCCGCTGCAGCCTACAACAGCCCTCTATACTGTCAACGAAACCTCCAACCTTTGTGTCGTCTGCAAACTTGCTGGCCCATCCTTCAAACCCCTCATCCAAGTCATCAATAAAAATTACAAACAGTAGATGGCCAAGGACAGAGCCCTGTGGAACACCACTCACCACTGACTTCCAGGCAGAATATTTTCCTTCTACTACCACTCGCTGCCTTCTGTTGGCCAGCCAATTCTGTATCCAGACAGCTAAGTTCCCCTGAATCCCATTCCTCCTGACCTTCTGAATGAGCCTACCATGGGGAGCCTTATCAAATGCCTTGCTGAAGTCCATATACACCACATCCACAGCTCGACCCTCATCAACTTTTCTAGTCACATCCTCAAAGAACTCGATAAGGTTTGTGAGGCATGACCTGCCCCTCACAAAGCCGTGTTGACTGCATTTAATCAAGCCATGCTCTTCCAGATGGTCATAAATCCTATCCCGCAGAATCCTTTCTAACACCTTGCAGACGACAGACGTGAGACTTACTGGTCTGTAATTGCCGGGGATTTCCCCATTTCCTTTCTTGAAGAGAGGAATTACATTTGCCTCTCTCCAGTCCTCAGGTACGACTCCAGTGGAGAGCGAAGATGCAAAGATCTTTGCAAGCGGTGAAGCAATTGCATTTCTCGTTTCCCAAAGCAGCCGAGGACAAATCTGGTTTGGCCTGGCGACTTGTCAATCTTAATGTTTGACAAAATTTTCAGCACATCAGCTTCCTCTATCTCTATCCATTCCAGCATGCACACCTGCTCTTCAAAGGTTTCATTCACTACAAAGTTCGTTTCTTTCGTAAAGACAGAAGCAAAAAACTCATTTAGGGCTTCCCCTACCTCCTCAGACTCCACACACAAGTTCCCTATGCTATCCCTGATCGGCCCTTCTCTTTCTTTGACCATTCTCTTATTTCTCACATAAGTGTAAAATGCCTTTGTGTTCTCCCTAATCCGTTCTGCCAAGCCTTTCTCGTGCCCCCTCCTGGCTCTCCTCAGACCGTTTTTGAGCTCTTTCCTCGCCTGCCTGTAATCCCCTAGAGCTGAACTTGACCCTAGGTTCCTCCACCTTATGTAAGCTACCTTCTTCCTTTTGACGAGAAGCTCCACCGCTCTCGTCATCCAAGGTTCCTTTATCTTACCCCTTCTTGCCTGTCTCAGAGGGACATATTTATTCATCACTCGCATCAACTGTTCCTTAAACAGTCTCCACATGTCTATAGTGCCTTTACCATGGAACAATTGCTCCCAGTCCATGCTTCCTAACTCATGTCTAATCGCATCATAGTTTCCTCTTCCCCAATTAAATATCCTCCCATTTTGTCTAATCCTCTCCTTCTCCATAGCTATGTAGAATGTGAGGCAGTTATGGTCACTATCACCAAAATGCTCTCCCACCACAAGATCTGATACCTGCCCCGGCTCGTTTCCAAGCACCAAGTCTAGAATGGCCTCTCCCCTCGTCAGCCTGTCAATGTACTGAGTTAGGAAACCCTCCTGAACACACCTTACAAAAACAACTCCATTCAAATCTTCTGCTCGAAGGAGGTTCCAATCAATATTGGGAAAGTTAAAGTCACCCATTACAACAACCCTACTATGTCCGCACTTTTCCAAAATCTGCCGACCTATGTTTTCTTCAATCTCCCTGCTGCTATTGTGGCGCCTGTAGTAAACACCTAACGAGGTGACTACTCCCTTGCTGTTCCTAATTTCCACCCATACTGACTCAGTAGGCAGATCTTCCTCGACAATGGAAGCTTCCGTAGCTGTGATACCCTCTCTGATTAGTAGTGCTACACCCCCTCCTCTTGTTCCCCCCCTCCCTATTCTTTTTAAATGCTCTAAATCCTGGAACATCCATTGATCTTTCTTATCCCATCTTCAGTGGGTGACCCCTTATCTTTAAACTGTGCCTCTTAGTTCCAGATTCTTCCACGTGTGGAAATATCCCATCATTATCAACCCTGTGTCAAGTACCCTCAGAATTTAATCTGCTTCAATAAGGTCACCTCATTCTCTGGACTCTGTGACAACCCACACCCTCTTCCTCACCGAACAATCCTTTCATCCCAGCAATCGGTCTGAACCTCTCCCAAAGCCAGTGTATCCTTCCTTAAAGAGTCCAAAATTACACACAGTGTTCCTAATGGAGTCTTACCAATGCCCTGTAGAGCTGTAAAGGCTTCCCTACTTCTGTATTCCATCTCACTTGCCATAAATGCCGACATTCCACTTGATTGAATAAATACTGGCTGTTAATGTTTGTTCTGTGATTCATATATGAATCTTTTTTGGCTTTTCTACACTTCTTGTCAAAGTGCGTAACCTCCCATTTTCCAAGATTATACTTTATTTGCCAATCTAATTTCTCACTCACTTAACTCACTAAACGTACCCTTTTGCAGATATTTTGGGCTGAATCTTATAGGGGAAGGAATGATATGGGTTATGAGAAATGCAGCAGAATTGTGTGAGAAGTTCAGTGAAGCCTATCTCAATGTCAGGAACATTGCAGACTATCTTTTAAGCAAGTTTGAGGTGTCAAAGTGAGATTCTGACTAGGGAGAAACCAGTCACCTACTAAGGGGGTTTATTGCTCAACAGTGGCCTTGTTAACTGTACTTTTTGTCTTAATATAATTTGGCTTCCTATCCTACCACTTGTCGAGAGCAAACTAGAATTCTCATCATGGAAATCAGAGGGGTACCTGGTGAGTTCAGCACACCATTGGTTGTGAATAACCTTGATGTTCCTCACCAACCAACAGCATCTCAGGGCATGACATTACCTATCCTGTTGTTTGATCCCTTGGTGCTCATTCACTTTGTGCCTTTATATTGAAGGTTGCTGTCTCTCTCATTTGGCGTGCCTTTTTTTTTGCACTTTGTCACTTCATTTCAGAATTTGAAGACTCACAGTACTTCTGTGTTGACTTGTCATTTAGTGCAGATACAAAGTCAAGCATTATAATCATTCTCAACAGCGATCTATCAAAGGGTGGGCATGTCAATTTCACACCTATTGCATGTACCAGCAGCTTAGGCTGCAAAAACACTGCTTATCCTTCATCTATTAGTCATGTCTCAACATCTAAGGGGAGTAACTCTCAGTCAATTCAAGAGGGGCTATCAACAGTTATAGGATCCCAATACAGTAAGACCAGGTCAGCAGTGAATCAGTCAGTTGCTTCAGGCAGTCAGGGTCAGGGGCTCTTAACACAGTCCATGGAATGGGCCACGGTCAGTCCTGCAGATCCAATCTAACCAAATCCAGGGATTCATTTATGCCAGTGGGGGAGCTGCACAGAGATCAGTTACAGGCCTGGTCACTCATCAGTCAGTCTGACCTTCATGACAGTCATGGGGAAGGACCTCAATTAGTCCTGGTGGTCCGCTCAAGAAAACGGTCAAGGGAATTATATAGGGGCCCCTGCTGTGGTGGGGTTGCTGGAGAAGAAAGTTGCCAAGCTGTTGTGAAGCTGAGTGGTCAATAATTGTGAAATGGGGCAATTCACCATATAAAAGTGGGAAACAATCATGCACGGGAGGACATGGTTACTGTAGGGAGGGTAGGGAGGTTATTGAGGGTCACCAAACTTCCAGTGATGGGGGACATTGCAAGACAGTGATTGGCACAGGTAAGCCACAGGGTAATGTTGAGAGATGAACACGTAAATTGGACAGTTATGCGGGAACAAATGGAAGTTCAGTACTGATGGGCCCAACAGAAAATGTAAGAAAGAAAAGAACATTTGGCAGGAGAACCCCTGATTACAAGCTGAGCTTGTCAGACACCCTGCCAAGTATGACCTGTGTTGCCTCCATCCTCATGTGAATCATGAGTATGCAATGGAAATGTAAATGGCTGTGACCGCAACTAGGATGGGTGGTGTAATTATTTTTCTGTCTGAACATGTGGACTGTGCTAGTGAATGGTGTGAGTCCTTCAAAGGGCAATTGCATTAATCAGGTATTTACACAGTACAGGATAGCCTACAAACATAGCACTCTGCATGTGAAATGTCAGTGTCCAAATGTGTAGGATACATATCCTGCTCACAAACACATTTTTACCACATCAGTGAATGTTAGAAGTTGAAGCTACTCACGTCTATAAAGTGGTTATACTCATAGGTCATGCTGAAAGAATCACTTATGGGCCATTATTCAGAAGGACATTCCAAAACTGGCTAAAAATGGTCATTCATAATTGTTTATGAAAAGATTAGTTGTCCTGTAACTCTTTCAATCAAACAAATTATCAAACTATCTAAAACAGAATCTTTGAGTTTCTGATATCTCAACCTTGTGCAAATAAATACTGAGCCATTGACAAAAGCAGAAAAAACCTACCTTATTATAAGGTCACAATATTATCAATCAGTCATCACTTCGCTGCAGTTACGTCAAGAAAATTAATCCTTTTTATAAGTTAGGGAAATCAGCTAATGATGCATACTAAGAGATGCATAATAAGATGCATACTGTCCATGGTGAACTCAGTAATTTAGAAAAAGCACGTAATTCCACAAATAGTGGTGGCAGGTCAGATGATTAGAAAAACTATGAATAACATTAAAGAATAACTAAACAAATAATTTCAAAAAGGGAAAATTAGAGTCTCAGCAAAAGCCAGCTACAAATATAAGAACAAACAATCTGGTTTTTACTGGTATTTGAAAAAGAAACAAGTGATTCAAGTTCTCTGGAGAGTTGGAAAATTTGGTAATAGAATTTCAGGAAATGGTAGGTGATAAAAACAGTTATTCTGCACGAGCCTTCACTACAGCAGATACCAATAACATCCAAGAAATAAACTGAAAGGGAGCAAAGAAGTTAAAAGGGTCTCAGTGACAAAGTAAACAATACCGAGAAAATACAGTAACAACAACAAGAACAACAACAGGGTTGAGGAAGGGTCACCAGACCCGAAATGTTAACTGTGTTTTTTCTTTCACAGACCTACCAGACCTGCTGAGCTTTTCCAGCAACTTTGTTTTTGTTCCTGATTTACAGCATCCACAGTTCTTTTGTTATTTTGTTATGAGAATATTACGAGAAATAAAATCAGGCACGTCTCCTCACATTGATGGACACCGTTCTACTCAGAGTCAATGGTTAATCAAGGGTAAGTGAAATATGGCAAAGGTCACAATTCGATCACCCATTATCATACTGAATGTAGCAGGCTAGAGGGGCTAAGTGGCCTCGTCCCACTTCTAATGTGTATGCTTGTATACATGTTTACCCACACTCAGTGGAAATTTAGGCTGAAGGAGTAGTTGAAAAAAATTTTGTAACTGCAGAGTTCAAATTATGTAGTCTAATCGAGACTAAATGGTTCAGAGAGAAAATATGCTTTAACTTACCTGGGATGGAAGGCTGATCTGAAAGATTTCTATAAAAACTCAAGCAGTAGGGAGTATACAGTGAAATGAATTATCAAATTAGGTAGCTACTACAATGTGGCATTCTTGGGACAGGAAAGACTACACCTGAAAAAAATGCCAATGATTTATTATTCAGTGGAATAAGCTCTTACTCTGAGTTGAAGCAGGGGTTACCGCAGAATTATTTAAAAATTTAGGAGGCAGTTTGTTTTAATTTATAGCCAAAGGGATATGAAGAGCTGGGGATGTAACAGATGATATATAAAAATTGAGTTGTTTTTCAGTTTTCAACTGCTCTGTACTCTCTCATAGTTCTGTTGCTGTGATATTGTGAAGATTACCCTCTAACCAAAAAGAACACTCTCCAATACTCATTATAAAATGCAAAAGCATACTTAGATCTTCTGCTGGCAGCCTGAGACTTTATTGTCAAATTATAGCAACACAGGTTGTAAACTTTTCATTTAATCTGTCCAGCTATGAATTGACTGACCAATCACACAAATTTATTCCACAAAATAATTCCATGTTATGAGGATATTGCATACGTGAGGTATTTTAATTTTAATGTAGTGCATAACTTTATTGTTCTTCCGTTATAAGTGTTTCATTTTGGGCTGTTAGAAATGCTCAACAAACACAAGCTAGTGAGAAAAGCATAAAGGGTTTCTATCCCATTCAGAGGAGCCTTCAACTGGGTGAAAGCTGTATAAATTTAAAACTTTTCACCAGGTTCAGAAATGCTGCAGGCTTATTGCACTGGGAATATTTCTTTTCAGGAAATAAAGCTTACTAGACTTTCTAGTATGAAGTGAAGTTAAAAGAACAGTAGGAGGATAACAACATGTAGGTACAATGAATATATTTCACAATGCATCACTTTAATGTGGGCAATTACAGTTCAGATCCGCAGTTTCTCAGTCAACTAGCTATTTCCCAGTGAACAGGCCTTACTATTTGAGTTAATTTTCTCTGTCTCTTGTTTCCTTAATAATTCCCACACACAACGTTGTTGGACCTCACCTTTAGCTCTCCAGAGGCCACTTTGGAAGCCATCTCAATGACACAGCCAACGGCCATGCGTGCTGCACTGGACGAGTGCATCTCATTCCAAATGGTGTCACTGTCCACCTGAGCAAACAGACAGCAAAGAGAAACAAATCTGTGAGGGAGGGCTGGCAGGATGACAGCCAATGTACAATAACATTAGTCTTCCTTCTTGGCCAGCTGAACGGACCTTCTAGACATGGATTGCTTATGCTTTTTTATACACAGCCATGTCCAATGGAAATACATTCCTGTCATGCCTCACTGCCACTCAGTGTTTAGACTTCATTACAAACAACATCACATGCATGGACCGGATCTAGCTTGCTTTGCAAGACTGTTATACACAGGCCACAGTAGTGGTTTGATATGAGCCAGGGGTCTGTGGTATGTTCATGACTCTGTTAAACAAGTGCCAAAGAAATTGAAAAGAAAACCAAGTTAATCTTTATCACATTAGATACTAACAGAAAGCATACTCAGCAGTTTTAGAAGCATTCTTTAAAAATGTTGTTTTACCTCCAGCTCTTAGTGACATAAAACAGTCTTATTATTTAAATGATGATACAATACGTAACTAAATAGGATTATGTCTTATTAGCATTATCTGCCTACATATCAGTGGCATAAATACTGCTCTAGTACTTATTTTCCTTATCCACTAATACAGATTTCAATGCATTAATCTAATAAATTCTTTTATATTATGCTATTAATTTCCTTTTCCGTGTTATGCTATTGTTAAAGCGGTAGTATATAATTTTTGCAAGAAGTACCAATTGGAAATTAACTGATTATGACAAGCATTGAAATAGCTAACCTCATACTGTATTACTGTTGCTTGTTAGGGATGGATACTCTGCAGTAAAAATCCTTCGGGTAATTTACAGTCAATGGAAAAGATTATTAATAGTCCTGTACATGTCTTTCAGATGCCAAAAACAATTTATGAAACAGCTTAATTTCATTATTAGGAACCTACAGAGAAAAAAATAAAGAAAGAGAAAATATGCATGCTAATCTGTGCTGAGTAAGAATTTCAGAGTTACTGGAATACATTACGAAAAGGGTGAACACTTTAGAGACAGCTTTTCTTCAGAGTAGCTGCTGAGATATGGTGAGTATTAAATCACTCACTGGACACTTCAGGAATAGAAATTGGTCTTTGTTGCTCCAATTTTACACGTATCTAGATTGACTGGTGGCTGAGGAAGTATACATTTAATTTGATTTGGTGGTCTAACATAAGTTTAAGGTGGAGCAAGCAGTAAAATGAAGTTAATATCTTGAACAGATCAGCAATGAAGAATTGGCTTGATGGACTGTACGGCTTTTTCCTTCTTTTTCTTGTGAGCTTATACCCAATAGTGCTTGGAAAAGACCTGCGACATGAAACTAGTTGGAGCCATTCATCTGTCCCCGTTAACCCAGAAACAACTCTGCCTCATTAAGTTTATTTTATTCAATTGGGGCTGGGTACATCATACGTTGGCAACTAGTAAATTTTACAGTTTGAGCACCACTGGGAAATGTGAGGTGTGCAACATTTAACCATTTAATCAATGAAGGTAGATGATTGTCACATACGGTGCAAATGTCATGCCATCCTGAGGGCATGAGAAGGAAGGCGAGACACACAAAGATGGTCATTTGGTTGGTTTAGTTTAAGTCATTACCGAACTTCTTGAGAACTCACCTACAAGCTACCAACTTTGGTGAGAGTGGGCAGTTTTATGCAACTGGCTAAAGAAAACATCTCAGTCTGTCAAGAACAAGGTACGCTGTGTGTAAAGTTATTCATTTGAAAAAAAAGTGGCAGATTTTAAGAAAATCCAATCCATTGATCGAGATATTTTCTTAACCAGAACAATTCAGTATCGTTTTTTTTGGAGGACCCATTAGATAACGAAAAAGGAAGTGGAGTCGATTGCATTCTAAATATATATGGCCTACAAGACAGCAAATATTACAGGCTACCTGGGCCTCTGTAAACCTCTTTAATTCTAAGATTGCAAGAGACAGCTGCATGTAACACCCTCCATTCCAGATAGTAATGGTGAGGATCTCCGCATCAATGCTACCTAATAATAATTCTTAGAACAGCAAACTGGGATTGCACTGATAAGTTTCCATTGTTATACCAAACATTCTCGTGTCCTTGCAGTGTCAGATTGCCAATAATTAGCTTGCAATCATGAACAGTTTCTCGTTGTTGGTTCACTATGAATTGGGTCGAGACAGCTCAAACATATTTTACATACAAGAGCCACAACTGGCAGGAGGGAGCTTTCATCTTATCGTTCTGGAGTCGATTCAAACTCAGACCCCTGAAGTGAAATTCAGAGCCCAAACACATTGCATCACTTTGTCCATGTGAGTCATGCTTGATGTTTAAATGGATGTGTTTCAATATTATGGTGGTAGAATTTAAAAACTAATTAGCAATATCTTGTATGTGAAGCAAAGTGTTGTCATTAAGTTCACCATAACGAAGTTTAAAATGCATCGATAGGCAGTGTATAATTGAATAAAACAGCAAAATCAGTTGTTATTTTTAATATAAAAATTGTTTAAAATGTTCCCTGTAGATTTTTATTTGAAGAAATTAAGATATGGTGCCTTTTTTGTCTTTTTTTATAGAAAATTAATATTTGCATTTTAGAGCTCTACAGTCTCAGATTATTGGTCCCAATGGCCCCTTTACTTGCTCATTGTTAAGTTCAGAGACAGGCATATACTGAATCAGCTGCATCTGTTCTTGCATGATATGTCATAAGGGAAATGGACTGAGCTATCAAGAGAATGGTTATGCCAGGGTCTCGCTTTCCTAGCCCAGACACTGACTATCAAAGTGGTAGACCATTGGTGTTGGAGGAGGGGTGGGGGAAGCTAGATTCTATCTACTCCTTTAAACGTGCAACATCTTTGTAACTTTTGTCTTTAATTTTTACAGCTGTGATTTTACGACGAATGACTTTGACTTGGATCTTGTAAAGACAACTTTCTGAATTAAATGTCTCAGTATGGAAATTACTGTCAGAATGCAATGTGACTGACTCATTTCATGTCAAAATTAATTCTAGTGATGCAGTCACTAGTTAAATGGATCCAATGTTATTTCTCTACCAACATTACCATTCTGTAGCTTTTAGGTAAAATTTCAGTGAATTGCCCCAGTTCAGATGATACAAGTCAACCGGTATTTTCTGATGTGTGCTGGATATTCTTCAGGGCATCAGGAAAGAAATTATCTTCTATAAAATCATATCCTGTTTACAAACATCATATTCCCTGAGCCACTAACTAATGTAGATATATTAACCCTAGCCAATCTAAGTGCCAATTTCTCATCCAGTGTCACAAGCACAGCTCCTTTATATTTTTATGACTCTGTCAAAAAGTAATATTTGCTGCCATTGGTGATGATTTGAATTGCCTCCTCTGAGCTGTGCGAATGGAGAAATAAGTCTGTTATCAATTTTACTAAGCGTGTCTAGAGAATTGTGGATTGTTTCAGGTCCAAGTTATAAGTGACAACAAACGCTGGAAAGCCTTTTGAAGCAGTGCAGCTGATGACGGTACTGTCATAAAATCTGGCTTGTTCTTTTTTTTGCACCATTATTTGCAGCCGTCAAGGACATTAAAGGC
Source organism: Stegostoma tigrinum (assembly GCF_030684315.1). Taxonomy (NCBI): domain Eukaryota; kingdom Metazoa; phylum Chordata; class Chondrichthyes; order Orectolobiformes; family Stegostomatidae; genus Stegostoma; species Stegostoma tigrinum. Next base: position 72,326,639 of record NC_081355.1, on the reverse strand, counting down.
TAAGATTATTCAAAAGAATTGATCATTTTATAGCCAAGATCAGTTAGCATGCAAAATTGAGCTCAGTTGTTTGCAATTTTGCTCCTGTATACAACAGTGTAGTTTAAACATATCTACAAATCCATGAAGTCATTTATGCTACAATAATATCAAACAGAGTTCTTCAACAAAAAGAAAATACTAGAAAATGCAGGAATATAAAAGAACATAAAATTTTCAAAGCTGTTAGCAGATCCATTAGGTAAGAGCGAGGAATTTCCACCTGTCTTCTCACTTTCACATGTTGAGCGACTCGCTACTCATTTCTGACGTTCATCAGCTTTACTGGCATGGAATCACAAAATACAGCACAGAAAAGAAAGCTATTCAGCCTATCAAATCCATGCTATTTCTCTGCAAGAGCAATTCCCTGCCCTTCCACGGCATGTTATTTTCAGACAGTTGAGTCAAGATTGAGTGGAACTGTTGCAAAAATAAATTTCTGCATTCTAACATTATTTTTAAAGATGCAACTTGGACAAATTGCTTTGAATCTGCAAAGGTTTTCAAAGGTATTTGCTCCCTCAAATAATGCAATGGACTCCGCTTGAGTATGGTTTGCAACCTTTAATCTAGAAATTAGGACAGTTATAACTTTTGGCATCAGTAATCACTCCACAAATATTCAGGCCAGCAACTAATAGGACTCAAAGCCACAGGCATTGGCACGAGTTGAAGTGGCTGTAAATTGCTAGTGTAGTGGCAACAGTGAGTCATTCTGGCTATAGAATGATTGAGGAGGCTTACGGCAATTACTGATGTACACCCTTCAGCTTAATATGCATTGTTTGTAATGCAACCAGGTGATGGCTTTCTCACTTATTTTTGCATGTACGTTCAGATATTTCCCAACGCAGAACAATCATTGCACTCAACATACTTGTGGGTTTTTGTTATTCCTGCAGCCTAGCCTTCTCCACCTAATCATCGGATGCTTTATTGTCCTCATGTTTTTTGGGAAGGGGGGAACGTCAAAAAGTCAAAATTTAAATTCCAAAGTTTTATTATATCTCTTACTTCAGGATGAGTCACTAAGAGCTTTCTTTTTATTGCTGTTGTAAGATATATCACAAGATAAATATTTCCACAAGTTTGTAAATCATCAGTGCAATGACTGCCACTTCCTGTTCAGTGAATGGTGAGGTCAGCCTTCAGTTCCATTAAAGGTTAGAGGGGGCGGGGGTGGAAATTTGAGGGAAGCGCAAGTTTAAGAGACGTTTTTTTGAGCTAACGCTGCATCACTGAGGTTTCTTAAAATTTAATGTGCGAAGATACTTGTAAATCATAGAAGAAAATACAGCACAAAACGTCAAATAGAGGGTGAACAAGTGATGTCTTTTCCATCTGGGGTTAAATATTCGAGAACATTGTTTCGGTGACTCACTGAGCAACCAATGTTTTGCTTGAGAATAGTTGGGGGAATTCTCCAGCTGTCAGACTTTAATGAAAGCCTGACTAAGACTTAATACAGTGCACAGAACATTTTTTTAAAAGAATCTAACATATAGAATGAACAGCAACAAAAGTTATACTTACTCCAAGACCCCCACAAGGGAGAGCAGTGAAGAAATTTTGCGTGACAGAACCTAGGTGAGGAAGGAAAAGAATAAGTAGTCTTAATTATTGCAAGTTCAGTTTTGCATTCTTTAAATTTCAGAAGTCAAGTTCCATGTCATAAACAGAGGAAATTTGGTGGAAAAGAACGGGGTACAGAAAACATTCAAGTCTGCATAACCTCACAAGATGTTCATTTCAAGGTTGAGCTCATGTGGAATATTTTCTGTTCATTTTACAGATGCCCATTATACACTTGTTTATATCAGAAGATCAGCACATGTTGGAATTTAAAATTATAGTGATTTTTCTCCTTTCCTTGCCCAAAGGTGCTGCCTTATTGTAGATAGGGCTGGACTTCCCTTTAGTTGGCAGAGTAGCTGTGATACAAAACTTTGAACTTCCATCACTTTGAATATCTATTTGTTTGGGTTAAACTAGTTCGCTTCGTAACATGGGCTACCAGTGGGATCCCTGCCACCAGGATGAAGCCAACCTAGTAAGATCTGAAGCACCTGAATAAAATCAAGAGGTTTAAAATGGGCCTGAAGTATCCCAATAAAGTAGATTTAAAAATTATTTTCAACTTCAGTCTCAGTTGAAATTGGAAAGATATGTGTTTGGGTGCCACACCGAGGGAAGTGAGGATATTGCCAGTTACTGCATGCTTGCATGGAACAAGTTAGGAGACACAACACCTTCAATCCAGGAATTACCATGGCACTTCTGTTGGCAATATTGGGCACTAGCAGGATCAGCAAATACACACAAATGTTTTAGGAAGTTTTTTTTATACGTTTGTTAACAGGATGCTCATTGGCAAGGTGCCAATCCATGGGAGAGTTGGGGGTGGTGTTGGTAATTATATCACAGTTCTTTAGACCTTTCTCGCACTTATATGTTCTTAATTGATTTAATCTGGTCCCAATACTTTGAACCTTGATAGCTTCCTTCACTTTGTACTTGGATCCCTCAATCAGGTTTCTTAAACAAAATAATAAAATATGTGTTTCTCATTCTTTATTATTTAACCAAATTGCAACAAAATTTATGTTGTTTGTTTATGGAATCTGGGCAATGCAGTCATGGCAGCATTTGTTATCCATCATTGATTTCCCTAAGGGTATTAAGAATCAATGATACGTGTGCGGCTGGAGTCATGCATAGGCCAAACTGGGTCAGTGTGGCAGCTTCCTTTCCCTGAAGGACATTAGTTAACCAGTTGGGTTGTGCCCTTTTAAATAGAATTGCTCATGGCATGCATTATTTCATGTTTTTTTTTGTTTTGTATTGCTTCAATTACTCTGCTTTTTGCATCACTTGTAGTAAAATAAAACAGTAAGTATACTTCCAAGAAAGAATTACAAGTGAAAACACACATCCTTTTAGTCTGCAGTGAAATATATTCTACAACTGACCTAATACATTCACTACAGGATTATTGTGGTGATATAGTAACAAAAATATTGGGCAGAAATTTTCTTTTTTTTGGCGAAGCATTTTCTCACACACTGATACTCCAGGGCATGACTTAGAAATCAAGGCTGGCACCACACTTCACTGACAGAGACCTGGAAGTGCTGGGGAATGGGGTGGTGAAGGCAATCCTTTTTCATGCTGACCAGCAATGTAGGCTGCACCACCAGACTCAGTTAGCCTGGGCAGAGATAGAAGCCTTGGTCAGCGCAGTATCCCAGGTGAAGCACCGTACGCAGCAGTGCAGGAAGAACATTAATGGTCTTCTAAATTTCAGAAAGGTAAATGCCACCATTCTGTCTCTCTCTCCTGGCTTACACTGAAGAGGCCACCACTCACTAACTCTGTCACTGCACATTTATCTCACACCTAAGCACGTCGACAACTCTCACTATAGCATGTATCATGTCCACTCAATGGCTCTCACACACATCCTCCCAAACCCCAAACCCTTCTCAATCTCTGTAATTGCTTCTGACTCATCTGTGACACTTATCACCTCGCCTACATTTGCTTCACCACTAAATGCTCTTTCATTCACTTTCATCATATTCAAGCTCTCGCTTTGTCTCATTGTAAGAAAACACAGCCCATCCCTTAGCCTGACATCTTCACAGCACCCAGACCATTCTACCCATAATCCTAGACTGTTCACACCTCATTTGCACAACTTGCCATTGTGCAAACCCTAGACTGCAATCAGTCAAGTCCCTTGCCTGACTGAAGGGCCATTCTTGACTGACCGTATCACCTTTTGACCCCAGTAGGGACTGGTCAGCTTTCATTTTCATACATTTGGTTGAAACACATACAGGGTGTTTATCATGTAAGATACTGGCACATGACATCAATGTAGTATGTCCATCCCATTGATTGTTTAGTGCTCCAAACCGTGATAAGCTGCCACTTCTTCCAAAGTGCTAAAAAAAATGCAAGAGACAGAGGCTGACAGTCTCCAATTAAGGTAAAACTAAGTGAGTGCTGAGAAATGAAGTTCAGAGCCATAAGATGGATCTTATATTGATGTACAAGATGCATATGTATCCCTGCATGTAAAGCAACTCGTCAGAAGCATGAAAGTTGTAGGTCTCCCTGAGTTCCACAGTGAAGTTCAGAAGGACTGAAGCACGTGAAAGTTGGACTGGCAGTAATCTAGTGGTGATGCTGGTGGTTTGCTAATGCCAACTTGCCTGGAAGAAGGGCAGTGAAGTACCGTATCCAAGGAATATACTGGGACATTGTGATGGAGGGAAAGTTGGATTTTGGCCTGGATTAGCAAGTGGTGAGCTGCTGCTACTAGATGATCACTCAGACTCTTAATTGGGGAATTTGAGTTGTCTAGTTTCTCAGGGGAGGAGAAGGGAATTGGGAGATGCATAGAGATGAGGTGAGCTTAGCCAATAATGAAACATAAATGCATGGAAATAAAGTAGTCACCACTTCATTGCAATATTCTGAAGTCATCGTTTAAAGCCTAAGATGGAAATTTGGAATTTTGTTCCCAATGTTGAGAGTTTTATTTTTTAATTCTCACAGTACTTCCCCAACTTTCTTGTCATTACCTACACTGCTGAAGGAAAGCAAACATCGTGAGTACAGATTTGCACAGTTCTTTTACGAGATGATTTTAATTCACTCTGGCTGGACTAAATTCAATAGCATGATCTGAAAATGCCATCAGTTTATTTACCACCCCATTCTCTTGACAGTCTGGCACTTGTTATCTTGATTAAGTTCATGAGATCAGCTACTAGGGTTCAATGATGCATGCTCCACCCAACCAATTCAGGTATTGAGTAGTTTTTAAAATGATCCCTAAAGAGGCAATTGGAGACTTCTCATTTAAAATAAAGCCAGGAATTTTTTTATGGCAATGGAAAGGGTCTTTGACTCATAAATAAATTCTATCCCACTGCCAACTTTCCTGAGACCCTCTGCTGAGATTGTTCTGAATATCTACAAAGCCACCTTCAATGTTCAGGTTCTACCTTAAAAGAACTGGCACACAGTTTACTGCAACTAATACCACCACTCTAAAGTGGAAACAGACAATAAAAGAATAATCCTAAATTTTGATATATATGTTGAGTCAAGTGACAATTTGTTACACTCCTTGCTAGGTGTTTTAGTCTGACACTGGCAATGACTGATGAATATTATGGAATGTGTGCTGTACTTAGAATGAGGCTCTACAAACCTAGCAGCTTCCTTGCGTCCAGCTTTTGCCTGTTGAGGAGGTTAGTACCAAAGAGCAGTGAATGATATTCAGAGTGTACCATCTGTATTTCCTCCAACGTGGCTTTTCGACCTCGGATTTGCTAAAGGAATAAAATAGCAAAACATCCATTCACTCAGCAACCCTCACAACCTTATAAAAATTGATATTCTTATGGAGAACGTGATTAAAAGTACATATTAATTTGTTATCCCAAATACGTCCATAATTTTATAGAAAATCACAGTGTTAGGTTCTCATTGCATTCCAACATATTGCTCATCATAATAACCAGATGGTAGAGATTTTGCATGTCTTCTACTTTTAACAGAGTAACCAAACCGAAAAACACAGAAGGTACATACGGGCACAAAATTCTAATGTAATGTGCTGAGCAGGAAATTCCCAGGGTCAAGCCAGATCACTTGTTTTAAATAAACACGGAAATTTCTGGAGAAATTTAGCAGGCATGGTAGCATCTGAGGAGAGAAAGCAGAGTTAAAATTTCAAGTCCAATGACCTTTCTACAGAACCATTTAAAATGTTAACTCTGCTTTTCCTTCACATTTGCTGCTAGGCCTGTTGAGTTTCTACAGCAATTACTGCCTTTGTTTCAGATTTCCAGCATCCGCAAATCTTCATTTTATTTTACTTGACTTAAATGTTGCCCACTATCATCCACCACTGAATTCAGTAGAGGATACAATCAAAAGTGGTGTGAAACCAACATGTTTAACAATTCTGGTAGCGTCTCAACAAGCACAATAAATTAAATTTTATCCCATTTGAGTCATAATTGTATTTTGAAATTAAGCTCTATTATATCAACTTGGTAATACCTGATAGAAACCTGTTCATCATATCCCAATTCTGACTGCGAGAGAGAGAAGCAAAACGTGGTGACATAAAAATCTTTTTTGGTGAAGACAATGAATAGAAAAATGAGCTCCCTTGCAACATTATTTCTGAATAACGTGGGGAAACAAATGAAGAGTCAGTGAATCATAGAATAGTTAGAGCACATTTGGCCCATTGAGCTTGTGCCAGCTGTCTGCAAAGGTGAATCATCCAGTTCACTCTCATGCCTGTTTTCTCTTGTCCCACAAATGTTTTCTCTTCAAATAATTCTCCAATGCTCCTTCAAAAGTGGTTATTCAGTCTAACTCCACCATTACCTGAGGTAGTACATTCCAGATCCTAACCCCATACTGAGTTAAAAAAAACTTCCTCATGTCACCGTTGCTTCTTAGCTAGTCACCTTGGGCCATTGAATCATCTTCACACACGAACAGCTTTACCCAATGCACGAAGTCCAGATCCCTCATCATTATGAACACCTGTATCTAATCTTCATTTAAATTTATTTTCTCCAAGGAAGCCAATTCCAACTTCTCCAATCTATCCACATATCTGACATTTCTCATCTCTGGAGCCATCTTCATTTCTCTTTGTTAGCCTCTTTCAGGTATCTCTTAAGATGAACTGCCCAAAACTGGGGTTCATACACATTTTTCATAGCTTCCTTGCTTTTGTATGTCCATGTTTATAAAGCCTAGTATCCCATATATTATTATCTATTCCTCAAGCTGCCCTGCCACATACAACAATTTGTGCTCAAACATCTTCTGCTCTTCAATTGCTTTAGAATTGTATCTTTTATTTATGTTGCCTTTCATTATTCCTCCTTAAAAAATGATTCACCACATACTACCATGTATTAAATATCATCTGTCAATTTTTCACCCATTCCACCAGCTGGTCTATGTCCTCTTGAAGTTTATCACTATGCTCATAGTTCACAATATTTTCAAGTTTGTGTATTCTGCAAATTTTAACGTTGCACTCTAATAAAGTCATACTCATTAATATGCAATTAAGAAGACCAGTGGTCTTAAGAGAAAACATTGATAAATGCCTGTATCTACCTTTCTCTGTTCTGAAAATTAACTGTACACCATTCTATTGCTTGTCACTGGTGTAATCACTTTTATTCTTCGTGCTCTAACTTTGCTGACAAGTCTGTTTTGTGCTATTTTATCTGTGATCTTTTGAAAGCCCATATACATCACTTGCCCTCGCCAGCCTTCTTCATTACCTTGTTAAAAAGATCAACGGCTTTAGTAAAATACGCTTTGCCATGAACAAATTCAAACTAGCTTCCCTAAATTAATCCACACATCTCCAAGTGACTGTTCATTCTAGCCTAAATTATTATTTGTAAAAGCTTTTCCATGACTGTGTTTAAACTAACCGGGCTATAGTTGCTCGAATTCTCCTGAAATGAGTGGTTAGCACTGCTGCCTCACAGTGTCAGGGACCTGGCTTTGACTCCATCCTCAGGTGACTATCAGAATAGAGTTTGCACACATGTCTGCGTGGGTTTCCTTTAGGTGCTCCGGTTTCTTCTCACCGTCTAATGATGTACAGGCTAGGTGGAGTAGCCATGGAAAATGCAGGGTTACAGGAATAAGGTGGGATGCTGTTTGGAGGGTCAGTGTGGGGCTGAATGTCCAGCGTGATGGGCTGAATAGCCACCTTCCACACTGTAGTGATTCTGTGATTTACTGGATAAAGCTATAACATTTGTAATTATCCAATCTCCCGCAATATCCATGTATCTTTGTTCGATTGGTAGATTATGGTCACTGCCTTCACAATTTCATAGTCACATTTTGTTTTAGTGTTGTCAAATGTGTTTCACATAGTCTGGCCTGAATTATCAATGAAATAATTTCACAAAGGCCAATAACCCATCACCAAGTCACCCTCCTTGACACTGATCCAGCTCCCTCAGAGCCAGCTCTCAGAATGTCTGACACTCCTGTTTATGTCTGTCAGCCAGGGTTCCCTGACTGAACCAGATTAACAATCCCATTCAGGGAACTCATATTCTATCAGGTCTATCTGGCTACTTTCATTACAATCTCTACAATCAACAGTAAGGTACAGTCTCATTTTGCTTTGCAATTTCTGTTACACGCAACCTATTTCTAATTCATTTAATATTTAATCTAGCTTGCCAGGAAGCTCTTGACTTTTTTTTAAACATTTCCCTCTTGTGGAAACATATTTTGATTGCACCCGAATGATCTCTTTTTTTAAAAAAAAACATTGTTCCTGTATAGATTTTCCTGCTAATCGTTGAGGCCAATTTATCTCGGCCAGAGAAGTTCTCACCAATTGAAGTTGGCCTTCTCCCAGTTCTTTTTTTTTTATTTCTGGGAATAATCTCTCCTGAAAGTGCATCAACTGCCAAATTGACAGACAGTGAATTCCAATATGCTGGCCTAAAGCCTAAATCAAGTGATACGTCCCTAAAGTACGAATATCAGCGGCTTAACAGAAAAACCCATGGTTCACTTAATTCTTCTGGGTTGTTCTTCAATTGAGCAGTGCTGGGCATCAGAGAAGGGGCAAGATTTTATTTTAAAAATTATGTCATTTTCGAATAGGAGACAAAAAAAGTTTCTCCTGTCTCTAAATCAGGCCGGTGCCAGCTATCATTTGCTCCCTTTCCATTCCTATTCATTCCACCTTTAGAAATTGTCTCTGTGTGAGGTCCATGCCAGAACCATACATATTTTCCTGGGTTCCAATGAGTGAGTTACATTGAGACACTGAGTTGGAATCTACAGTTCACTGATTTGAGGGGCATGGGACCAGAGGATCCACATTCAGTGAGCTTTTGCATTTCACATTTGGGTGCATGTTATGGGTGCACCACATGTTGCAATCAGCTTTAGGAGCAAAATGGTGAGTTTCTTAATTACTATCAGAAAGACATTTATAAACACACCAACTGACAAAATGTCAAATTGAAAAACTGAAAGCAAAAACAATCCTCTGTCTGAATGAAGTGGGCGACTACCAGCATTGTCTATGGCAAGGATATTGTCAGTAGAGACAAACATTAAAATTCTTGAATATTTTTCATCAAGGCAGTCAGACGTTTCCATCACAGATTCATTACCAACGGATTTATGGACCAGGAGTATAGTGTATGAATGGATTGAAGATCGTCTGACATGGTCAGTATTTATCACATTAAACAGTCACTTACATTGTCAAGTCATACGCACGAAAAATAAATACAGGATCAGAATTCTTATTTTTGTGAAAACGTTTGTAATTAATATCACAAATTATAAAACAGAAGTTAAAATAAACTTAATTATTTTGGCAATATTACTGCCCAAACTGTATAAAGCACAGTAATCAATTGTAGGCTGGAAACACAGAATTTTGTTTTGGGGTAGCAGGGTTCCCTGGGTGTTCAGTCAAGTGACCCTGAGTGAGAACTGATGCTGCCAGTATAAAAGTGTGACTGCCTTCGAGCACAAGAGTTATTAAAAAATGATAAAGATAAAATAAAACTCAACTCTCCAATTCTCACCCACTCTCACCACTCTCCCAATGTTCATCCATGCCAAACTATGCACTGTCATGTCACCATTCATCCCAACGATCCCTCATGCCCATCAGGTTATCCTTTCACCTTCAGTGGTCCTTTACAGATTTCATGCCAATCACCCTCACAGCCACTCATTCCCTCCATACTACTCAATGATACATTACCTACCTGCTTTGGTCTCTCATACACCTATGCCATATTCAATGCCCCCCATCATTCCCCTCCTTAAAACATCTTTGTCAGCCTATGTCTCCCATTCATTTCCACGAGCCTTTACAGTCACTGAGCCAACTTATTACAAATTCATGCCAATCCATGACCGCAAACCAACCCCACTTTTCCTTGATTTCTTTCTGCCAGTTCCTCTTTTGTCTACCATGGTCAAACCTCAGGACCCATAGTGACAAAAAGTAATTGGTCCATTCATGACATCATATGATTTGAAATATCCCCCCTTGATGAATAAAGACCCAATCAAATTCCGAAGAATAATTTCTTATGAAAACAAATAAGTAACTTACTTTTCTATAACAACAAACATTCCTATTCTCTTAGCACTTGGAACTGACAATCCAACTTTTCACTGCTCAGGCACCTCTGTGATAATTCTTAGATGTCAAATCAGTCATGCAACTCCAATCTGATAATGGTAAACCTCAAGTTTATGCCAACGGAAGAGTATAAAAATCACTACTTTTTCAAAAAAAGCCATACTTCTAAAAAAATTTTTAAAGCCTTGGAGAACTAGACCCCCTGTCAGTGTTCCAATAGGTTTTGGTAGATCTTTGGTAGCTTTGATAGCTCTTGGACATCTTGGCAGTTCCTCAAAGGCTTTGTCAGTTCCAATGAGTTTACAAACTTTTTTACATACATTTATCATTATATTTTAAAAATATGTAATGTTTACCTGATCTTTCTCAAGGCTACAAAAAACAGAAATTGCAGGAAAAACTCAGCAGGTCTGGCAGCATCTGTGGAAAGAAAGCAGAATTAACGTTCTGGGTCCAGTGAGCCTTCTTCAGAGCCTCTCTCAAGGCTACCCTGGCTTTCCAAACCCTGCTCCTCCCAGGCTTAATCTATGCATTGATTTATATAGGCAGTTTCCTCCAGGAACCAACGATGTGCAAATTTACTATGGCCCTAATTTTGCACTCCAGCTAAAAAATGATGGAGGCCAGGGCTTCCAGAATCCAGGTTCTGTTGATACTTTCATATGGGAGGGCCTCTCCATTAAGTAACAGCAGTTTGAGTCACAGTTACTTTGCCTTTTCTCTTGTAAATTCCATCCAGGAAAATCCTTGTAAACTCTCATCAGCAACCTTTTTAATATCTGGTGACGTTGGTTCCATGCTGCATAAATATAAATGTACCTTGACTGCAAAACACATCAACATTCAGAATTGAAATCCTGATTCATTGCTAACACAATCCTTAAGAATTACATTCGAGAAATTCACTGAATGGAGACTCAAAATATAAATGCAACACTGGCTTTCTGTAAGTGTCCAGAAAAAGATTGTTAGCAATCTACTATTAAGTAAAACATATAGTTAAATATCTTGAGCATCTCCTTTAAGATCCATTGGACATGAACATTCAATGGATATTGCATGTCAATGCAATTAATATCAAGTGATTGCAGGCTTTGCCAGACTGTTTCATCACTTAACTCTTTAACATTTTGATCTGTGAAAAATATTCAAGAATTTTACAAATTTATGTCAACTAGTCTATAGTTTGAGATCACAGCTTCACAACGTGAAAATTAGTGATTGTTTGTATACCAAACTCACCTCACAAATGCTGAGCAATCCTGCTTCCTGCAACCTTGACCAGATGCTTTGTATTCTTCCAGGATGTTCAGGGTGAATGCTGTGGTTACCGCAGATGCACTGGTGTTTAAGCATGATGGTGTCATAGACAACTCCTACAGTAAGAGAATAGCAAAGGAACAAGGACAAGAATAGTGGACTTCTCCATTCATAGTAGGCATGTTGCATACTGAAAAAACAAAAATGACCCAATGGAAGAGAAAAATAATTTTGAATCTGCTGAAATGATGATTTCCCACTTTGCTGCAGTGGTAGCTAAAACTTCATTAAATTTATACATTTATATATTTCTTCATTTGTTCATGCATTATTTAAATTTACATTTCAAATAGCACTGTTTTTGTGCTTCCTAATATGAGCAAAGTTCTTCCAGGTCAACGAAATTAGGGTTGCAGTATTAGAATGCATTGGATAAACATTCCAATGGGATAAAGAGATGAGACTGTAACTTCCAAGAAGGAAAACTAATACAGAAACTTACAATCCCATAGTTAGTGTTCTAGCAAAATTCTTCACGAAGAAATCTCAATTAATAGATCTCATGAAATTACAGATCAACCTGTAACACTCTATTTAGAACATTCTAACTAGTTCATTGTTTTTAATAATTTTGATATGATGATGGTGTATTGGATAGGTTGTGTCTACAAAAGGGCATCTAAATTATTTTTGAAGTCAGAGTTGAGTGGCCTCAAATATTGTCGGACTACATTTACCATCAGTGGGAAACAAAAATGTGAGAAGTTGGTAGAGGGTACTTCAGGTATTCCAGAAAGTCAATGGAAATACATGAACCATCTTCATAGATCTTCCTGACTGCCATGAAAACAGAAGCCTCAATGAAATATATTTCTCTACAAACAGAAAATGATAACACCAACTAAACCAAGTCTCATAAGATACCTTCAAAAAAGCAAAACATTGCAGATGCTAGAAATCTGAAATAAGAAAAAAACAGAAAGTGCAGAAGAAACTCATGGCTGGCAATATATGGAGGGAGAAATAGACTTACCATTTCAAGACTAATGTGGAGTCTTCTGAAGGAGAGTCTTAACTCTTACCTTGAAACATTAACTCTGTTTCTCTCTCCACAGATGCTGCCAGTCTTGAGTTTCTCCAACACTTTGTTTTTATTCAAGGGATATAGACATCAGGCTGCAATACGCATCAAATAAGGTTACACAGAAATAACATTACAAAATTCAAACAAGAAACACATATATTTTAGAAGTTTTCTTTCAACTAATGAAGCCTAATGCAAACAAAAAATTCAACTATTTGGTTTATTAAATTCAAAATGATGATACACATACAAAATATAGAGAAAAAGATCAAAATCTCCAATATACGTACCAACTCCACTTATTTATTGAAAGGAACATCTTGGCCCAAAAATATAGTTAGGTTCAAATTTATATTCAGAATACATTCTTACTGGGAGTTGGAGCTATAAATAGTACTATATTGTATTCTTCAATTACAGAAATACATTTTATTCTAGTCATCATTTAATAATAAAAGTGTTTGTTTTTCACCTGACCTGATTCCTGTATATATTTTTCTTCACAAATCTCTAAAAGTGTGTGTTAAATGCAAATTAGAGAAGACCCAAATTCTTAGGTCTGCTTATCTAAATAAGGCATCTGCTCAGCTTATGTTTCTGGGTGGGTAATCTTAACATCTGCACACCCTCCTACTTGCCCCACATAATGAATAGGAGAGGGTCTGGATGGAGTTACAGTTGCAGAAATGTGAAACCTGATCCCATGGTATAAATGGCCTTCCAGTTTAACCACAGCAGCTTTCTGGAGTCCAAGTAACCTACTCCATGGATGTAATTCTGTGACCACAATACTTAATGAGACTTCATTCTTCAGATTTAGGGAATCATTTGAATTTATCAGGTACAGTCAAGGTTCCCAGGGCCCATTACATTCTGCCAAGTCTGTCCCTCCTTCTCTTCCTCCCTTACACATTACTCCCACAGTTAATCCCTGAAAGTTTCAGAGTCCATGTCTTTATGTTCACTCAGTTTTATTTTCATTAGCAAAGACTATGGTACTTGCAACCATACCACCACTTCTAACATTTCCACCTCATGGGACCTTCACCAAGGTTACGGAGATTTTATCAAATCTTTAATAATGCTGACATAATTTTATTGTTTTTGTAGTTTTATCAGGATTTGTACACGTGTAAGGATTATGTATCTTAAAAAAAGGTTCCTGCTGTATTGGGATAGATCATTCCAAGAAGACTGACAGAGTTGACTGTGTTTGCTAAGCAGAATTCCCGCAAACAAAGATTTCACTAATGCACTAAAACGTCGCCTTCAGTAGTTTATCAGGATTATTTGTAGCACATTTACAGAAAGATTCATTATCAGGCAAGAGAAAACAATTCTTTAACAGGTTTGGAAAATCTTTGTTGACATGGCCTTAATGTGATACCCATTATCCTGTAGGGCCTTGTTGAAATGCTACTTTTTCAATGTAACAGCCTTCTCTCCTGTAAATAGAATGGTCTCTGTCTATCAGTGACCTGATAACCTCCATGTCTACTCAGTTATTGGACAGGAAAGGTGAATGTGAATGACTGTCAGTGCCGTTATGTATTCTCAGTGTAAGAGAGCTATTTTCCTTACTCACAGTTATGACTTAGTAGGGTTACTTCATTGTATGAACAATTTAAGAGAGGGATAAATGCCATTCAGAAATTCTTTACGGTGTTCTTGTTTGGAGGCCACTCCACAGAAACTGACAAAGAAAGAGGAGGAAAAATGATTTGTAGTGCCCTTTGCTTGCATGTTTTTCCATATAAATGCTGGGTATAATAGGATTCAGGAAAGAACACATAGCTGTCTTTTCAATCTGTCCAATATGCAATATCAGTGCGACAAAATAATTGTTACTCAGATACAGTTTAATTAAGACCATTGCATATTTTAGGATCAGATCTTACATTCTGTTCAGGACCTTTACCGAAAAGGATGTTCTTTGTCCAAATGGAATAGGGACTTAATGAGATAGTAATCTATTGTAAGTAAGTACAATGTACATTGGCTTTTATTTTTCACAGCTCACTGAGTATTCTCAATTTCTAAGGCGGACAGATATGAACTCAGTCCAGCTAATGGATCATCAGAAGATTTTGAGGCACAACATCAGCTTAATAAATCCATTAACTTATTTTAAATTTCTCATTAAAAAATATTGGAAGATCTTCTGCATTCACTCTGACCATTGCACATAATTTTAAAATAGTTTGACAAAACTTTCAAAATTTACATTTTGTTGAAAATGATAACAGTGCAGTTTGAATGTTGTTTTAAAAATTGTGGTAATAACGCAGAAACAGATAAAAATGGATTTTTAAGGATTTAAATTTTTATTAAGTTTACAACACATCATTACATTTTGAGTGAACTTTTATGACTTCTGCAGCAAAGTGGTTAAAATATACATCACTCACAGTTAGAACATCAAAGCCAGCAGCCAGTAGCTGTTACTTAAAAAAAAATAAAAACTTCACATTTTAAAATTACACTTATCATTTTAAACTTATCATTTTAAAGTTTGGCGTCATTATAAAGGGCTGTGAATAACTGCAATTGTTGGCTTTGGTTTACTCGTTGCATCAAATAACGAATACACTGTTCATTAAATCCCTTGGATGCAATTTAATCCCCATCTGTATCAGTGTGAAACATGTCATTCTCTTTTCTTCACTGATCAACCTCTTTCCCTTTCCCAATTCCCAAAAATTCAAATGCACAAACATACATTAGAGATTAAAAGAAAAACATGTAAATTGTGGAAATGTAAAAATAACTGGAAATAAATAACAAGTCTGATAAGCATTTGCAAAAGGACAGGTTAGAAGCCAATGATTCTCCATCTGAAACATTAAGCTGCATTGTCTTGTTCAAGATGCTAATTGGACTTGCTGTGTATTTCCAATGTTATCTGCTGATGGTTTAGGTATATATATATGTATATATATATTTCTATATATATATAATATACGAGGGTCTAATTTCCTTGGGAGCCACTCCTGTGACTTTGCCAGAAGATTTGCAATGAGTTCAGAGAATATTTACACATTTTTTCAGCTATGCGAAATATTTCTCAAATGCTTCTGCCATTCCTGTATCCAAATTTAAGCAAGAAATCAGGAAAATGTCTATGGAAGCTTTACCCCATGTTTTTTATAGGAGGACATGACAACAGTAAAAATAATATATTCCAGTGTTACCCACAAATGAAATGAAATCACGGATTGCATGCAACCAGTAACAGACAGACAGACAATACCAGCTGGTACAAGTGGTTACAGTTGGCATCATCTTTAGAATGTTTTATTCTCATTTTAACCTTATACTATTTATCATAAATTTGGGAATACAAAATAAAGCTGGAGAAGCAAGTCCTCCCTCAAACTTAAAAGCATTTTTTAAAATTTGAAAACCAAATGAAAAAGGCCTATAACAACAGAGGAGAAACCTCTCAATGGGAGCTTTCCTTTTTTTATGGTGAGCAGTATAGTTAACCATAATTTTTTGGCTAACCTATCACATTGATAGTATGCTGGTACTAAATTGGTCCAACAGAATGTCCTGTAGCATACAAATTCAATGCAACTCAATAGCAGACTGTGAGTTTCTATGAAAGCTAAACATACCATTTAGTAGTGACAAAACAGCATATTGCTGCAGCAAAATATTAAATTGCACTCAATGAGTTATGTCAGGTTAAAATCTGTAAAATGTTATTTGCCAGTTAGTTTAGAAAATCAACAAATCAAACAAATAAATTTCATTCAATAACTTCCGAGGTCCAAAATTAAAGGCAGGGCAAAATTACAAATTGCTGTTTATTTTCTGAGCACACACGAATGCATTTCTTACTAAATTTGTACATTCCTAACTACATTCAAACATCAATTGCTAGAAATTCAAAGAACATAACTTCAGCAATATTAAATGCAATGGGTCTACCAAATAAAGAAGTCAATTCTGTAAAGCAACATCCCCTTTAAAAAATCATAAATTCCCATTAGTCAAAACTGCAATTATTGGCATTGTTTCAGTTTTGTTGCGTTGATCCTTATTTATTTGTATTGTGCCCAATGTGCTTCTAGTCTTTTTGTAAATTTCCAAATAACGTGCCATATGATCACTTGGCTTTGACTCTCCTCACCTGTGCTGAAAGATTTGTCAGTTTTGTTTGGTCTATTGGTTCCAGGTATTGTGGGCCAGGGAATTTCATATGTTTATGTTTTTCTGGTCCAGAGAGAAAAAAAAGCAGTGATCTTTTTCAGCTAAGCTTACACATTGGTTTTCTTTCCATATGTTAAAATTTCATGTCAGCTAAATCTAATAGGGGAAGATAAAGGAGCAAAAGCAAAGGTATAACGAGTATAATTGGTGGTATAGATGCAGTGTGTGAATGACATGCTGGATTAGTGAACTGATCAAAGAATAAGGCAATAACTGAGTGCTTTGCTGAGGTGCAGTTCTCTGGTGAAGAATACATTCAGTACATTCAAGCAAGATATCTGGTAGCAGTCATAACACAGGATAAATTCAGGCTTCATTTAATTTGAAATAGAGTGGGGGTGTACAGGGAAGATTAAATAAAGAATATAAAGCAAATTAATACTGACTGGTTAGTTAATCATTGATTTCAAAGAATTGAGGGTTTGTGTGACAGCAAACAGTAAATAAAGCATGTAATAACAGAAGTGGAACAAAAGTGCAATTTGTGGTAGTACAGCATTGGAATTTGTTGAGCTTATAAGAATACTGAATTTAAAACACCTATTAAAGAATTCCTTTGGGGCTCCTACCAGTGGTATAGACGTGCCTGATGGGATGGTCCATAGAAGAATGCTGCAATGTGGAAGCAGCAGGGGATGACTGTGTCCTGGAAACAGGCCTTTGCTTGTCTAATCCTGTCATGCCAACCACAGCCATCTGAGCTTGGTACAGTCGAAGTTGGTGGATATGCTGATGATCCAGAAGCTGCTGTTGCCATAGAAACAACACAGTAGGAAGAAATGTGAGAGGGATCAAATACGACACTTGGAGAAACATGTCAACAAATTAAGTTCATTAGGTCAGAACCATAATAAACACTGTGAAGACTTAAAGTCAAGTCAATAAATCCTTTCAACAGATGTTCTCGCACTGTCTGTCACTACAACCATTTAGTATGAGTAGCTCTTTGATTGTATTGATCTAGTTTTGAGATAGTATTCTTTGCATGAAACGTACTACAGATGTGTGACATTTTAAGTGCATAAAATATGTAGAATAAAATCTAGTTGTATCAAAAAAACAATTCAAATTATCATAGCTCTCCAGGAGTCATATAATAATCCAAGAGGTGTGATAGGTGGAAATGTCATTACTAATGCAGATCATTAATGTGTCACCATTTGATATAAGATAAACTTTTCCCTTCAGAATACAGTTTTTAGAATAAAGTAGTCATAATCTTATGGAGCCTTCTCATCTCAATGACAGAGCTAGAAGCAATTAAATAAGACCATTATTTCCTAAAAGTGAAAGTAAATTTAAGCAAGAAAGACATCAGTCCCAATGTTCAACATGTTGGAAAACATCTCTACAGCAGTGAAAATGCCAGTAGATGTTAAGAAGCTCAAAACTTGGCTTTTCTCATTTTTATAGGAATATCTTCTAGTTCGCACATATGCAGTTTCCAGAGGCTGCTGCTGCACATTGAAATTTGATTTTGGAGGTCCTGGCGTCTGGAAACTGGAGTGTGGAGATTAGACCAGAAAAGAGCAGTCTATTCTTAATGCATTTCATTCAGAACCAAGGTACATCAGTGGATGGGTAATGGTGGATACTTAATAGTTTGGCATGGTGAGCAAACAGGAAATGAATAGTGTGTGGAAGGAGTCAGGAAGCTGGCATAGTGATACAAGGGACCATGGTATGCTTTTATGTTGCATGGGTTGGATGATAAGAGTGGACAAAGCAGGGAAATGAACTGGGTTTGAAGGGTAAGGGCTGAAGGAATGTTTTAGATTTGTCTCCTATTGGAGTGGTAAGGTATCCCTTTGGATCTGGATTTGGCAGAGGTAATATACCCGCAGGGTTGCAAAAAGACTTGCTTGTGTGTAAAAGTGCATGAATTAAGTAGGGCTAGCAAAGTTGTCAAGAAACTGTCCCAAAGAAAGTGGAGTTTCCAAAAACAAAACAACAGCAGTGCTAGTTATTTTAGAATGCCTGTTGATATAAAATCATCGTAATTTTGTGCTGTATGACCAATTTCCCAAACCATAATGTTCACAGTTGGGTGCTCATTGATGAATAACTCCCAATTGTTTAGTGAATGGAAACGTTTGTTGGCACACACGATCAAACACTTAAGTTAGCTGTTTATTTCAATAAGATAGTTAATGCTCAAGTGGAATATTTGTTTTCATTGGGTTAATGGAATAAAACTCATTTCTTTTGTTGACAAAAAAATCAATGCAATCTGTTTTATTCAATTATTTTATCTTAAACAGGCTGGTAACTTTATTTTCTGTCAGGATGCCTATTGAATGATGTCCATGTTGGATAGCAGGTGAGTTGTCAGGGAAAGGGAAAGCATAGTCCATGTGGCTGTGTTGGTACTGAGTTAGCACCAGGGTATATGCAGCCATGGGAATAATTGGGGGCATATTGATTGCGAAACAAGATAGGTAGATTTGCATACGGGATACAAGAAGTCATGGGATATGGGTAGTTGGGCACGGAGCTATGAGCTATTGATGAACGTAGGTTGACACAAGAGGTATGAGAGATCATGGGAGGTAGTTTCAGGGACATTGGTTTACAATGAACAGAAAAACCAAAGAACTGAAGATCCTGACAATCAGAAACAAAAATGGAAAAACTCAGCAGGCTGGCAACATCCATGGAGGGAAAGCAGAGTTAACATTTCAGGTCCAGCGACCCTTCATCAGAACATTCTTCAGACAAGATTGACATTGGTGTGGCACCGAAAGTGAGGAGACTGAGGACAGTCTTGTCCCCGAGAGCAAGAGAATTGTTTCCTGCTTTAATTTTTATTATCAAATTTTAAAAAAGGGTTGCAGCCCCTGATGCAGGAGTTCCATCCAGTCTTACTTGGGAACTGGCAGCAGTGTGGGATTCAGCCTTGGAAACTGGAAGCCTCTTAAACACTTCACACATCACATGGCCTGACTCCCATCTGAATACAAACCAAAAATCAGAAGTAGTAGACATTTGTAAAGGCTGGGTGCATGAAGGCAAGACTTCTCCTGACTGTGTGACCCAGGAATGAAAATCGGGGCCATTGCACACTTGAGTAGAGGGATGTGTGTTCAATGATTAGAATACCTCACACTGTGTGTGGAATACAACCATAAACATTTTGGTTTATATTTACATTAGTTTTAATATTTGTGACAGACAATTAATGCATCAATTTAAGAATGTACTTCATTCTATGAAAATGGCAAGGATGTAAAATTCAGAGTGCAATAACCTTCCCATTAAATAAAAACAACTAATTTTCTTTTGGTCTTTGCATAACACACTTAGAGGCAGCACCCCAGGTTGTGAATGGGTTCTGTTTCTGAATCTGTTTATTAGTTGATTAGTATGCAATTTGGAACACAATACAGGGCAAAGTAGCTGTTTGTAAGTACAGGAAATATTTGTACACCGGATATTTAAAATTACACCCTGTATGGGACCGCATTCGTAAGTACGAGGAGTCGTAATCGGAGACCCCCTGAAGTCTGCAATCAAACTTTTGAAAATGCTGAAGCTGGCATGTTAAAAAAAATTGTTAAAAAACTGAACTAGATTATGTTTTTTATTCTAAGGTAGTTGTACAGCAGTCCTTGTTTACAAATTTCATGAACAGATCTGCTGAGCATGTGTTTAAAATAAATTAATAACAGCTTTTGAAAGGGATTAAATTGCTTGTAAATTCTTATAACTTAATATTATAGAGACCATATTGCACTATGAGCAATGAATTCCAGAAGTTACTGTAAAACTCTAATAATTCTTGCACACTTTAGGTAGGAGTTGACTTTACTGCTCTGCCACACATAATCACAATGTGAGGAAAAGCTCCAATGAGAGAAGGATCTTGGTCGCCAACATGGTGGCCAATCCGAACTATTAGCCACTGCCTTCAGCTTTCCTGAGTATTCTCTCACCTGTAGTCATTATTACATCTTCAGAAATAAAAATAGTTTGTGGCATTTTGGAATCAATGAACTTTATGTATTAAGTATATTATTGATTTAATGTCAAGAATGACTTGCCATATCTGCACAGACACTAATTTAAGTCAGGCAAAATATCTCTGAGACACCTACAATGCTAGTAAGACATAGCATTTAATTTTGCCATTTAGAAGAGGTATAACTGCTGCCCTGTTCCATGTTGTGTGGTACTCATACTGAACCATACAGACCAGGAGGCCTAGGCTTCATCCTTGGACTACACTATGGTAAGTGATCGCAGCTGGGATGCTAAGACTGAACATAGCGCTGTGATTAATGAGAGGAAAAATCAGTCGGGGTTCCCAATTTCAGAACACATGTCTGTTTCTCATCAAGAAGCATTTATAAACTTAATAATATTTTTAAAAATTACTAAATTGTACAAACAAGAATGATTGATAGTCACTGGAAAGTATGTTTGGGTGAGGATTAAACTGGACTCAAGTGTAACATAACAAGAGAACAACAAGCAATCACAATCTTAATTTTAAGAATCATGGACAGACTATTGGTTGGTACTTACACTCTAGAGATAACTATGCTTCAAACAAAAATCACAATGCAAGATCTTTTCAACTAGGCACTAACAGAGATATTGAACGTTTATTGGGTTAAATATATGGTCAAATTTTAAGCTTCAACTTCAATGAAAAGGAAAATCAAGAAAGGAGTACAATGTGTTTTCCTTTTAAACAGTCACGGGTTGTGGGGTTTATTTATTCACATTCATTGACAACCCTAGTTAACCTTGAGAAGGCTCTAGCGAATGGTCTGCTTGAGCATTTGCAATCCATTTGGTTTAGGTACACTCACAATGCAGTTAGAAAGGGAGTCCAAGAATTTCGACCCGGTGACACTGGAGGAATGGCAATATACTTCCAAGCCAAGATGGTCAGTGGCTTAAAGATGGTGGTGTTCCCATGTATCTGCAGCCCTCACGCTCTGGATGCCAGTGGTCATTAGCTTTGAAAGGGGCTGTCGAAGGAGCATTATAGATCATATGCACTGCTGTGACTTAGCATTGGTTGTGGAGGAAGTGGATGTTTGTGGCTGTGGTGCCAATCAAGGTGGACTGCTATGTTTTGGATGGCATCCAGCTTAAATATTGGTGGAACTATGCCTTGTTGATTGCATACAAGCTTTGCGGAGTCAGGGTGATTGCTGGCCTCTGACCTGTTTTTGTAGCCACATTGTTTTCATAGCTAGTCCAGCTTAGTTTCTGGTCAATAGTTGTTGATAGTGGGGACTTTAATAATGTTGATCTCAATGAATGTCAAGGGGTGGTGGGTACATTCCGTCTCAGAGATAGTCATTGCCTGATATTTGTGAGGTATAAACAGTGCTTGCCATTTCACAGCCAATACCTGGATATTGTGTCAGTCTTGCTGCATTCAGACATGGACAGCTTCAATGTCTGACAAGTTGCAAATGTTTTGAACATTGTACAATCATAAGCAAACATTTTTTCTGACCTTATGATGGTGAAAATGACATTAATGAAGCAGCTGAAGATGGTTGGACCTTCAACACTCTCTTGAGAAACTCCTGCAGAGACATCCAGGAGCTGAGATAACCAAACTCCAACAACTACAACCATCTTCATTTGTGCTAGATATGACTCCAGTTAGCAAAGGGATTTCCCCCTGCTTCCCATTTACTCCAGTTTTGCTAGGGCTTCTTGAGGCCACATTGGGTCAAATACAGCTTTAATGTAAAGTGTAGTCTCTGTCACCTATCTCTGTAATTCAGCTCCCTTTTCTATGTTTGACTCAAAGCAATAATAAGGTGAGGAGCTGAGTAGTCACTGCAGAGCCTAAATTAAGTATTGAGTAGGTTATTGCTAAGCAGTCCAAACTGCCCCTTCAACCAAAAGTGGAAGAGGTAGGTGACCAATTCTAAAGGTCGGGCACATAGAACTGGAACATTTCCATCCTCTGTGCAATTGACCTCGGAATGGAAGCTGGTATCTGTGAGATTTAACGTGGACCTCCATTTGTGGGAATAGTAATATGAATGCTCCTAACTACATGAGGTGTACCTTTGCCGTACCAACTATTTTAAGCAAAATTTGCCCTATCATTTGAAATGTCATTCAGAGTTAATTAATGCTTGAATTATATTCATAGTTGGATTGTTACAATTAAAATTTTTAAAAACGAAGTCGTGCTCAACAGTTCTCTTTTTATAAGCATCATGGGAATTCTCTTCAGTTTTAACAAGGTATCAAACTCTGTGGTGAGAATAAATTCAGGCTTGTCCAGGATCTCAGATAGCAGAGACATGGCCACAGGTACACTGGAATTTAACCAAACAAGTTTCCACATTTACTTTGCAGTATTTGGCGGAAATCATCATGGCTACCTGTAATTCTCAGACCTTTCAATCGAGCATGCATTTGTGTCAGCCTTTCTGAGACACTTAAACGAATGAGGACTCAAGATCAATCTGAAATGAGGAGCTAGGGAAGCAGAGCTTTTTGAAGCCATGACTCAGCATTTGAAGATTAATGATTCTGCATAATGTCCAAGTTGAGTTAAGAATTGAGTTAGAAAAAGAATGAAATTTTAAAGAGACAGAAAGAATCCAAAATAAGTTTTTATTCAAAAGGGAAAGGTTAGAAAGAAAAAGAGAAATGTAAAAACTAGAAATAACATTGAAATGCAGAATGTTCAAAACCTTTGTCTATAGGGAAATGCAAGATGTATACCAGAGCCAGCACTGGGTGTATTTAATTTGGCAAATAATATTGCTTGATGTTTGAATTTAGTGTCAGAAAATTAAGTTTGCTTGAAGGGACTGACATGTCATTCTTGTCATTAAAAGGGCATGTAAAGGAAGAGTCTTGGAAAGGAAAGGCAAGAATGTAGCATTGATGTAATTGCACAGTGTCCTATCAGTGAATAATATCCCATAGGGTGAAGCTTTCAAAAATCTTCCCCGAGGTTTACTGATGAAATAAAAGTTTCTGCATAAGGTGAGCGCCTTCAATTCTGCCATGTGAAGCAGATAAGTTGATAATATTGCTCTTAGTATTATTGCTCTTGCAGATACAGGAACAACATAATGACGGATATAAACAAGTTATATGGAGTCCCCTCTAAAAAGCTCACTGACAAGGACTATTGATAATGGGGTATTATTTGAAATTGTTCATCATTCATTGTATAAGATTGATGGTCGTCATTGGACATCCCCACCCTGACCTGATGGAGGGAAGTTCACTGCTGAAGACAATTGAGCCTAGAACACTATCATTAAGAACTGCTGCAGTGACATCCTGGTCCTGAGATGATTGCCCTCTAACAACCACAATCATTTTTTGTGGTAGGTATGATTCCAATTAGCAGGGTGGTTACCTATGATTTTAATTAACTTCTATTTTCCTTGGGCCCTTTGATCCCACAACTGAGAGACCTTCTCTCTTTATCCATTTTGCAACAAAGCTCTCGAGGTCAGGACCTGAGTGGCCCTGATAGAACCAAAACTGAACATTAGTGATAAGACTATTGTAGTATAAGTATCCTTTGATAACAATATTGTTGAAATGACCAACACTTGATGGTTGAAAGTAATCCGGTAGGGGGTAGTTGGCCTGATTGGAATTTGTATTTGTCCTGTTTATTGTGCACAGAACACATATCTGGGGAATTTTTCGCATTGGATAGATGCCAACATTGCAGCTAGACTGCAACAGCTTATCTAGCGGTGTGGCTAGTTCTGAAACACAAATCTTCAATAGTCTGTCTGGGATGTTGTTAGGGTGAAAGGCTTTTTTGTATTCAATGTACTCTTCTGTTTCTTGATATCACATGTCGTAAATCCAATTGAGTGAAGGTTTATGTTTCCAATGCTTGGGGGACTTCAGAAGTAGGTCAAGATAGATAATTTCCTTGGCACTTCTGGCTAGAAATGGTTGTAAGTGCTTCAGCCTTGTCTTTTGTACTGAGATCTTGTTCTGCCATTAAGGAGTGTGCTCTTAGCGGATCGTCCTTGTCCACTCAGTTAATGATCCACCAAAATTTCTGTTTCTAGCAGTGTTGCAGATGCTGGTACTCCTGTTCCACATCAGAAATTCAAGGTAGAGCTGAATAAGCATCTATTTAGCCATCTAGGCTAAATGAAGGCTGGCAAATGGGAAATGCCAGTCAAAAACAAAACATCTCGAATGTAGGAGATGACCTCCAAAACTGTGGAATGCACGTCCACAGCAGTTAAAGCTATCAAAACAAATCCTGTGAGAAAAGACTTTTCACCTTGGCAAAATGTAGCTGTCAAAACTCAGAATTTGAATGCATTCTAATCTGTCCATTGCTCAGCCCTTCATTCCATGCTGCCCTCTTGCCTTGTTCAACTTAGAATTATAGAAGAAACCCTTCAGCCCATCAATTCTGGACTGACGAGACCTACATTTCACCTTAAAATTATGCTGCCTTGTTACTGTTCCTTCAACTAAGTGGAAGAAATGCTTTCAATCCATCTTGTCCATGCCCTACATAATTTCATATACCTCAATAAGGTCCCTTCTCAGCCTTCTCTGCTCTAAAGAAAATAACCTAAGCTTAACCAGCTTCTTTTCAGAACTAATATCTTGGCAAACCCACTCTGCACGCCCTTCAATGCAATCACGTCTGTCCTATAGTGCAGTGACCTTAGCTGCACACAATATTCCAACTGTCACCCAACAGCTCCAGCATAACCTTGCTGCTCTTTTCATCTATGACTGAGGCAGTCAAATGTCCCGAATGTTGCCTTAGCTCTATTAACTTGTTTTGCTGTCTTTAGGGATCTGTGGACAAGCACCCCAAGATCACTCTGTTCCTTTGTGCTTTATAGTCTCCTATCATTCATCAAATTGTCCCTTATCTTGTCACTTCTTCTAAAGTGCATCAACTCATCCTTATCAGTGTTAAATTCCATCTGCCTCTGATTTGCCCATCTTATCATTCCGTCTATTACTTATAAAGTTCCAGGCAGTCAAAAAAACCCATGCATTGGCAGTTAAAGCTGAACTCCTGTTAAAGGTGCAGTCAATTGCCTTTTACAATTTGTTAATCACAGAGCCACCTGTGTCAGAGGGATTTCCCACACGCTAACAGATGTATAAAAGTTAAATCCAAGTCAGTAGGTTCCCGCCAACTTCTCACCAAGCCAGCACTTTTTGCTTCTTTAATCTCCCAAATGTACCCGATAGCCATCTGCCCTGGCAAGTTCAAAATCTCCATCATCACTTTGTTAATAAAAGGAATTCATAGCTCAGTCTGAATTTCGTTATGCAAAATTTAACCAAAGAACCTCACCTGTGTTTTTAGGAAGTTATATGTCATGGCTGACAAGAAGATAAATTTTGAAATCAATAGCTTTGACATTTCTGCATGTAACTGATAAATGTAATCAAATTAAATAGACTTCAGTTGTTCTGAATATGACCTTTCACATCATTTGCCTCTTTTCAGTTTTGTCACTTCCTTTGTCAAATTAATGTATTTTAAAATTATTAAAATAAAACAGAGCCCAATATTTATCTGATTGCTAATGAACTGAATGCCAAAGGCTATTGACTAAAATTCTGGAACAATGCACCAAGGAGTCAGTCCATGTTGGCTTTATTGTGAACACAGCACTTTCAAATTTTGGTGTGAAATATGGTGTTAATTTACACATCAAGATTCAAATTTACCAGAAGATTGGCAAGTTTAGCTCTCGTGACAAATTTCATTAGACATCTGGAAACTATGAGCTTTAAAAAATGTCTATTTAATCTGCTATCTGACAGCTACCAGAAGGTTAATAATGTGACAGAAACAGTAGTGTGAAAAAAACCCTACTGAGACTAGATTAAATCACTTGCACCAAAGGTGTTTTGTTTTGCAGCAGTTAAGGCTCCTTTTAAAATTTGAGATGACTCTAACAGAAGTATTTGCTTTGACTTTCGCCTAAATTTATTTACTGAGCCGGAATATTCTTTAAAAGCAATGGAACAAAACGCATGTTGTCTTTCAAAGTAATTATTCTGCTCTGCTGTCCTTGATGTGTCACAGGCCATGTTGGTACTGTGCAGGTTTCCTGCAATCATGTTAGATATGTGGGTTTTGTTTGCTGAAATGACCCAGATGATCCTGCTGCCATCCCATCCACATCAGAGTTCAGCTTCTTTTCTATGGTATTGTTCTGTACTTTCTAATAAAGCAAATGACTTGAACCATAAAACTAACACATCTGACCAAACGTGGTGTTGCATTTAGTTATAACTACATTCAGGATTTGTCATTGATTCCTGCATTTTCATTTGATATACACAAACTGGACCACCTATTTAGCTTTTATATGAAATCTTATCAACCACAGTTCATCAAACAGGAAGCCAAGAGTAGACTTCAAATCTTTCTATATCGCCACAGAGATGCAATAACCTCGGTGCTCTCTCTGCATATGCTCAGAGTGCATTTATTCTTTCTTTTAAGCTGAGATGCTTGAATATCTGTGCTGCTGAAACAGCTCATGCCAAAAAAGCATTTGTATGTCTTAACATGGCTGATGAAAACTGACAAAGTGAAACGTCTCCATGTCTGCTGATGTCTGAAATGCTCTGCAATCCTGGAGCCAATCTTGCCTTATTATCTGCTCAGTGATTGTGCATGGCAAATGAGTACAAAGTGAGAGCAGCTTGGACGTTGTAAATGAAAACATCAACCATGGGTTTAAAAGAAAGCTTAACTTTAAAAAATAAGAATATTGATACAACAGAAAATTATGAATGCCAGTGAAATACTTCCTTACTTTAATCACAGAAATGGATAGGTTCAAAAGATGTTTATATTTAGTTCACACAAATTAATCACTGCCTAATCTGCTGCCATTTTGTCAAAAACACAACTCAAAAAGATTTCTTTGGTTTTGCAATACCCTGAAAGATGAGGTTTGACACTCTTGAAACACTATTCCTAGTGGGATGGCCTGGGCCAAAGAGGTAGGGCTTCCTCTCCAGACTGGGGAACGCAGTCATGTCTCAGACTAATTAACTTTCCAATGTACATAACATTTCCGAGACGCCACAAGATTGGGCAACAGTGGGCATTACACCTATATTCCCCCATGCAACCTGGAGGTTCAGCATTAAATTTGACCCAGAATTCTTCTTAAGCTATTAAGATACTGTTTATACCGTTAGAATTGTTACACTGAGACCTCGGATATAAAAAATAGTATGATATAGCATTGATGGTTCCACTTTTATTCTTAATTTTATCATTTGATTCAAATGATATATATTCACAGTATCTGGGAAGGGCCTTAAAACAGACATTAAGTCCCCTGTTTACACACGTGAGCAGTGAGCAGCCTCACATGTGTATGAGATGACAACCAAGGATACTTGAAAAATGATCAGACTCAATAGAAGGGGAGATACCTTTTAGGCACCCTTTTAGGCAGTATGGTCATTGTTCACAAATGATTGACAGAGTGAAACAGCTGCAGGGTTTGAGAATGTGAAATCCACATTTTTGTGAGTAAACAGCAAACAGCTTTATTGAATGCAACTATTTACAGGGAACGGTAAGTGATGGCAAATTATCTCAAGGCCTACAGACCACTTCCATGTAATCTAACATAAGAGTGAGGGAACAACTTTCTTCTCATCTGGGGTCAACGATGAAATGGACACAGTGTGTCCACTTCACTTGTGTGAAGTTGTATGTTGAGATCCAATTTCCACTTCAATATTTGAAGCTATAACAGATTATGATATACACAAAATTACCCCATATATCACTCAAATGTTCCTTAAAAGAAGCCTGCATTATAAATATAAGCATCTTTTGATTTTTCTTAAATCTTAAAAACTGCCTGAAGTGTTAACAACTGGAAGTTTGAAAGAAGAGTGACACTTGCAAACAAAACACAAGGGCTAATTTCAACAGCAAAAGAATTCTAGAGGAGAAAACTCATCTTAAATTTAGATAAAATCTTGTTCAGTACAAATCTAGAGTGCAGTGCTCCACGCTAGACACAAGTGGCTGAATCTTGCATCGTTTCAGCTAAGTCTAAGTTTCATCAATTTTTGGAGGAATTTCCATTGCAAGGTCTAGCACATTTTCTCATCACATCAAACTCATCTAATTAACCACCTACCACAACCTTCAGATGTCCCTCACATCCCCCAATTCCAGTCCCATCTTACCATCTAACAACTCACCACTCAGCAGATATCCCAGAATTCATGGGCACCCATTGTGCCTGTGCCATCTTTAAAAGACATTGTGCACTTGGGCAAGCAGTGTCAGTCTGGAGCAGCCATGAATAGTTCCTGATACTTGCACCAGACAAGGCAGAAAGGGGGAAATTGGTGCCCTGCTTTGCAGGCAGGGTCCTCAGATCCTGTTGGACAAGGGAGTGCAGGTGTGGGACCTCCTTTACCTCCATACCAGCAGTGGAGGCCATGACACTGGACCATCCAGCTTGTCTGAGGTTGCTACCAGAGTTAAAGAGGTCTCAGCCATCTGGAGGAATGCATAACATTGTATGAAAAAGATCATCTCCTTCTTCACTCCATAAGTGAGGTGTCACCGTCTTCTCTCCAATACCTCATAGTCATTCTATCTCTACTCTTCTGTACCCACCAAGGCTCATGTTCTGTCAGTCTCTTATTCTATTGCTTGCAGCGTCTTGCCTTCCTTGCTGTCACCCACCACAACTCCCTGACTCCACTAACCCAACATGCCCTCATTCAGTACACCATCCCACCTCCACTAAAAGTAACAGCTGTGCCACCCACTTCTCAGGTAGCAGAAGGACTGAAGTCAGGTGGTAGACTGCACAACATTTGACTCTTCAACCTTTATGTGGAGAAGATCCTTACTCTGACCACCCTGACTGGCTGACCAACTGTTTCCAAAGCCCTCGACTGATATTAAAGGCAATCCTTCTCAAAATTGACTGAGACCTAATGACAACATGAGAAGCTTCCTCTCATTGCATTTGTGCTAAAAGACAAAGCAAGACAGAAGTAATATCAGCCTAGAATCTCTGCCTGGGGAGACAAGGTGCAGAAAAGCAAGGCATTGTGAGGCAGAGATGCTATCAGCATCCAGATCAGCTCAGAGTCGGTGAACACTGACTAGGTCATGTGCATGACCCTGAGCACAGTGTTTTTAGTGCACTACCGCAATGACAGTTACTGGTACATCAATAAAATGAAGACATATCCTAAAAGTGTATCAGAAATGTCAGAGGTTGGCGCATGGTAAATGCCACTGTCCATGGATGTGGGATGTGTACGGCTGGTGCCCGTAGAGATGCACTGACATATTGGTCCCTGATACCCAACTTAGCGGTCCTTTGAAACAAGCACTGAACCAAATTCTCCACCTCCCCGCCATGGTTCCATTTTGAGTTTTCTTAGCATATAACTTGTTTGGTTAGATAGAAAGCTGAATATTAATGAGGCAAGTTGGACCATCAACAAAATGCAATAATCTCCCTTAGCTGGTACCTCGTGAGAAACTCACCATGCTGCATGTGAAAAGCACAAAAGATGGAACAAAATGCTCCTAATGTCTGGATTGGCCTCACCAATCGCTCTTCTGATTCTGCCACAAATGTTGCCCTGTCCCACATTGTTCAGACCCCTGTAAGATTCCACCCAGAATATAGAGAACAGAAGGCTCTGGGTTCAAGTACCACCTGGTCTAGAAGTGTATACTAACATATCTGAACAGATTGATTAGAAAATATCTGTAGAAATGCTAGAGAAAGTGCAAAAATAAAGATTGAAACCAGAGCGGAGAGCGTACAAATATTTGAGGGGACTGTACTTGGTGAGGTAGTTTATATTAAAAAAATGACTGAAAGATGACCTGATTAAAAATTTTAAGATTACAAATGGTTTTAATGTGGACACTCAGATGTGTCCATTTGTGTTGATGCAGAACATTTGACACCGTGAATGTACGTTAGTCAGCAATAAATCTAAAAGAATTCAGGAGATACGCCTCTTTCCAGAGAATGATAAGAATGTGGCATTTATTTCGACATAAATTAGTTGAGATGCATAGCATTGAGGTATGTAAAGGAAATCTAGATAATCACTGTTTTAATTCATGCACGCGATGTGGGCTGGCTGGACCGAGTTGCCTTGAGAAGCTAGTGATGAGCTACATTCTTAAGCCACTACAGTTCATTTGGTATAGATATACCCACAATGCTGTGAGGGAGGGAATTCTAGGATTTTGACTCAGTCACACCGAAAGGAATGGTGATGTATTTCAAAGTTGAGACAGCAGTCTTCTGGAAGGAAACTTGCAAATGGTGTACTTGTGTATGTGCTGCCCGTGTCTTTTTAGATGGAAGTTATCATGAGTCTGGAGGTGCTGTCTAACGAGCCTTTGTGAATTTTTGCAGTGTGTCTTGCAGGTTGTACATGCTGCTGCTACCGAATGTTTCTGCTGGAGACAGTGAATGTTCGTGGGTATGCTGCTTTGTCCTGAATGGTGCCAAGCCTATTGCGTGTTGTTGGAGGTGCACCCATTCAGGCAAGTAGGGAATATTCCATCACAATTCTGAGATGCCCTGTAGATGGTGGACAGGCTTTGGGCAATCGGGAGTAGGCCATTCAGCCCTTTGGGCATGTTCTACAATACAATAGGTTCATGGCCAATCATCCAACTCAGTACTCATTCCCACTTCCTCTCTATACCCTTTGCCCCTTTAGGTCTAAGAACCTTCCAAAACATTCAACGTTTGGACTCAACTGCTTTTGGAGAATTTCACAGGCTCATCACTTTCTGGAGGAAGAAACTTCTCCTCATCCCTAAATGGCCTATTCCACAGCCTTAGGCTGTGAAGCCTGGTTTTGTACTTCCTGGTCATTGGGAACATCCTTCCTTTGTTTACCCCGTTAAAATTTTATAGATTTCCAAGCAATTCCACCATTATGGGTAAATGTGCGGGATCCACTTTTGCAGGATACTAGGACATTGTAGCTAACAAGCCATTTATGAAGTCCAGCTATTTGATTTATAATCAATTAAATGCCAATTTACTATGCACACAGTGTGACAATGCTTAGGAGTTAGATACTAGTCAAAGGTGATTTGCTATGTGTCATTGTTGTTTGTAAGTTTAACTTGGGAACCTCAATAATGTTGAAGTTAGCAACAGCCACATTACATAGGGCTGCTGCTGGCTGAAGCATACCATTATTCATTCAGCTTCCAGGGATACAGTGTGAGATGCTTGCTAAGTGTAATGATGGTCTGCAGTTAACGCAGCGAGAAGTTCGGTATATGATGTCGTTTGAGGATAAGAAACGGTATTAGAGTGCTGCTGGCACTCTCTCCACAATGATACTGGGTGGTCACTCAGCCAAATGGCACCTTCCTGTAATGACTGTAATGAGGTGAGCTTGGCGGACCTCAGAATACGAGTCCCCTGATCGTGGCTATTAATCCGATCCAATCAGGGAACCCCATCTGACAGATAAAAAGAGGAATATAAGATATTCTGACATTCTGAAAGCTGGCTGTAAGGGAGCTGGACCATTGTCAAGGACTTTTCCACATGTAAATAATGAGTGTCTTGGTGATGGAATACCAGTCTCAGTGGAGTTATTACTCTGAGATTATGTCCCTTGTTACCACAGTGAAGAATGTCACATTGTGTGGTTTAGTATGCTCAGTTCTCACTGGCAGCATTTACCACTATTGACTTTTCTGAGAGCTAAGAAATTCTTCCATCTTTTGTTCCTATTTTAGGTCATTTCAAGTTGGAGTCATAGGGCCTGCCACAGGTAGCTTACTGGTTGCTGTGGGTAGCTACCTAAGAAGGTGAGACCAATTATATTGAGACAGCCATCTTTAGACTCTATTGGATTTTTGTGTGTTTGTTTTTGTTTTATGGAAACAAAGGCTCATATTTGGATTTGTGTAATTGTTTCCATATATGATCAACCCCTATTGGACAATGACAAGCTGCAGGTCTACAATACACACTGGGGACATGGTAGTACTGATTTAGGAGGTGTTTAAATGGGAAACAGCTATGGAGACGTGAAGTGTATGGTGTGGTGTTTAAACTATGACTTGTGTGAGAGAATAGGGCTGTATGTGTGAGGGGAATTGGGGTGGTCAGCCATGCTTGCTAATGCCATGGCTCTGCTGGGTCATTATGTTGCCACTTAGGGGCAACAGATTTCCAAAGCTTGTCTAAGTGCACAGTGACCTTTCGAAGATGGCAGAGTGCAAGGTATGGTATAGGTTCTGGCATTGGACAGTTGTTCTGAAATGGTGCATGTTGAGGGACACCATGGGGCAGCATAGGTAGTTAATGCATTGAATTTAGTAAATTACAGAGAAAACTCACAAGGCCTCACTATGAAAACCCTTGTAAAAAACAGAAGGCAGGTTGAACTTAACCCACGAAAAATTAAGATACAACTCATCATTTTGAGTCCAATGACTTCTTTAGAACTCTTCAGTCTCTTCTATCTCTTTTCCCTCAGTACATGGTAAAACCCTTTTAATATGGATATCTCCAAACCAGTTATATTGTACCACTCTGAATAGCCACCAGGCCATGCAAGGAGGGACAAGGGAGAATATTAGATCATTACTTCACAATTTTCTCCCTCACCTTGGAGTTGAATCAGCATACTGAAGAGCTTCTTTCAAATTTTTGTGCTTTGTGGTTACATTTTTTCGACAAGTGATACAATGTGTCCATGCTATTTTGAGTACATTCTCTGAGCATATTACTTAACTCATAGATGAGTCAATGGGAGGTTTTTTGAAATAGTTTCTGGAAATTCATATTCTGATGTTGATTTTATGAAATTTTATTTGCAGTGAAGATGCAGGCACTATCCTTTATATCACATATCACATTCCCCTAAATAATCTGCCAACCTTTCTTTACCACTTAATATAGACATAGGCTTTGTTGTTAACCTTTTTTTAGATCGGGAAGTTAGACATGTTTTGACAAAGTGATCTATTGATAATTAGCCCAGTTTTGTGGCCTCTCTCAAAATAAATCAATTATCTCTAAATGAGGCATTCTGTTAATGTTAAGCAATTACTGACCACTACAATCCCTATAAAAGAAGAGTCACAACAACCGGGCAGCACAGTGCCCACAAGACAGCAAGCAGCGTTTATAGTAATTCCTTTCAGCTGTCAAAGGCAGGAAGTCTCCAAAAGGGCTATTCACTCTCTTGGGGTGAAGGGCTTTGATAATGCAGCGTGTTTTCTACCCTGTCTAGCAAGGTCAGGCAACATATAAAGACTGGCGATTAAAGAAATACAATATTAGTAAAGTGTGGCAAAACATTCAAAGAAATTTTTGACATTATGATTCCATTTCACAAGCACCTAAGGCTATTTAGGTTCGATATATGGTGAAGGATAACTCATTTAGCAATGGCATTTCAGAGAACAGTTTGAAGTGTGCGGCTAGAGAAAAGCTAGACACTATTAAAAGAAAACAGCACTGATCTCTGAGAGATAAATTACTTAATTACATTTTTATTAACAATGCAGTCAATTTAATCAAATATCCTTCATCCTCAAGAGGTCAGAAGATTCCTTTCCCTACAGTTGTATTTTGGTATAATTTCAGGATGCCTAGTATATTGTGAATGGCCAACAA